>NW_027077636.1:0-300269 GCF_963924675.1 Phocoena phocoena | reverse complement strand
GAACCTGGAGAGTTGGGACCCATGGAATGGGTACCATGCAGTATGACTTCAAAGGGTCTGCATTTGCTCACCGAAATTCACCAATGCTATCAGCCTGAAGTGTCCAGCCTTATGTCTCAACCAGCTCTGGGTGTAGATGTGGTCAATCCCGGTTGCATCACATGCCCTGAGTGAATTATTTAAGATTTGCTCTCTATTTCACTGTCTTTGTGTTTTGTTTTCGAAATTTATTTTGATAATGGGATTTATCGGATTTTCACTGCTGCATTTCAGCCGCCGTACACACGCTTGATTCTCTTACGGAGACATATATATCCATGGGTTTTAAGATTCTTCCTAGTCAGGTATATTCCTAGGCGTTGAATATGTGGTGTTGGTTCCATTTCGTGGAGCAAGGAGTAGGTCTTGTCTATTATATATTTGGCTTATGCAAAGTTGTCTGTGCTAATTTCAGTCTCTGATTTTATGCAGCACCCCAACGCACCTTTACCCATAAGCAAGCACTAGTTGGTTTTCTAAATTTGAGACCCTGTTCTGTTTTGTAATTCAGTTCATGTGTAGTCAAGTTTACATTCCGTGTATTAGTGATATCTTATGATGTTTCATTTTCTGTGTGACGTAGTTCACGTAGAATCACCGTACCTGCATCCACTCACTATGCCGCTACGGGCCTGATGACACAGATTTCATTGCTGAGAGATATTGCATTGCACGTACGTGCCACAACTTCTTTATCCATTTTTTGCTTTCTGGGATATTTACCTGGTACTGTAGACGAGCTTCTTGGGAACACAGCCGTCCCAAAATTTCGGGTGGCTCTCTGTTTTTGATTTTAATTTCCCTAAGCAATAGGACCATAAGTGCAATTGCCATAGGCTGTGTTGCTTTATTTCTTACGTGTTTCAGGAAACACCATACACTTCTCCAGGGTGGCTGTTCACAATTTACATCCTGCCAATCAGCATAACAAGGCTCCCTGTTCTCCATATCCTGTCCTACCTTTCTGGATTTTACACTTTTTTCAGATGGCCCTTTTGCCCGGGGGGCAGTGAGACTTCATTGTAGTGCAGATTTCCTTTACAGGCTTGCTTGGTTGGCCAAAAGGGGCGTATGAGTTTTTTCCTGAATATATTCAGGAAAAAACGCATACGCCCTTTTTGGCCAAGTGCATCATTGTCGACGTTCTGCCTCTTTTCCTATGCTTTAAGGGCAATTCCAGTCTACACCCTGCAATCGTTTTCCTGATATTCTGCCCCGCTTTCAAGTCCCCTTCGCAGGCTTACTTCAATATATTTTTGGAGGATAGCTGTCATTTATAACTCTGCAGGTTTGTGAATTACAGTGCCCCTGAGCTCCTTTCTTCAACACGCTTTCTTGTGAGCTGGGCACAAAACCGCAGGATTGCTTCAGGCCCTAATCTGTTTCCAGCAGGGCACACTGAGCCTTTGTTTAATTCCTCTTCCTGGTGGGAAATGAGCGTTACATTTGCCCGTGCAGACACCTACAGCTAGTCTGTCATTGGTTCTCCCTATTCCTGTTCATCTTGCACAGAAATTGCAAGCTGTGCCAAAGAGGAGGTTAAAGGCACTGACTCTCCAAGCGGGGAGAGTGTTAGTAAAGCATCTGGAATGGTGAAACCGAGGACCAGATAACGAAAACTGAGATGCATTTGAAATCGTTTCCCAATCACACGGTGGACGATACTCTGGGTTATCCATGCATGGTTTAGCTGGAGGAAGAATCCCTTGAACCTGGAGAGTTGGGACCCATGGAATTGGTACCATGCAGTATGACTTCAAAGGGTCTGCATTGCTCACCGAAACTCACCAATGCTATCAGCCTGAAGTGTCCAGCCTTATGTCTCAACCAGCTCTGGGTGTAGATGTGGTCAATCCCGGTTGCAACACATGCCCTGAGTGAATTATTTAAGACTTGCTCTCTATTTCACTGTCTTTGTGTTTTGTTTTTGAAATTTATTTTGATAATGGGATTTATCGGATTTTCACTGCTGCGTTTCGGCCGCAGTACACACGCTTGATTCTCTTACGGAGACATATATATCCATGGGTTTTAAGATTCTTCCTAGTCAGGTATATTCCTAGGCGTTGAATATGTGGTGTTGGGTCCATTTCGTTGAGCAAGGAGTAGGTCTTGTCTATTACATATTTGGCTTATGGAAAGTTATCTGTGCTAATTTCAGTCTCTGGTTTTAAGCAGCACCCCAACGCACCTTTCCCCATAAGCAAGCACTAGTTGGTTTTCTAAATTTGAGACCCTGTTCTGTTTTGTAATTCACTTCATGTGTAGTCAAGTTTACATTCCGTGTATTAGTGATATCTTATGATGTTTCTTTTTCTGTGTGACATAGTTCACGTAGAATCACCGTACCTGCATCCACTCATTATGCCGCTACGGGCCTGATGACACAGATTTCATTGCTGAGTGATATTTCATTGTACGTACGTGCCACAACTTCTTTATCCATTTTTTGCTTTCTGGGATATTTACCTGATACTGTAGACGAGCTTCTTGTGAACACAGCCGTCCCAAATATTGGGGTGGCTGTCTGTTTTTGATTTTAATTTCCGTAAGCTATAGGACCATAAGTGGAAGTGCCATAGGCTGTGTTGCTTTGTTTCTTACGTGTTTCAGGAAACACCATACACTTCTCCAGGGTGGCTGCTGGCAATTTACATCCTGCCAATCAGCATAACAAGGCTCCCTGTTCTCCATATCCTGTCCTACCTTTCTGGATTTTACACTTTTTTCAGATGGCCCTCTTGCCCGGGGGGCAGTGAGACTTCATTGTAGTGCAGATTTCCTTTTCAGGCTTGCTTATTTGGCCAAAAAGGGCGTATGCTTTTTTTCCTGAATATATTCAGGAAAAAACGCATACGCCCTTTTTGGGCAAGTGCATCATTGTCGACGTTGTGCCTCTTTTCCTATGCTTTCAGGGCAATTCCAGTCTACCCCCTGCAATCGTTTTCCTGAAACTCTGCCCCGCTTTCAAGTCCCCTTCGCAGGCTTACTTCAATATATTTTTGGAGGATAGCTGTCATTTATAACTCTGCAGGTTTGTGAATTACAGTGCCCCTGAGCTCCTTTCTTCAACTCGCTTTCTTGTGAGATGGGCACAAAACTGCAGGATTGCTTCAGGCCCTAATCTGTTTCCAGCAGGGCACAATGAGCCTTTGTTTAATTCCTCTTCCTGGTGTGTAATGAGCGTTACATTTGCCTGTGCAGACACCTACAGCTAGTCTCTCAATGGTTCTCCCTCTTCCTGTTCATCTTGCACAGAAATTGCAAGCTGTGCCAAAGAATAGGTTAAAGGCACTGACTGTCGAAGCGGGGAGAGTGTTAGTAAAGATTCTGGAATGTTGAACCCGAGGACCAGGATACGAAATCTGAGATGCATTTTAAATCATTTCCCAATCACACAGTGGACGATACTCTGGGTTTCCCATGCATGTTTTAGCTGGAGGAAGAATCCCTTGAACCTGGAGAGTTGGGACCCATGGAATGGGTACCATGCAGTATGACTTCAAAGGGTCTGCATTTGCTCACCGAAACTCACCAATTCTATCAGCCTGAAGTGTCCAGCCTTATGACTCAACCAGCTGTGGGTGTAGATGTGGTCAATCCCGGTTGCATCACATGCCCTGAGTGAATTGTTTAAGAATTGCTCTCTATTTCACTGTCTTTGTGTTCTGTTTTTGAAATTTATTTTGATAATGGGATTTATCGGATATTCACTGTTGCGTTTATGCCGCTGTACACACGCTTGATTCTCTTACGGAGACATATAAATCCATGGGTTTTAAGATTCTTCCTAGTCAGGTATATTCCTAGGCGTTTAATATGTGGTGTTGGGTCCATTTCGTTGAGCAAGGAGTAGGTCTTGTCTATTACATATTTGGCTTATGGAACGGTATCTGTGCTAATTTCAGTCTCTGGTTTTATGCAGCACTCCAACGCACCTTTCTCCATAAGAAAGCACAAGTTGGTTTTCTAAATTTGAGACTGTTCTGTTTTGTAATTCAGTTCATGTATAGTCAAGTTTACATACTGTGTATTAGTGATGTTTTATGATGTTTCTTTTTCTGTGTGACGTAGTTCACGTAGAATCACCGTACCTGCATCCACTCACTATGCCGCTATGGGCCTGATGACACAGATTTCATTGCTGAGTGATATTGCATTGCACGTACGTGCCACAACTTCTTTATCCATTTTTTGCTTTCTGGGATATTTACCTGGTACTGTAGACGAGCTTCTTGGGAACACAGCCGTCCCAAACTTTGGGGTGGCTCTCTGTTTTTGATTTTAATTTCCCTAAGCAATAAGACCATAAGTGCAATTGCCATAGGCTGTGTTGCTTTATTTCTTACGTGTTTCAGGAAACACCATACACTTTTCCAGGGTGGCAGTTCACAATTTACATCCTGCCAATCAGCATAACAAGGCTCCCTGTTCTCCATATCCTGTCCTACCTTTCTGGATTTTACACTTTTATCAGATGGCCCTTTTGCCCGGGGGGGGGGGCAGTGAGATTTCATTGTAGTGCAGATTTCATTTACAGGCTTGCTTGGTTGGCCAAAAAGGGCGTATGCGTTTTTTCCTGAATATATTCAGGAAAAAACGCATACGCCCTTTTTGGCCAAGTGCATCATTGTCGACGTTCTGCCTCTTTTCCTATGCTTTCAGGGCAATTCCAGTCTACCCCCTGCAATCGTTTTCCTGAAATTCTGCCCCGCTTTCAAGTCCCCTTCGCAGGCTTACTTCAATATATTTTTGGAGGATAGCTGTCATTTATAACTCTGCAGGTTTGTGAATTACAGTGCCCCTGAGCTCCTTTCTTCAACTCGCTTTCTTGTGAGCTGGGCACAAAACCGAAGGATTGCTTCAGGCCCTAATCTGTTTCCAGCAGGGCACGCTGAGCCTTTGTTTAATTCCTCTTCCTGGTGGGCAATGAGCATTACATTTCCCCATGCAGACACCTACAGCTAGTCTCTCATTGGTTCTCCCTATTCCTGTTCATCTTGCACAGAAATTGCAAGCTGTGCCAAAGAGGAGGTTAAAGGCAGTGACTCTCCAAGCAGGGAGAGTGTTAGTAAAGCATCTGGAATGGTGAACCCGAGGACCAGGATACGAAAACTGAGATGCATTTTAAATCGTTTCCCAATCACACGGTGGACCATACTGTGGGTTTCCCATGCATGTTTTAGCTGGAGGAAGAATCCCTTGAACCGGAAGAGTTGGGACCCATGGAATAGGTAACATGTAGTATGACTTCAAAGGGTCTGCATTGGCTCACCGAAACTCACCAATGCTATCAGCCTGAAGAGTCCAGCCTTATGTCTCAACCAGCTCTGGGTGTAGATGTGGTCAATCCCGGTTGCATCACATGCCCTGAGTGAATTATTTAAGAATTGCTCTCTATTTCACTGTCTTTGTGTTTTGTTTTCGAAATTTATTTTGATAATGGGATTTATCGGATTTTCACTGCTGCGTATCGGCCGCTGTACACACGCTTGATTCTGTTACGGAGACATATATATCCATGGGTTTTAAGATTATTCCTAGTCAGGTATATTCCTAGGCGTTGAATATGTGGTTTTGGGTACATTTCGCTTAGCAAGGAGTAGGTCTTGTCTATTACATATTTGGCCTATGGAAAGTTATCTGTGCTAATTTCAGTCTCTGGTTATATGCAGCACCCCAACGCACCTTTCCCCATAAGCAAGCACTAGTTGGTTTTCTAAATTTGAGACCCTGTTCTCTTTTGTAATTCAGTTCATGGGTAGTCAAGTTTACATTCCGTGTATTAGTGATATCTTATGATGTTTCTTTTTCTGTGTGACGTAGTTCATGTAGAATCACCGTACCTGCATCCAATCACTATGCCGCCACGGGCCTGATGACACAGATTTCATTGCTGAGTGATATTGCATTGTACGTTCGTGCCACAAATTCTTTATCCATTTTTTGCTTTCTGGGATATTTACCTGATACTGTTGACGAGCTTCTTGTGAACACAGCCGTCCCAAATATTGGGGTGGCTGTCTGTTTTGATTTTAATTTCCGTAAGCTATAGGACCATAAGTGGAAGTGCCATAGGCTGTGTTGCTTTGTTTCTTACGTGTTTCAGGAAACACCATACACTTCTCCATGGTGGCTGCTGGCAATTTACATCCTGCCAATCAGCATAACAAGGCTCCCTGTTCTCCATATCCTGTCTTACCTTTCTGGATTTTACACTTTTTTCAGATGGCCCTTTTGCCCGGGGGGCAGTGAGACTTCATTGTAGTGCAGATTTCCTTTACAGGCTTGCTTGGTTGGCCAAAAAGGGCATATGCGTTTTTTCCTGAATATATTCAGGAAAAAACGCATACGCCCTTTTTGGCCAAGTGCATCATTGTCGACGTTGTGCCTCTTTTCCTATGCTTTCAGGGCAATTCCAGTCTACCCCCTGCAATCGTTTTCCTGAAATTCTGCCCCGCTTTCAAGTCCCCTTCGCAGGCTTACTTCAATATATTTTTGGAGGATAGCTGTCATTTATAACTCTGCAGGTTTGTGAATTACAGTGCCCCTGAGCTCCTTTCTTCAACTCGCTTTCTTGTGAGCTGGGCACAAAACCGCAGGATTGCTTCAGGCCCTAATCTGTTTTCAGCAGGCAACGCTGAGCCTTTGTTTAATTCCTCTTCATGGTGGGAAATGAGCGTTACATTTGCCCGTGCAGACACCTACAGCAAGTCTCTCATTGGTTCTCCCTATTCCTGTTCATCTTGCACAGAAATTGCAAGCTGTGCCAAAGAGGAGGTTAAAGGCACTGACTCTCCAATCGGGGAGAGTGTTAGTAAAGCATCTGGAATGGTGAACCCGAGGACCAGGATACGAAAAATGAGATGCATTTTAAATCGTTTCCCAATCACACGGTGGACGACACTCTGGGTTTCCCATGCATGTTTTAGCTGGAGGAAGAATGCCTTGAACCTGGAGATTTGGGACCCATGGAATGGGTACCATGCAGTATGACTTCAAAGGGTCTGCATTTGCTCACCGAAACTCACCAATGCTATCAGCCTGAAGTGTCCAGCCTTATGTCTCAACCAGCTCTGGGTGTAGATGTGGTAAATCCCGGTTGCATCACATGCCCTGAGTGTATTATTTAAGAATTGCTCTCAATTTCACTGTCTTTGTATTTTGTTTTCGAAATTTAATTTGATAATGGGATTTATCGGATGTTCACTGCTGCGTTTCGGCCGCTGTACACACGCTTGATTCTCTTACGGAGACACATATATCCATGGGTTTTAAGATTCTTCCTAGTTAGGTATATACCTAGGCGTTGAATATGTGGTGTTGGCTCCATTTCGTTGAACAAGGAGTAGGTCTTGTCTATTACATATTTGGCTTATGGAAAGTTATCTGTGCTAATTTCAGTCTCTGGTTTTATGCAGCACCCCAAGGCACCTTTCCCCATAAGCAAGCACTAGTTGGTTTTCTAAATTTGAGACCCTGTTCTGTTTTGTAATTCAGGTCATGTGTAGTCAAGTTTACATTCCGTGTATTAGTGATATCTTATGATGTTTCTTTTTCTGTGTGACGTAGTTCACGTAGAATCACCGTACCTGCATCCACTCACTATGCCGCTACGGGCCTGATGACACAGATTTCATTGCTGAGTGCTACTGCATTGCACGTACGTGCCACAACTTCTTTATCCATTTTTTGCTTTCTGGGATATTTACCTGGTACTGTAGACGAGCTTCTTGGGAACACAGCCGTCCCAAACTTTGGGGTGGCTCTCTGTTTTTGATTTTAATTTCCCTAAGGAAAAGGACCATAAGTGCAATTGCCATAGGCTGTGTTGCTTTATTTCTTACGTGTTTCAGGAAACACCATACACTTCTCCAGGGTGGCTGTTGGCAATTTACATCCTGCCAATCAGCAAAACAAGGCTCCCTGTTCTCCATATCCTGTCCTACCTTTCTGGATTTTACACTTTTATCAGATGGCCCTTTTGCCTGGGGGGCAGTGAGACTTCATTGTAGTGCAGATTTCCTTTACAGGCTTGCTTGGTTGGCCAAAAAGGGCGCATGCGTTTTTTCCTGAGGAAAAAACGCATACGCCCTTTTTGGCCAAGTGCATCATTGTCGACGTTCTGCCTCTTTTCCTATGCTTTCAGGGCAATTCCTGTCTACCCCCTGCAATCGTTTTCCTGAAATTCTGCCCCGCTTTCAAGTCCCCTTCGCAGGCTTACTTCAATATATTTTTGGAGGATAGCTGTCATTTATAACTCTGCAGGTTTGTGAATTACAGTGCCCCTGAGCTCCTTTCTTCAACTCGCTTTCTTGTGAGCTGGGCACAAAACCGCAGGATTGCTTCAGGCCATAATCTGTTTCCGGCAGGGCATGCTGAGCCTTTGGTTAATTCCTCTTCCCGGTGGGAAATGAGCGTTACATTTGCCCGTGCAGACATCTACAGCTAGTCTCTCATTGGTTCTCCCTATTCCTGTTCATCTTGCACAGAAATTGCAAGCTGTGCCAAACAGGAGGTTAAAGGCACTGACTCTCCAAGCGGGGAGAGTGTTAGTAAAGCATCTGGAATGGTGATCCCGAGGACCAGGATACGAAAACTGAGATGCATTTTAAATCGTTTCCCAATCACATGGTGGACGGTACTCTGGGTTTCCCATGCATGTTTTAGCTGGAGGAAGAATCCCTTGAACCTGGAGATTTGGGACCCATGGAATGGGTACCATGCAGTATGACTTCAAAGGGTCTGCATTTGCTCACCGAAACTCACCAATGCTATCAGCCTGAAGTGTCCAGCCTTATGTCTCAACCAGCTCTGGGTGTAGATGTGGTCAATCCCAGTTGCATCACATGCCCTTAGTGAATTATTTAAGAATTGCTCTCTATTTCACTGTCTTTGTGTTTTGTTTTCGAAATTTATTTTGATAATGGGATTTATCGGATTTTCACTGCTGCATTTTGGCCGTTGTACACACGCTTGATTCTCTTACGGAGACATATATATCCATGGGTTTTAAGATTCTTCCTAGTCAGGTATATTCCTAGGCGTTGAATATGTGGTGTTGGGTCCATTTCGTTGAGCAAGGAGTAGGTCTTGTCTATTACATATTTGGCTTATGGAAAGTTATCTGTGCTAATTTCAGTCTCTGGTTTTATGCAGCACCCCAACGCACCTTTCCCCATAAGCAAGCACTAGTTGCTTTTCTAAATTTGAGACCCTGTTCTGTTTTGTAATTCAGTTCATGTGTAGTCAAGTTTACATTCCGTGTATTAGTGATATCTTATGATGTTTCTTTTTCTGTGTGACGTAGTTCACGTAGAATCACCGTACCGGCATCCACTCACTATGCCGCTACGGGCCTGATGACACAGATTTCATTGCTGAGTGATATTGCATTGTACGTACGTGCCACAACTTCTTTATCCATTTTTTGCTTTCTGGGATATTTACCTGATACTGTAGACGAGCTTCTTGTGAACACAGCCGTCCCAAATATTGGGGTGGCTGTCTGTTTTTGATTTTAATTTCCGTAAGCTATAGGACCATAAGTGGAAGTGCCATAGGCTGTGTTGCTGGGTTTCTTACGTGTTTCAGGAAACACCATACACTTCTCCAGGGTGGCTGCTGGCAATTTACATCCTGCCAATCAGCATAACAAGGCACCCTGTTCTCCATATCCTGTCCTACCTTTCTGGATTTTTCACTTTTTTCAGATGGCCCTTTTGCCCGGGGGGCAGTGAGACTGCATTGTAGTTCAGATTTCCTTTACAGGCTTGCTTGGTTGGCCAAAAAGGGCGTATGCGTTTTTTCCTGAATATATTCAGGAAAAAACGCATACGCCCTTTTGGCCAAGTGCATCATTGTCGACGTTCTGCCTCTTTTCCTATGCTTTCAGGGCAATTCCTGGCTACCCCCTGCAATCGTTTTCCTGAAATTCTGCCCCGATTTCAAGTCCCCTTCGCAGGCTTACTTCAATATATTTTTGGAGGATAGCTGTCATTTATAACTCTGCAGGTTTGTGAATTACAGTGCCCATGAGCTCCTTTCTTCAACTCGCTTTCTTGTGAGCTGGGCACAAAACCGCAGGATTGCTTCAGGCCCTAATCTGTTTCCGGCAGGGCATGCTGAGCCTTTGGTTAATTCCTCTTCCTGGTGGGAAATGAGCATTACATTTGCCCGTGCAGACACCTACAGCTAGTCTCTCTTTGGTTCTCCCTATTCCTGTTCATCTTGCACAGAAATTGCAAGCTGTGCCAAATAGGAGGTTAAGGGCACTGACTCTCCAAGTGGGGAGAGTGTTAGTAAAGCATCTGGAATGGTGAACCCGAGGACCAGGATACGAAAACTGAGATGCATTTTAAATCGTTTCCCAATCACACGGTGGACGATACTCTGGGTTTCCCATGCATGTTTTAGCTGGAGGAAGAATCCCTTGCACCTGGAGAGTTGGGAACCATGGAGTGAGTACCATGCAGTATGACTTCAAAGGGTCTGCATTTGCTCACCGAAACTCACCCATGCTATCAGCCTGAAGTGTCCAGCCTTATGTCTCAACCAGCTCTGGGTGTAGATGTGTTAAATCCTGGTTGCATCACATGCCCTGAGTGAATTATTTAAGAATTGCTCTCTATTTCACTGTCTTTGTGTTTTGTTTTCGAAATTTATTTTGATAATGGGATTTATCGGATTTTCACTGCTGCGTTTCGGCCGCTGTACACACGCTTGATTCTCTTACGGAGACATATATATCCATGGGTTTTAAGATTCTTCCTAGTCAGGTATATTCCTAGGCGTTGAATATGTGGTGTTGAGTCCATTTCGTTGAGCAAGGAGTAGGTCTTGTCTATTACATATTTGGCTTATGGAATGTTATCTGTGCTAATTTCAGTCTCTGGTTTTATGCAGCACCCCAAGGCACCTTTCCCCATAAGCAAGCACTAGTTGGTTTTCTAAATTTGAGACCCTGTTCTGTTTTGTAATTCAGTTCATGTGTAGTCAAGTTTACATTCCGTGTATTAGTGATATCTTATGATGTTTCTTTTTCTGTGTGACGTAGTTCACGTAGAATCACCGTACCTGCATCCACTCACTATGCCGCTACGGGCCTGATGACACAGATACATTGCTGAGTGTTATTGCATTGTACGTACGTGCCACAACTTCTTTATCCATTTTTTGCTTTCTGGGATATTTACCTGATACTGTAGACGAGCTTCTTGTGAACACAGCCGTCCCAAATATTGGGGTGGCTCTCTGTTTTTGATTTTAATTTCCTTAAGCTTTAGGACCATAAGTGGAAGTGCCATAGGCTGTGTTGCTTTGTTTCTTACGTGTTTCAGGAAACACCATACACTTCTCCAGGGTGGCTGCTGGCAATTTACATCCTGCCAATCAGCATAACAAGGCACCCTAATCTCCATATCCTGTCCTACCTTTCTGGATTTTACACTTTTTTCAGATGGCCCTTTTGTCCGGGGGGCAGTGAGACTTCATTGTAGTGCAGATTTCCTTTACAGGCTTGCTTGGTTGGCCAAAAAGGGCATATGCGTTTTTTCCTGAATATATTCAGGAAAAAACGCGTACGCCCTTTTTGGCCAAGTGCATCATTGTCGACGTTGTGCCTCTTTTCCTATGCTTTCAGGGCAATACCAGTCTACCCCCTGCAATCGTTTTCCTGAAATTCTGCCCCGCTTTCAAGTCCCCTTCGCAGGCTTACTTCAATATATTTTTGGAGGATAGCTGTCAATTATAACTCTGCAGGTTTTTGTATTACAGTGCCCCTGAGCTCCTTTCTACAACTCGCTTTCTTGTGAGCTGGGCACAAAACCGCAGGATTGCTTCAGGCCCTAATCTGTTTCCCGCAGGGCACACTGAGCCTTTGTTTAATTCCTCTTCCTGGTGTGCAATGAGCGTTACATTTGCCCGTGTAGACACCTACAGCTAGTCTCTCATTGGTTCTCCCTATTCCTGTTCATCTTGCGCAGAATTTGCAAGCTGTGACAAAGAGGAGGTTAAAGGCACTGACTCTCCAAGCGGGGAGAGTGTTAGTAAAGAATCTGGAATGGTGAACCCGAGGACCAGGATACGAAAACTGAGATGCATTTTAAATCGTTTCGCAATCACACGGTGGACGATACTCTGGGTTTCCCATGCATGTTTTAGCTGGAGGAAGAATCCCTTGAACCTGGAGAGTTGGGACCCATGGAATGGGTACCATGCAGTATGACTACAAAGGGTCTGCATTTGCTCACCGAAACTCACCAATGCTATCAGCCTGAAGTGTCCAGCCTTATGTCTCAACCAGCTCTGGGTGTAGATGTGGTCAATCCCGGTTGAATCACATGCCCTGAGTGAATTATTTAAGAATTGCTCTCTATTTCACTGTCTTTGTGTTTTGTTTTCGAAATTTATTTTGATAATGGGATTTATCGGATTTTCACTGCTGCGTTTCGGCCGCTGTACACACGCTTGATTCTCTTACAGAGACATATATATGCATGGGTTTTAAGTTTCTTCCTAGTCAGGTATATTCCTAGGTGTTGAATATGTGGTGTTGGGTCCATTTCGTTGAGCAAGGAGTAGGTCTTGTCTATTACATATTTGGCTTATGGAAAGTTATCTGTGCTAATTTCAGTCTCTGGTTTTATGCAGCACCCCAAGGCACCTTTTCCCATAAGCAAGCACTAGTTGCTTTTCTAAATTTGAGACCCTGTTCTGTTTTGTAATTCAGTTCATGTGTAGTCAAGTTTACATTCCGTGTATTAGTGATATCTTATGATGTTTCTTTTTCTGTGTGACGTAGTTCACGTAGAATCACCGTACCTGCATCCACTCAGTAGGCCGCTACGGGCCTGATGACACAGATTTCATTGCTGAGTGATATTGCATTGTACGTACGTGCCACAACTTCTTTATCCATTTTTTGCTTTCTGGGATATTTACCTGATACTGTAGACGAGCTTCTTGTGAACACAGCCGTCCCAAATATTGGGGTGGCTGTCTGTTTTTGATTTTAATTTCCGTAAGCTATAGGACCATAAGTGGAAGTGCCATAGGCTGTGTTGCTTTGTTTCTTCCGTGTTTCAGG
The DNA here is from genome assembly GCF_963924675.1 of Phocoena phocoena. NCBI lineage: Eukaryota > Metazoa > Chordata > Mammalia > Artiodactyla > Phocoenidae > Phocoena > Phocoena phocoena. The sequence goes on along the minus strand of NW_027077636.1, from coordinate 287,143 downwards.
AAACACCATACACTTCTCCAGGGTGGCTGCTGGCAATTGACATCCTGCCAATCAGCATAACAAGGCTCCCTGTTCTCCATATCCTGTCCTACCTTTCTGGATTTTACACTTTTTTCAGATGGCCCTTTTGCCCGGGGGGCAGTCAGACTTCATTGTAGTGCAGATTTCCTTTACAGGCTTGCTTGGTTGGCCAAAAAGGGCGTATGCGTTTTTTCCTGAATATATTCAGGAAAAAACGCATACGCCCTTTTTGGCCAAGTGCATCATTGTCGACGTTGTGCCTCTTTTCATATGCTTTCAGGGCAATTCCAGTCTACCCCCTGCAATCGTTTTCCTGAAATTCTGCCCCGCTTTCAAGTCCCCTTCGCAGGCTTACTTCAATATATTTTTGGAGGATAGCTGCCATTTATAACTCTGCAGGTTTGTGAATTACAGTGCCCCTGAGCTCCTTTCTTCAACTCGCTTTCTTGTGAGCTGGGCACAAAACCGCAGGATTGCTTCAGGCCCTAATCTGTTTCCGGCAGGGCATGCTGAGCCTTTGCTTAATTCCTCTTCCTGGTGGGAAATGTGCGTTACATTTTCCCGTGCAGACACCTACAGCTAGTCTCTCATTGGTTCTCCCTATTCCTGTTCATCTTGCACAGAAATTGCAAGCTGTGCTTAAAAGGAGGTTAAAGGCACTGACTCTCCAAGCAGGGAGAGTGTTAGTAAAGCATCTGGAACGGTGAAACTGAGGACCAGGATACGAAAACTGAGATGCATTTTAAATCGTTTCCCAGTCAAACGGTGGACCCTACTGTGGGTTTCCCATGCATGTTTTAGCTGGAGGAAGAATCCCTTCAACCTGAAGAGTTGGGTCCCATGGAATAGGTACCATGCAGAATGACTTGAATGGGTCTGCATTTGCTCACCGAAACTCACCAATGCTATCAACCTGAAGTGTCCAGCCTTATGTCTCAACCAGCTCTGGGTGTAGATGTGGTCAATCCCGGTTGCATCACATGCCCTGAGTGAATTATTTAAGAATTGCTCTCTATTTCACTGTCTTTGTGTTTTGTGTTCGAAATTTATTTTGATAATGGGATTTATCGGATTTTCACTGCTGCGTTTCGGCCGCTGTACACATGCTTGATTCTCTTACGGAGACATATATATCCATGGGTTTTAAGATTCTTCCTAGTCAGGTATATTACTAGGCGTTGAATATGTGGTGTTGGGTCCATTTCGTTGAGCAAGGAGTAGGTCTTGTCTATTACATATTTGGCTTATGGAATGTTATCAGTGCTAATTTCAGTCTCTGGTTTTATGCAGCACCCCAAGGCACCTTTCCCCATAAGCAAGCACTAGTTGCTTTTCTAAATTTGAGACCCTGTTCTGTTTTGTTATTCAGTTCATGTGTAGTCAAGTTTACATTCCGTGTATTAGTGATATCTTATGATGTTTCTTTTTCTGTGTGACGTATTTCACGTAGAATCACCGTACCTGCATCCACTCACTATGCCGCTACGGGCCTGATGACACAGATATCATTGCTGAGTGCTACTGCATTGCACGTACGTGCCACAACTTCTTTATCCGTTTTTTGCTTTCTGGGATATTTACCTGGTACTGTAGACGAGCTTCTTGGGAACACAGCCGTCCCAAATTTTGGGGTGGCTCTCTGTTTTTGATTTTAATTTCCCTAAGGAATAGGACCATAAGTGCAATTGCCATAGGCTGTGTTGCTTTATTTCTTACGTGTTTCAGGAAACACCATACACTTCTCCAGGGTGGCTGTTGGCAATTTACATCCTGCCAATCAGCATAACAAGGCTCCCTGTTCTCCATATCCTGTCCTAACTCTCTGGATTTAACAATTTTTTCAGATTGCCCTTTTGCCAGGGGGCAGTGAGACTTCATTGTAGTGCAGATTTCCTTTACAGGCTTGCTTGGTTGGCCAAAAAGGGCATATGCGTTTTTTCCTGAATATATTCAGGAAAAAACGCATACGCCCTTTTTGGCCAAGTGCATCATTGTCGACGTTCTGCCTCTTTTCCTATGCTTTCAGGGCAATTCCAGTCTACCCCCTGCAATCGTTTTCCTAAAATTCTGCCCCGCTTTCAAGTCCCCTTCGCAGGCTTACTTCAATATATTTTTGGAGGATAGCTGTCATTTATAACTCTGCAGGTTTGTGAATTACAGTGCCCCTGAGCTCCTTTCTTCAACTCGCTTTCTTGTGAGCTGGGCACAAAACCGCAGGATTGCTTCAGGCCCTAATCTGTTTCCGGCAGGGCATGCTGACCCTTTGGTTAATTCCTCTTCCTGGTGGGAAATGAGCGTTACATTTGCCCGTGCAGACACCTACAGCTAGTCTCTCATTGGTTCTCCCTATTCCTGTTCATCTTGCACAGAAATTGCAAGCTGTGCCAAACAGGAGGTTAAAGTCACTGACTCTCCAAGCAGGGAGAGTGTTAGTAAAGAATCTGGAATGGTGAACCTGAGGACCAGGATACGAAAACTGAGATGCATTTTAAATCGTTTCCCAATCACATGGTGGACCATAATGTGGGTTTCCCATGCATGTTTTAGCTGGAGGAAGAATCCCTTGAACCTGAAGAGTTGGGACCCTTGGAATAGGTACCATGCAGTATGACTTCAAAGGGTCTGTATTTGCTCAGCGAAACTCACCAATGCTATCAACCTGAAGTGTCCAGCCTTATGTCTCAACCAGCTCTGGGTGTAGATGTGGTCAATCCCGGTTGCATCCCATGCCCTGAGTGAATTATTTAAGAATTGCTGTCTATTTCACTGTCTTTGTGTTTTGTTTTCGAAATTTATTTTGATAATGGGATTTATCAGATTTTCACTGCTGCGTTTCGGCCGCTGTACACATGCTTGATTCTCTTACGGAGACATATATATCCATGGGTTTTAAGATTCTTCCTAGTCAGGTATATTCCTAGGCGTTGAATATGTGGTGTTGAGTCCATTTCGTTGAGCAAGGAGTAGGTCTTGTCTATTACATATTTGGCTTATGGAATGTTATCTGTGCTAATTTCAGTCTCTGGTTTTATGCAGCACCCCAAGGCACCTTTCCCCATAAGCAAGCACTAGTTGGTTTTCTAAATTTGAGACCCTGTTCTGTTTTGTAATTCAGTTCATGTGTAGTCAAGTTTACATTCCGTGTATTAGTCATATCTTATGATGTTTCTTTTTCTGTGTGACGTAGTTCACGTAGAATCACCGTACCTGCATCCACTCACTATGCCGCTACGGGCCTGATGACACAGATTTCATTGCTGAGTGCTACTGCATTGCACGTACGTGCCACAACTTCTTTATCCATTTTTTGCTTTCTGGGGTATTTACCTGGTACTGTAGACGAGCTTCTTGGGAACACAGCCGTCCCAAACTTTGGGGTGGCTCTCTGTTTTTGATTTTAATTTCCCTAAGGAATAGGACCATAAGTTCAATTGCCATAGGCTGTGTTGCTTTATTTCTTATGTGTTTCAGGAACCACCATACACTTCTCCAGGGTGACTGTTGGCAATTTACATCCTGCCAATCAGCATAACAAGGCTCCCTGTTCTCCATATCCTGTCCTACCTTTCTGGATTTTATACTTTTATCAGATGGCCCTTTTGCCCGGGGGGCAGTGAGACTTCATTGTAGTGCAGATTTCCTTTACAGGCTTGCTTGGTTGGCCAAAAAGTGCGCATGCGTTTTTTCCTGAATATATTCAGGAAAAAACGCATACGCCCTTTTTGGCCAAGTGCATCATTGTCGACGTTCTGCCTCTTTTCCTATGCTTTCAGGGCAATTCCTGTCTACCCCCTGCAATCGTTTTCCTGAAATTCTGCCCCGCTTTCAAGTCCCCTTCGCAGGCTTACTTCAATATATTTTTGGAGGATAGCTGTCATTTATAACTCTGCAGGTTTGTGAATTACAGTGCCCCTGAGCTCCTTTCTTCAACTCGCTTTCTTGTGAGCTGGGCACAAAACCGCAGGATTGCTTCAGGCCCTAATCTGTTTCCGGCAGGGCATGCTGAGCCTTTGGTTAATTCCTCTTCCTGGTGGGAAATGAGCGTTACATTTGCCCGTGCAGACATCTACAGCTAGTCTCTCATTGGTTCTCCCTATTCCTGTTCATCTTGCACAGAAATTGCAAGCTGTGCCAAACAGGAGGTTAAGGGCACTGACTCTCCAAGCGGGGAGAGTGTTAGTAAAGCATCTGGAATGGTGAACCCGAGGACCAGGATACGAAAACTGAGATGCATTTTAAATCGTTTCCCCATCACATGGTGGACGATACTCTGGGTTTCCCATGCATGTTTTAGCTGGAGGAAGAATCCCTTGAACCTGGAGAGTTGGGACCCATGGAATGGGTACCATGCAGTATGACTTCAAAGGGTCTGCATTTGCTCACCGAAACTCACCAATGCTATCAGCCTGAAGTGTCCAGCCTTATGTCTCAACCAGCTCTGGGTGTAGATGTGTTAAATCCCGGTTGCATCACATGCCCTGAGTGAATTATTTAAGAATTGCTCTCTATTTCACTGTCTTTGTGTTTTGTTTTCGAAATTTATTTTGATAATGGGATTTATCGGATTTTCACTGCTGCGTTTCGGCCGCTGTACACACGCTTGATTCTCTTACGGAGACATATATATCCATGGGTTTTAAGATTCTTCCTAGTCAGGTATATTCCTAGGCGTTGAATATGTGGTGTTGGGTCCATTTCGTTGAGCAAGGAGTAGGTCTTGTCTATTACATATTTGGCTTATGGAAAGTTATCTGTGCTAATTTCAGTCTCTGGTTTTATGCAGCACCCCAACGCACCTTTCCCCATAAGCAAGCACTAGTTGCTTTTCTAAATTTGAGACCCTGTTCTGTTTTGTAATTCAGTTCATGTGTAGTCAAGTTTACATTCCGTGTATTAGTGATATCTTATGATGTTTCTTTTTCTGTGTGACGTAGTTCACGTAGAATCACCGTACCTGCATCCACTCACTATGCCGCTACGGGCTTGATGACATAGATTTCACTGCTGAGTGATATTGCATTGTACGTACGTGCCACAACTTCTTTATCCATTTTTTGCTTTCTGGGATATTTACCTGATACTGTAGACGAGCTTCTTGTGAACACAGCCGTCCCAAATATTGGGGTGGCTGTCTGTTTTTGATTTTAATTTCCGTAAGCTATAGGACCATAAGTGGAAGTGCCATAGGCTGTGTTGCTTTGTTTCTTACGTGTTTCAGGAAACACCATACACTTCTCCAGGGTGGCTGCTGGCAATTTACATCCTGCCAATCAGCATAACAAGGCTCCCTGTTCTCCATATCCTGTCCTTCCTTTCTGGATTTTACACTTTTTTCAGATGACCCTTTGGCCCGGGGGGCAGTGAGACTTCATTGTAGTGCAGATTTCCTTTACAGGCTTGCTTGGTTGGCCAAAAAGGGCGTATGCGTTTTTTCCTGAATATATTCAGGAAAAAACGCATACGCCCTTTTTGGCCAAGTGCATCATTGTTGACGTTGTGCCTCTTTTCCTATGCTTTCAGGGCAATTGCAGTCTACCCCCTGCAATCGTTTTCCTGAAATTCTGCCCCGCTTTCAAGTCCCCTTCGCAGGCTTACTTCAATATATTTTTGGAGGATAGCTGTCAATTATAACTCTGCAGGTTTGTGAATTACAGTGCCCCTAGCTCCTTTCTTCAACTCGCTTTCTTGTGAGCTGGGCACAAAACCGCAGGATTGCTTCAGGCCCTAATCTGTTTCCAGCAGGGCACGCTGAGCCTTTGTTTAATTCGTCTTCCTGGTGGGCAATGAGTGTTACATTTGACCGTGCAGACACCTACAGCTAGTCTCTCATTGGTTCTCCCTATTCCTGTTCATCTTGCACAGAAATTGCAAGCTGTGCCAAATAGGAGGTTAAAGGCACTGACTCTCCAAGTGGGGAGAGTGTTAGTAAAGCATCTGCAATGGTGAACCCGAGGACCAGGATACGAAAACTGAGATGCATTTTAAATCGTTTCCCAGTCAAACGGTGGACCCTACTGTGGGTTTCCCATGCATGTTTTAGCTGGAGGAAGAATCTCTTGAACCTGGAGAGTTGGGAACCATGGAATGAGTACCATGCAGTATGACTTCAAAGGGTCTGCATTTGCTCACCGAAACTCACCAATGCTATCAGCCTGAAGTGTCCAGCCTTATGTCTCAACCAGCTCTGGGTGTAGATGTGTTAAATCCCGGTTGCATCACATGCCCTGAGTGAATTATTTAAGAATTGCTCTCTATTTCACTGTCTTTGTGTTTTGTTTTCGAAATTTATTTTGATAATGGGATTTATCGGATTTTCACTGCTGCGTTTCGGCCGCTGTACACACGCTTGATTCTCTTACGGAGACATATATATCCATGGGTTTTAAGATTCTTCCTAGTCAGGTATATTCCTAGGCGTTGAATATGTGGTGTTGAGTCCATTTCGTTGAGCAAGGAGTAGGTCTTGTCTATTACATATTTGGCTTATGGAATGTTATCTGTGCTAATTTCAGTCTCTGGTTTTATGCAGCACCCCAAGGCACCTTTCCCCATAAGCAAGCACTAGTTGGTTTTCTAAATTTGAGACCCTGTTCTGTTTTGTAATTCAGTTCATGTGTAGTCAAGTTTACATTCCGTGTATTAGTGATACCTTATGATGTTTCTTTTTCTGTGTGACGTAGTTCACGTAGAATCACCGTACCTGCATCCACTCACTATGCCTCTACGGGCCTGATGACACAGATTCATTGCTGAGTGTTATTGCATTGTACCTACGTGCCACAACTTCTTTATCCATTTTTTGCTTTCTGGGATATTTACCTGATACTGTAGACGAGCTTCTTGTGAACACAGCCGTCCCAAATATTAGGGTGGCTCTCTGTTTTTGATTTTAATTTCCTTAAGCTTTAGGACCATAAGTGGAAGTGCCATAGGCTGTGTTGCTTTGTTTCTTACGTGTTTCAGGAAACACCATACACTTCTCCAGGGTGGCTGCTGGCAATATACATCCTGCCAATCAGCATAAAAAGGCACTCTCTTCTCCATATCCTGTCCTACCTTTCTGGATTTTACACTTTTTTCAGATGGCCCTTTTGCCCGGGGGGCAGTGAGACTTCATTGTAGTGCAGATGTCCTTTACAGGCTTGCTTGGTTTGCCTAAAGTGCGTATGCGTTTTTTCCTGAATATATTCAGGAAAAAACGCATACGCCCTTTTTGGCCAAGTGCAACATTGTCGACGTTGTGCCTCTTTTCCTATGCTTTCAGGGCAATTCCAGTCTACCCCCTGCAATGGTTTTCCTGAAACTCTGCCCCGTTTTCAAGTCCCCTTCGCAGGCTTACTTCAATATATTTTTGGAGGATAGCTGTCATTTATAATTTTGCAGGTTTGTGAATTACAGTGCCCCTGAGCTCCTTTCCTCAACTCGCTTTCTTGTGAGCTGGGCACAAAACCGCAGGATTGCTTCAGGCCCTAATCTGTTTCCAGCAGGGCACCCTGAGCCTTTTTTTAATTCCTCTTCCTGGTGGGCAATGAGCGTTACATTTGCCTGTGCAGACACCTACAGCTAGTCTCTCATTGGTTCTCCCTATTCCTGTTCATCTTGCACAGAAATTGCAAGCTGTGCCAAACAGGAGGTTAAAGGCACTGACTCTCCAAGCGGGGAGAGTGTTAGTAATGCGTCTGGAATGGTGAACCCAAGGAAAAGATACGAAAACTGAGATCCATTTTAAATCGTTTCCCAATCTCACGGTGTACCATACTCTGTGTTTCCCATGCATATTTTAGCTGCAGGAAGAATCCCTTGAACCTGGAGAGTTGGGACCCATGGAATGGGTACCATGCAGTATGACTTCAAAGGGTCTACATTTGCTCACCGAAACTCACCAATGCTATCAGCCTGAAGTGTCCAGCCTTATGTCTCAACCAGCTCTGGGTGTAGATGTGGTCAATCCCGGTTGCATCACATGCCCTGAGTGAATTATTTAAGAATTGCTCTCTATTTCACTGTCTTTGTGTTTTGTTTTCGAAATTTATTTTGATAATGGGATTTATCGGATTTTCACTGCTGTGTTTCGGCCGCTGTACACACGCTTGATTCTCTTACGGAGACATATATATCCATGGGTTTTAAGATTCTTCCTAGTCAGGCATATTCCTAGGCGTTGAATATGTGGTGTTGGGTCCATTTCGTTGAGCAAGGAGTAGGTCTTGTCTATTACATATTTGGCTTATGGAAAATTATCTGTGCTAATTTCAGTCTCTGGTTTTATGCAGCACCCCAACGCACCTTTCCCCATAAGCAAGCACTAGTTGGTTTTCTAAATTTGAGACCCTGTTCTGTTTTGTAATTCAGTTCATGTGTAGTCAAGTTTACATTCCGTGTATTAGTTATATCTTAGGATGTTTCTTTCTCTGTGTGACGTAGTTCACGTAGAATCACCGTATCTGCATCCACTGACTATGCCGCTACGCGCCTGATGACACAGATTTCATTGCTGAGTGATATTGCATTGTACGTACGTGCCACAACTTCTTTATCCATTTTTTGCTTTCTGGGATATTTACCTGATACTGTAGACGAGCTTCTTGTGAACACAGCCGTCCCAAATATTGGGGTGGCTGTCTGTTTTTGATTTTAATTTCCGTAAGCTATAGGACCATAAGTGGAAGTGCCATAGGCTGTGTTGCTTTGTTTCTTACGTGTTTCAGGAAACACCATACACTTCTCCAGGGTGGCTGCTGGCAATTTACATCCTGCCAATCAGCATAACAAGGCTCCCTGTTCTCCATATCCTGTCCTACCTTTCTGGATATTACACTTTTTTCAGATGGCCCTTTTGCCCGGGGGACAGTGAGACTTCATTGTAGTGCAGATTTCCTTTACAGGCTTGCTTGGTTGGCCAAAAAGGGAATATGCGTTTTTTCCTGAATGTATTCAGGAAAAAAGGCATACGCCCTTTTTGGCCAAGTGCATCATTGTCGACGTTCTGCCTCTTTTCCTATGCTTTCAGGGCAATTCCAGTCTACCCCCTGCAATCGTTTTCCTGAAATTCTGCCCCGCTTTGAAATCCCCTTCGCAGGTTTACTTCAATATATTTTTAGAGGATAGCTGTCATTTATAACTCTGCAGGTTTGTGAATTACAGTGCCCCTGACCTCCTTTCTTCAACTGGCTTTCTTGTGAGCTGGGCACAAAACCGCAGGATTGCTTCAGGCCCTAATCTGTTTTCAGCAGGGCACACTGAGCCTTTGCTTAATTCCTCTTCCTGGTCGGCAATGAGCGTTACATTTGCCCGTGCAGACACCTACAGCTAGTCTCTCATTGGTTCTCCCTATTCCTGTTCATCTTGCACAGAAATTGCAAGCTGTGCTAAACAGGAGGTTAAAGGCACTGACTCTCCAAGCGGGGAGTGTGTTAGTAAAGCATCTGGAATGGTGAACCCGAGGACCAAGATACGAAAACTGAGATGCATTTTAAATCGTTTCCCAATCACACGGTGGACGATACTCTGGGTTTCCCATGCATGTTTTAGCTGGAGGAAGAATGCCTTGAACCTGGAGAGTTGGGACCCATGGAATGGGTACCATGCAGTATGACTTCAAAGGGTCTGCATTTGCTCACCGAAACTCACCAATGCTATCAGCCTGAAGTGTCCAGCCTTATGTCTCAACCAGCTCTGGGTGTAGATGTGGTCAATCCCGGTTGCATCACATGCCCTGAGTGAATTATTTAAGAATTGCTCTCTATTTCACTGTCTTTGTGTTTTGTTTTCGAAATTTATTTTGATAATGGGATTTATCGGATTTCCACTGCTGGGTTTCGGCCGCTGTACACACGCTTGATTATCTTACGGAGACATATATATCCATGGGTTTTAAGATTCTTCCTAGTCAGGTATATTCCTAGGCGTTGAATATGTGGTGTTGGGTCCATTTGGTTGAGCAAGGAGTAGGTCTTGTCTATTACATATTTGGCTTAATGAAAGTTATCTGTGCTAATTTCAGTCTCTGGTTTTATGCAGCATCCCAAGGCACCTTTCCCCATAAGCAAGCACTGGTTGGTTTTCTAAATTTGAGACCCTGTTCTGTTTTGTAATTCAGTTCATGTGTCGTCAAGTTTACATTCCGTGTATTAGTGATATCTTATGATGTTTCTTTTTCTGTGTGACGTAGTTCACTTAGAATCACCGTACCTGCATCCACTCACTATGCCGCTACGGGCCTGATGACACAGATTTCATTGCTGAGTGATATTGCATTGCACGTACGTGCCACAACTTCTTTATCCATTTTTTGCTTTCTGGGATATTTACCTGGTACTGTAGACGAGCTTCTTGGGAACACAGCCGTCCCAAATATTGGGGTGGCTGTCTGTTTTTGATTTTAATTTCCGTAAGCTATAGGACCATATGTGGAAGTGCCATAGGCTGTGTTGCTTTGTTTCTTACGTGTTTCAGGAAACACCATACACTTCTCCAGGGTGGCAGCTGGCAATTTACATCCTGCCAATCAGCATAACAAGGCTCCCTGTTCTCCATATCATGTCCTACCTTTCTGGATTTTACACTTTTTTCAGATGGCCCTTTTGCCCGGGGGGCAGTGAGACTTCATTGCAGTGCAGATTTCCTTTACAGGCTTGCTTGGTTGGCCAAAAAGGGCGTATGCGTTTTTTCCTGAATATATTCAGGAAAAAACGCATACGCACTTTTTGGCCAAGTGCATCATTGTCGACGTTCTGCCTCTTTTCCTATGCTTTCAGGGCAATTCCAGTCTACCCCCTGCAATCGTTTTCCTGAAATTCTGCCCCGCTTTGAAATCCCCTTCGCAGGTTTACTTCAATATATTTTTAGAGGATAGCTGTCATTTATAACTCTGCAGGTTTGTGAATTACAGTGCCCCTGACCTCCTTTCTTCAACTGGCTTTCTTGTGAGCTGGGCACAAAACCGCAGGATTGCTTCAGGCCCTAATCTGTTTTCAGCAGGGCACACTGAGCCTTTGCTTAATTCCTCTTCCTGGTCGGCAATGAGCGTTACATTTGCCCGTGCAGACACCTACAGCTAGTCTCTCATTGGTTCTCCCTATTCCTGTTCATCTTGCACAGAAATTGCAAGCTGTGCTAAACAGGAGGTTAAAGGCACTGACTCTCCAAGCGGGGAGTGTGTTAGTAAAGCATCTGGAATGGTGAACCCGAGGACCAAGATACGAAAACTGAGATGCATTTTAAATCGTTTCCCAATCACACGGTGGACGATACTCTGGGTTTCCCATGCATGTTTTAGCTGGAGGCAGAATGCCTTGAACCTGGAGAGTTGGGACCCATGGAATGGGTACCATGCAGTATGACTTCAAAGGGTCTGCATTTGCTCACCGAAACTCACCAATGCTATCAGCCTGAAGTGTCCAGCCTTATGTCTCAACCAGCTCTGGGTGTAGATGTGGTCAATCCCGGTTGCATCACATGCCCTGAGTGAATTATTTAAGAATTGCTCTCTATTTCACTGTCTTTGTGTTTTGTTTTCGAAATTTATTTTGATAATGGGATTTATCGGATTTCCACTGCTGCGTTTCGGCCGCTGTACACACGCTTGATTATCTTACGGAGACATATATATCCATGGGTTTTAAGATTCTTCCTAGTCAGGTATATTCCTAGGCGTTGAATATGTGGTGTTGGGTCCATTTGGTTGAGCAAGGAGTAGGTCTTGTCTATTACATATTTGGCTTAATGAAAGTTATCTGTGCTAATTTCAGTCTCTGGTTTTATGCAGCATCCCAAGGCACCTTTCCCCATAAGCAAGCACTGGTTGGTTTTCTAAATTTGAGACCCTGTTCTGTTTTGTAATTCAGTTCATGTGTCGTCAAGTTTACATTCCGTGTATTAGTGATATCTTATGATGTTTCTTTTTCTGTGTGACGTAGTTCACTTAGAATCACCGTACCTGCATCCACTCACTATGCCGCTACGGGCCTGATGACACAGATTTCATTGCTGAGTGATATTGCATTGCACGTACGTGCCACAACTTCTTTATCCATTTTTTGCTTTCTGGGATATTTACCTGGTACTGTAGACGAGCTTCTTGGGAACACAGCCGTCCCAAATATTGGGGTGGCTGTCTGTTTTTGATTTTAATTTCCGTAAGCTATAGGACCATATGTGGAAGTGCCATAGGCTGTGTTGCTTTGTTTCTTACGTGTTTCAGGAAACACCATACACTTCTCCAGGGTGGCAGCTGGCAATTTACATCCTGCCAATCAGCATAACAAGGCTCCCTGTTCTCCATATCATGTCCTACCTTTCTGGATTTTACACTTTTTTCAGATGGCCCTTTTGCCCGGGGGGCAGTGAGACTTCATTGCAGTGCAGATTTCCTTTACAGGCTTGCTTGGTTGGCCAAAAAGGGCGTATGCGTTTTTTCCTGAATATATTCAGGAAAAAACGCATACGCACTTTTTGGCCAAGTGCATCATTGTCGACGTTCTGCCTCTTTTCCTATGCTTTCAGGGCAATTCCAGTCTACCCCCTGAAATCGTTTTCCTGAAATTCTGCCCCGCTTTCAAGTTCCCTTCGCAGGCTTACTTCAATATATTTTTGGAGGATAGCTGTCATTTATAACTCTGCAGGTTTGTGAATTACAGTGACCCTGAGCTCCTTTCTTCAACTCGCTTTCTTGTGAGCTGGGCACAAAACCGCAGGATTGCTTCAGGCCCTAATCTGTTTCCGGCAGGGCATGCTGTTCCTTTGGTTAATTCCTCTTCCTGGTGGGAAATGAGCGTTACATTTGCCCGTGCAGGCACCTACAGCTAGTCTCTCATTGGTTCTCCCTATTCCTGTTCATCTTGCACAGAAATTGCAAGCTGTGCCAAACAGGAGGTTAAAGGCACTGACTCTCCAAGCAGGGAGAGTGTTAGTAAAGCATCTGGAATGGCGAACCCGAGGACCAGGATACGAAAACTGAGATGCATTTTAAATCGTTTCCCAATCACACGGTGGACCATACTGTGGGTTTCCCATGCATGTTTTAGCTGGAGGAAGAATCCCTTGAACCGGAAGAGTTGGGACCCATGGAATGGGTACCATGCAGTATGACTTCAAAGGGTCTGCATTTGCTCACCGAAATTCACCAAGGCTATCAGCCTGAAGTGTCCAGCCTTATGTCTCAACCAGCTATGGGTGTAGATGTGGTCAATCCCGGTTGCATCACATGCCCTGAGTGAATTATTTAAGAATTGCTCTCTATTTCACTCTCTTTGTGTTTTGTTTTCGAAATTTATTTTGATTATGGGATTTATCGGATTTTCACTGCTGCGTTTATGCTGCTGTACACACGCTTGATTCTCTTACGGAGACATATATATCCATGGGTTTTAAGATTCTTCCTAGTCAGGTATATTCCTAGGCGTTGAATATGTGGTGTTGGGTCCATTTCGTTGAGCAAGGAGTAGGTCTTGTCTATTACATATTTGGCTTATGGAAAATTATCTGTGCTAATTTCAGTCTCTGGTTTTATGCAGCACCCCAACGCACCTTTCCCCATAAGCAAGCACTAGTTGGTTTTCTAAATTTGAGACCCTGTTCTGTTTTGTAATTCAGTTCATGTGTAGTCAAGTTTACATTCCGTGTATTAGTGATATCTTATGATGTCTCTTTTTCTGTGTGACGTAGTTCACGTAGAATCACCGTACCTGCATCCACTGACTATGCCGGTACGCGCCTGATGACACAGATTTCATTGTTGAGTGATATTGCATTGTACGTACGTGCCACAACTTCTTTATCCATTTGTTGCTTTCTGGGATATTTACCTGGTACTGTAGACGAGCTTCTTGGGAACACAGCCGTCCCAAATATTGGGGTGGCTGTCTGTTTTTGATTTTAATTTCCGTATGCTATAGGACCATAAGTGGAAGTGCCATAGGCTGTGTTGCTTGGTTTCTTACGTGTTTCAGGAAACACCATACACTTCTCCAGGGTGGCTGCTGGCAATTTACATCCTGCCAATCAGCATAACAAGGCTCCCTGTTCTCCATATCCTGTCCTACCTTTCTGGATTTTACACTTTTTTCAGATGGCCCATTTGCCTGGGGGGCAGTGAGACTTCATTGTAGTGCAGATTTCCTTTACAGGCTTGCTTGGTTGGCCAAAAAGTGCGGATGTGTTTTTTCCTTTATATATTCTGGAAAAAACGCATACGCATTTTTTGGCCAAGTGCATCATTGTCGACGTTGTGCCTCTTTTCCTATGCTTTCAGGGCAATTCCAGTCTACCCCCTGCAATCGTTTTCCTGAAATTCTGCCCCGCTTTCAAGTCCCCTTCGCAGGCTTACTTCAATATATTTTTGGAGGATAGCTGTCATTTATAACTCTGCAGGTTTGTGAATTACAGTGCCCCTGAGCTCCTTTCTTCAACTCGCTTTCTTGTGAGCTGGGCACAAAACCGCAGGATTGCTTCAGGCCCTAATCTGTTTCCAGCAGGGCACACTGAGCCTTTGTTTAATTCCTCTTCCTGGTGGGCAATGAGCGTTACATGTGCCCGTGCAGACCCCTACAGCTAGTCTCTCATTGGTTCTCCCTATTCCTGTTCATCTTGCACAGAAATTGCAAGCTGTGCCAAAGAGGAGGTTAAAGGCACTGACTCTCCAGGCGGGGAGAGTGTTAGTAAAGCATCTGGAATGGTGAACCCGAGGACCAGGATACGAAAACTGAGATGCATTTTAAATTGTTTCCCAATCACACGGTGGACGATACTCTGGGTTTCCCATGCATGTTTTAGCTGGAGGAAGAATCCCTTGAACCTGGAGAGTTGGGACCCATGGAATGGGTACCATGCAGTATGACTTCAAAGGGTCTGCATTTGCTCACCGAAACTCACCAATGCTATCAGCCTGAAGTGTCCAGCCTTATGTCTCAACCAGCTCTGGGTGTAGATGTGGTCAATCCCAGTTGCATCACATGCCCTGAGTGAATTATTTAAGAATTGCTCTCTATTTCACTGTCTTTGTGTTTTGTTTTCGAAATTTATTTTGATAATGGGATTTATCGGATTTTCACTGCTGCGTTTCGGCCGCTGTACACACGCTTGATTCTCTTACGGAGACATATATATCCATGGGTTTTAAGATTCTTCCTAGTCAGGTATATTCCTAGGCGTTGAATATGTGGTGTTGAGTCCATTTCGTTGAGCAAGGAGTAGGTCTTGTCTATTACATATTTGGCTTATGGAATGTTATCTGTGCTAATTTCAGTCTCTGGTTTTATGCAGCACCCCAAGGCACCTTTCCCCATAAGCAAGCACTAGTTGGTTTTCTAAATTTGAGACCCTGTTCTGTTTTGTAATTCAGTTCATGTGTAGTCAAGTTTACATTCCGTGTATTAGTGATACCTTATGATGTTTCTTTTTCTGTGTGACGTAGTTCACGTAGAATCACCGTACCTGCATCCACTCACTATGCCTCTACGGGCCTGATGACACAGATTCATTGCTGAGTGTTATTGCATTGTACCTACGTGCCACAACTTCTTTATCCATTTTTTGCTTTCTGGGATATTTACCTGATACTGTAGACGAGCTTCTTGTGAACACAGCCGTCCCAAATATTAGGGTGGCTCTCTGTTTTTGATTTTAATTTCCTTAAGCTTTAGGACCATAAGTGGAAGTGCCATAGGCTGTGTTGCTTTGTTTCTTACGTGTTTCAGGAAACACCATACACTTCTCCAGGGTGGCTGCTGGCAATATACATCCTGCCAATCAGCATAAAAAGGCACTCTCTTCTCCATATCCTGTCCTACCTTTCTGGATTTTACACTTTTTTCAGATGGCCCTTTTGCCCGGGGGGCAGTGAGACTTCATTGTAGTGCAGATGTCCTTTACAGGCTTGCTTGGTTTGCCTAAAGTGCGTATGCGTTTTTTCCTGAATATATTCAGGAAAAAACGCATACGCCCTTTTTGGCCAAGTGCAACATTGTCGACGTTGTGCCTCTTTTCCTATGCTTTCAGGGCAATTCCAGTCTACCCCCTGCAATGGTTTTCCTGAAACTCTGCCCCGCTTTCAAGTCCCCTTCGCAGGCTTACTTCAATATATTTTTGGAGGATAGCTGTCATTTATAATTTTGCAGGTTTGTGAATTACAGTGCCCCTGAGCTCCTTTCCTCAACTCGCTTTCTTGTGAGCTGGGCACAAAACCGCAGGATTGCTTCAGGCCCTAATCTGTTTCCAGCAGGGCACCCTGAGCCTTTTTTTAATTCCTCTTCCTGGTTGGCAATGAGCGTTACATTTGCCTGTGCAGACACCTACAGCTAGTCTCTCATTGGTTCTCCCTATTCCTGTTCATCTTGCACAGAAATTGCAAGCTGTGCCAAACAGGAGGTTAAAGGCACTGACTCTCCAAGCGGGGAGAGTGTTAGTAATGCGTCTGGAATGGTGAACCCAAGGAAAAGATACGAAAACTGAGATCCATTTTAAATCGTTTCCCAATCTCACGGTGTACCATACTCTGTGTTTCCCATGCATATTTTAGCTGCAGGAAGAATCCCTTGAACCTGGAGAGTTGGGACCCATGGAATGGGTACCATGCAGTATGACTTCAAAGGGTCTACATTTGCTCACCGAAACTCACCAATGCTATCAGCCTGAAGTGTCCAGCCTTATGTCTCAACCAGCTCTGGGTGTAGATGTGGTCAATCCCGGTTGCATCACATGCCCTGAGTGAATTATTTAAGAATTGCTCTCTATTTCACTGTCTTTGTGTTTTGTTTTCGAAATTTATTTTGATAATGGGATTTATCGGATTTTCACTGCTGTGTTTCGGCCGCTGTACACACGCTTGATTCTCTTACGGAGACATATATATCCATGGGTTTTAAGATTCTTCCTAGTCAGGCATATTCCTAGGCGTTGAATATGTGGTGTTGGGTCCATTTCGTTGAGCAAGGAGTAGGTCTTGTCTATTACATATTTGGCTTATGGAAAATTATCTGTGCTAATTTCAGTCTCTGGTTTTATGCAGCACCCCAACGCACCTTTCCCCATAAGCAAGCACTAGTTGGTTTTCTAAATTTGAGACCCTGTTCTGTTTTGTAATTCAGTTCATGTGTAGTCAAGTTTACATTCCGTGTATTAGTTATATCTTAGGATGTTTCTTTCTCTGTGTGACGTAGTTCACGTAGAATCACCGTATCTGCATCCACTGACTATGCCGCTACGCGCCTGATGACACATATTTCATTGCTGAGTGATATTGCATTGTACGTACGTGCCACAACTTCTTTATCCATTTTTTGCTTTCTGGGATATTTACCTGATACTGTAGACGAGCTTCTTGTGAACACAGCCGTCCCAAATATTGGGGTGGCTGTCTGTTTTTGATTTTAATTTCCGTAAGCTATAGGACCATAAGTGGAAGTGCCATAGGCTGTGTTGCTTTGTTTCTTACGTGTTTCAGGAAACACCATACACTTCTCCAGGGTGGCTGCTGGCAATTTACATCCTGCCAATCAGCATAACAAGGCTCCCTGTTCTCCATATCCTGTCCTACCTTTCTGGATATTACACTTTTTTCAGATGGCCCTTTTGCCCGGGGGACAGTGAGACTTCATTGTAGTGCAGATTTCCTTTACAGGCTTGCTTGGTTGGCCAAAAAGGGAATATGCGTTTTTTCCTGAATGTATTCAGGAAAAAAGGCATACGCCCTTTTTGGCCAAGTGCATCATTGTCGACGTTCTGCCTCTTTTCCTATGCTTTCAGGGCAATTCCAGTCTACCCCCTGCAATCGTTTTCCTGAAATTCTGCCCCGCTTTGAAATCCCCTTCGCAGGTTTACTTCAATATATTTTTAGAGGATAGCTGTCATTTATAACTCTGCAGGTTTGTGAATTACAGTGCCCCTGACCTCCTTTCTTCAACTGGCTTTCTTGTGAGCTGGGCACAAAACCGCAGGATTGCTTCAGGCCCTAATCTGTTTTCAGCAGGGCACACTGAGCCTTTGCTTAATTCCTCTTCCTGGTCGGCAATGAGCGTTACATTTGCCCGTGCAGACACCTACAGCTAGTCTCTCATTGGTTCTCCCTATTCCTGTTCATCTTGCACAGAAATTGCAAGCTGTGCTAAACAGGAGGTTAAAGGCACTGACTCTCCAAGCGGGGAGTGTGTTAGTAAAGCATCTGGAATGGTGAACCCGAGGACCAAGATACGAAAACTGAGATGCATTTTAAATCGTTTCCCAATCACACGGTGGACGATACTCTGGGTTTCCCATGCATGTTTTAGCTGGAGGAAGAATGCCTTGAACCTGGAGAGTTGGGACCCATGGAATGGGTACCATGCAGTATGACTTCAAAGGGTCTGCATTTGCTCACCGAAACTCACCAATGCTATCAACCTGAAGTGTCCAGCCTTATGTCTCAACCAGCTCTGGGTGTAGATGTGGTCAATCCCGGTTGCATCACATGCCCTGAGTGAATTATTTAAGAATTGCTCTCTATTTCACTGTCTTTGTGTTTTGTTTTCGAAATTTATTTTGATAATGGGATTTATCGGATTTCCACTGCTGCGTTTCGGCCGCTGTACACACGCTTGATTATCTTACGGAGACATATATATCCATGGGTTTTAAGATTCTTCCTAGTCAGGTATATTCCTAGGCGTTGAATATGTGGTGTTGGGTCCATTTGGTTGAGCAAGGAGTAGGTCTTGTCTATTACATATTTGGCTTAATGAAAGTTATCTGTGCTAATTTCAGTCTCTGGTTTTATGCAGCATCCCAAGGCACCTTTCCCCATAAGCAAGCACTGGTTGGTTTTCTAAATTTGAGACCCTGTTCTGTTTTGTAATTCAGTTCATGTGTCGTCAAGTTTACATTCCGTGTATTAGTGATATCTTATGATGTTTCTTTTTCTGTGTGACGTAGTTCACTTAGAATCACCGTACCTGCATCCACTCACTATGCCGCTACGGGCCTGATGACACAGATTTCATTGCTGAGTGATATTGCATTGCACGTACGTGCCACAACTTCTTTATCCATTTTTTGCTTTCTGGGATATTTACCTGGTACTGTAGACGAGCTTCTTGGGAACACAGCCGTCCCAAATATTGGGGTGGCTGTCTGTTTTTGATTTTAATTTCCGTAAGCTATAGGACCATATGTGGAAGTGCCATAGGCTGTGTTGCTTTGTTTCTTACGTGTTTCAGGAAACACCATACACTTCTCCAGGGTGGCAGCTGGCAATTTACATCCTGCCAATCAGCATAACAAGGCTCCCTGTTCTCCATATCATGTCCTACCTTTCTGGATTTTACACTTTTTTCAGATGGCCCTTTTGCCCGGGGGGCAGTGAGACTTCATTGCAGTGCAGATTTCCTTTACAGGCTTGCTTGGTTGGCCAAAAAGGGCGTATGCGTTTTTTCCTGAATATATTCAGGAAAAAACGCATACGCACTTTTTGGCCAAGTGCATCATTGTCGACGTTCTGCCTCTTTTCCTATGCTTTCAGGGCAATTCCAGTCTACCCCCTGCAATCGTTTTCCTGAAATTCTGCCCCGCTTTGAAATCCCCTTCGCAGGTTTACTTCAATATATTTTTAGAGGATAGCTGTCATTTATAACTCTGCAGGTTTGTGAATTACAGTGCCCCTGACCTCCTTTCTTCAACTGGCTTTCTTGTGAGCTGGGCACAAAACCGCAGGATTGCTTCAGGCCCTAATCTGTTTTCAGCAGGGCACACTGAGCCTTTGCTTAATTCCTCTTCCTGGTCGGCAATGAGCGTTACATTTGCCCGTGCAGACACCTACAGCTAGTCTCTCATTGGTTCTCCCTATTCCTGTTCATCTTGCACAGAAATTGCAAGCTGTGC
This sequence comes from Phocoena phocoena, assembly GCF_963924675.1. Lineage (NCBI taxonomy): Eukaryota > Metazoa > Chordata > Mammalia > Artiodactyla > Phocoenidae > Phocoena > Phocoena phocoena. The sequence continues at coordinate 267,274 of NW_027077636.1, read as the reverse complement.
TAAACAGGAGGTTAAAGGCACTGACTCTCCAAGCGGGGAGTGTGTTAGTAAAGCATCTGGAATGGTGAACCCGAGGACCAAGATACGAAAACTGAGATGCATTTTAAATCGTTTCCCAATCACACGGTGGACGATACTCTGGGTTTCCCATGCATGTTTTAGCTGGAGGCAGAATGCCTTGAACCTGGAGAGTTGGGACCCATGGAATGGGTACCATGCAGTATGACTTCAAAGGGTCTGCATTTGCTCACCGAAACTCACCAATGCTATCAGCCTGAAGTGTCCAGCCTTATGTCTCAACCAGCTCTGGGTGTAGATGTGGTCAATCCCGGTTGCATCACATGCCCTGAGTGAATTATTTAAGAATTGCTCTCTATTTCACTGTCTTTGTGTTTTGTTTTCGAAATTTATTTTGATAATGGGATTTATCGGATTTCCACTGCTGCGTTTCGGCCGCTGTACACACGCTTGATTATCTTACGGAGACATATATATCCATGGGTTTTAAGATTCTTCCTAGTCAGGTATATTCCTAGGCGTTGAATATGTGGTGTTGGGTCCATTTGGTTGAGCAAGGAGTAGGTCTTGTCTATTACATATTTGGCTTAATGAAAGTTATCTGTGCTAATTTCAGTCTCTGGTTTTATGCAGCATCCCAAGGCACCTTTCCCCATAAGCAAGCACTGGTTGGTTTTCTAAATTTGAGACCCTGTTCTGTTTTGTAATTCAGTTCATGTGTCGTCAAGTTTACATTCCGTGTATTAGTGATATCTTATGATGTTTCTTTTTCTGTGTGACGTAGTTCACTTAGAATCACCGTACCTGCATCCACTCACTATGCCGCTACGGGCCTGATGACACAGATTTCATTGCTGAGTGATATTGCATTGCACGTACGTGCCACAACTTCTTTATCCATTTTTTGCTTTCTGGGATATTTACCTGGTACTGTAGACGAGCTTCTTGGGAACACAGCCGTCCCAAATATTGGGGTGGCTGTCTGTTTTTGATTTTAATTTCCGTAAGCTATAGGACCATATGTGGAAGTGCCATAGGCTGTGTTGCTTTGTTTCTTACGTGTTTCAGGAAACACCATACACTTCTCCAGGGTGGCAGCTGGCAATTTACATCCTGCCAATCAGCATAACAAGGCTCCCTGTTCTCCATATCATGTCCTACCTTTCTGGATTTTACACTTTTTTCAGATGGCCCTTTTGCCCGGGGGGCAGTGAGACTTCATTGCAGTGCAGATTTCCTTTACAGGCTTGCTTGGTTGGCCAAAAAGGGCGTATGCGTTTTTTCCTGAATATATTCAGGAAAAAACGCATACGCACTTTTTGGCCAAGTGCATCATTGTCGACGTTCTGCCTCTTTTCCTATGCTTTCAGGGCAATTCCAGTCTACCCCCTGAAATCGTTTTCCTGAAATTCTGCCCCGCTTTCAAGTTCCCTTCGCAGGCTTACTTCAATATATTTTTGGAGGATAGCTGTCATTTATAACTCTGCAGGTTTGTGAATTACAGTGACCCTGAGCTCCTTTCTTCAACTCGCTTTCTTGTGAGCTGGGCACAAAACCGCAGGATTGCTTCAGGCCCTAATCTGTTTCCGGCAGGGCATGCTGTTCCTTTGGTTAATTCCTCTTCCTGGTGGGAAATGAGCGTTACATTTGCCCGTGCAGGCACCTACAGCTAGTCTCTCATTGGTTCTCCCTATTCCTGTTCATCTTGCACAGAAATTGCAAGCTGTGCCAAACAGGAGGTTAAAGGCACTGACTCTCCAAGCAGGGAGAGTGTTAGTAAAGCATCTGGAATGGCGAACCCGAGGACCAGGATACGAAAACTGAGATGCATTTTAAATCGTTTCCCAATCACACGGTGGACCATACTGTGGGTTTCCCATGCATGTTTTAGCTGGAGGAAGAATCCCTTGAACCGGAAGAGTTGGGACCCATGGAATGGGTACCATGCAGTATGACTTCAAAGGGTCTGCATTTGCTCACCGAAATTCACCAAGGCTATCAGCCTGAAGTGTCCAGCCTTATGTCTCAACCAGCTATGGGTGTAGATGTGGTCAATCCCGGTTGCATCACATGCCCTGAGTGAATTATTTAAGAATTGCTCTCTATTTCACTCTCTTTGTGTTTTGTTTTCGAAATTTATTTTGATTATGGGATTTATCGGATTTTCACTGCTGCGTTTATGCTGCTGTACACATGCTTGATTCTCTTACGGAGACATATATATCCATGGGTTTTAAGATTCTTCCTAGTCAGGTATATTCCTAGGCGTTGAATATGTGGTGTTGGGTCCATTTCGTTGAGCAAGGAGTAGGTCTTGTCTATTACATATTTGGCTTATGGAAAATTATCTGTGCTAATTTCAGTCTCTGGTTTTATGCAGCACCCCAACGCACCTTTCCCCATAAGCAAGCACTAGTTGGTTTTCTAAATTTGAGACCCTGTTCTGTTTTGTAATTCAGTTCATGTGTAGTCAAGTTTACATTCCGTGTATTAGTGATATCTTATGATGTCTCTTTTTCTGTGTGACGTAGTTCACGTAGAATCACCGTACCTGCATCCACTGACTATGCCGGTACGCGCCTGATGACACAGATTTCATTGTTGAGTGATATTGCATTGTACGTACGTGCCACAACTTCTTTATCCATTTGTTGCTTTCTGGGATATTTACCTGGTACTGTAGACGAGCTTCTTGGGAACACAGCCGTCCCAAATATTGGGGTGGCTGTCTGTTTTTGATTTTAATTTCCGTATGCTATAGGACCATAAGTGGAAGTGCCATAGGCTGTGTTGCTTGGTTTCTTACGTGTTTCAGGAAACACCATACACTTCTCCAGGGTGGCTGCTGGCAATTTACATCCTGCCAATCAGCATAACAAGGCTCCCTGTTCTCCATATCCTGTCCTACCTTACTGGATTTTACATTTTTTCACATGGCCCTTTTGCCCAGGGGGCAGTGAGACTTCATTGTAGTGCAGATTTCCTTTACAGGCTTGCTTGGTTGGCCAAAAAGGGCGTATGCGTTTTTTCCTGAATATATTCAGGAAAAAACGCATACGCTCTTTTTGGCCAAGTGCATCATTGTCGACGTTCTGCCTCTTTTCCTATGCTTTCAGGGCAATTCCAGTCTAACCCTGCAATCGTTTTCCTGAAGTTCTGCCCCGCTTTCAAGTCCCCTTCGCAGGCTTACTTCAATATATTTTTGGAGGATAGCTGTCATTTATAACTCTGCAGGTTTGTGAATTACAGTGCCCCTGAGCTCGTTTCTTCAACTCGCTTTCTTGTGAGCTGGGCACAAAACCACAGGATTTCTTCAGGCCCTAATCTGTTCCCGGCAGGGCACACTGAGCCTTTGGTTAATTCCTCTTCCTGGTGGGAAATGAGCGTTACATTTGCCCGTGCAGACACCTACAGCTAGTCTCTCATTGGTTCTCCTAATTCCTGTTCATCTTGCACAGAAATTGCAAGCAGTGCCAAAGAGGAGGTTAAAGGCACTGACTCTCCAAGTGGGGAGAGTGTTAGTAAAGCATCTGGAATGGTGAACCCGAGGACCAGGATACGAAAACTGAGATGCATTTTAAATCGTTTCCCAATCACACGGTGGACGATACTCTGGGTTTCCCATGCATATTTTAGCTGGAGGAAGAATGCCTTGAACCTGGAGAGTTGGGACCCATGGAATAGGTACCATGCAGTATGACTTCAAAGGGTCTGCATTTGCTCACCGAAACTCACCAATGCTATCAGCCTGAATTGTCCAGCCTTATGTCTCAACCAGCTCTGGGTGTAGATGTGGTCAATCCCGGTTTCATCACATGCCCTGAGTGAATTATTTAAGAATTGCTCTCTATTTCACTGTCTTTGTGTTTTGTTTTCGAAATTTATTTTGATAATGGGATTTATCGGATTTTCACTGCTGCGTTTCGGCCGCTGTACACACGCTTGATTCTCTTACGGAGACATAGATATCCATGGGTTTTAAGATTCTTCCTAGTCAGGTATATTCCTAGGCGTTGAATATGTGGTGTTCGGTCCATTTCGTTGAGCAAGGAGTAGGTCTTGTCTATTACATATTTGGCTTATGGAAAGTTATCTGTGCTAATTTCAGTCTCTGGTTTTATGCAGCACCCCAAGGCACCTTTCCCCATAAGCAAGCACTAGTTGGTTTTCTAAATTTGAGACCCTGTTCTGTTTTGTAATTCAGTTCATGTGTAGTCAAGTTTACATTCCGTGTATTAGTGATATTTTATGATGTTTCTTTTTCTGTGTGACGTAGTTCACGTAGAATCACCGTACCTGCATCCACTCACTATGCCGCTACGGGCCTGATGACACAGATTTCATTGCTGAGAGATATTGCATTGTACGTACGTGCCACAACTTCTTTATCCATTTTTTGCTTTCTGGGATATTTACCTGATACTGTAGACGAACTTATTGTGAACACAGCCGTCCCGAATATTGGGGTGGCTGTCTGGTTTTGATTTTAATTTCCGTAAGCTATAGGACCATATGTGGAAGTGCCATAGGCTGTGTTGCTTTTTTTCTTACTTGTAGCAGGAAACACCATACACTTCTCCAGGGTGGCTGCTGGCAATTTACATCCTGCCTATCAGCATAACAAGGCTCCCTGTTCTCCATATCCTGTCCTACCTTTCTGGATTTTACACCTTTTTCAGATGGCCCTTTTGCCCGGGGGGCAGTGAGACTTCATTGTAGTGCAGATTTCCTTTACAGGCTTGCTTGTTTGGCCAAAAAGGGCGTATGCGTTTTTTCCTGAATATATTCAGGAAAAAACGCATACGCCCTTTTTGGCCAAGTGCATCATTGTCGACGTTGTGCCTCTTTTCCTATGCTTTCAGGGCAATTCCAGTCTACCCCCTGCAATCGTTTTCCTGAAATTCTGCCCCGCTTTCAAGTCCCCTTCGCAGGCTTACTTCAATATATTTTTGGAGGATAGCTGTCATTTATAACTCTGCAGGTGTGTGAATTACAGTGCCCCTGAGCTCCTTTCTTTAACTCGCTTTCTTGTGAGCTGGGCACAAAACCGCAGGATTGCTTCAGGCCCTAATCTGTTTCCAGCAGGGCACGCTGAGCCTTTGTTTAATTCCTCTTCCTGGTGGGAAATGAGCGTTACATTTGCCCGTGCAGACACCTACAGCTAGTCTCTCATTGGTTCTCCCTATTCCTGTTCATCTTGCACAGAAATTGCAAGCTGTGCCAAACAGGAGGTTAAAGGCACTGACTCTCCAAGCAGGGAGAGTGTTAGTAAAGCATCTGGAATGGTGAAGCCGAGGACCAGGATACGAAAACTGAGATGCATTTTAAATCGTTTCCCAATCACACGGTGGACGATACTCTGGGTTTCCCATGCATGTTTTAGCTGGAGGAAGAATCCCTTGAACCTGGAGAGTTGGGACCCATGGAATGGGTACCATGCAGTATGACTTCAAAGGGTCTGCATTTGCTCACCGAAACTCACCAATGCTATCAGCCTGAAGTGTCCAGCCTTATGTCTCAACCAGCTCTGGGTGTAGATGTGGTCAATCCCGGTTGCATCACATGCCCTGAGTGAATTATTTAAGAATTGCTCTCTATTTCACTGTCTTTGTGTTTTGTTTTCGAAATTTATTTTGATAATGGGATTTATCGGATTTTCACTGCTGCGTTTCGGCCGCTGTACACACGCTTGATTCTCTTACGGAGACATATATATCCATGGGTTTTAAGATTCTCCTTAGTCAGGTATATTCCTAGGCGTTGAATATGTGGTGTTGGGTCCATTTCGTTGAGCAAGGAGTAGGTCTTGTCTATTACATATTTGGCTTATGGAAAGTTATCTGTGCTAATTTCAGTCTCTGGTTTTATGCAGCACCCCAAGGCACCGTTTCCCATAAGCAAGCACTAGTTGGTTTTCTAAATTTGAGACCCTGTTCTGTTTTGTAATTCAGTTCATGTGTAGTCAAGTTTACATTCCGTGTATTAGTGATATCTTATGATGTTTCTTTTTCTGTGTGACGTAGTTCACGTAGAATCACCGTACCTGCATCCACTCATTATGCCGCTACGGGCCTGATGACACAGATTTCATTTCTGAGTCATATTGCATTGTACGTACGTGCCACAACTACTTTATCCATTTTTTGCTTTCTGGGATATTTACCTGATACTGTAGACGAGCTTCTTGTGAACACAGCCGTCCCAAATATTGGGGTGGCTGTCTGTTTTTGATTTTAATTTCTGTAAGCTATAGGACCATAAGTGGAAGTGCCATAGGCTGTGTTGCTTTGTTTCTTACGTGTTGCAGGAAACACCATACACTTCTCCAGGGTGGCTGCTGGCAATTTACATCCTGCCAATCAGCATAACAAGGCTCCCTGTTCTCCATATCCTGTCCTACCTTTCTGGATTTTACACTTTTTCCAGATGGCACTTTTGCCCGGCGGGCAGTGAGACTTCATTGTAGTGAAGATTTCCTTTACAGGCTTGCTTGGTTGGCCAAAAAGTGCGTATGCGTTTTTTCCTGAATATATTCAGGAAAAAACGCATACGCCCTTTTTGGCCAAGTGCATCATTGTCGACGTTCTGCCTCTTTTCCTATGCTTTCAGGGCAATTCCAGTCTACCCCCTGCAATCGTTTTCCTGAAATTCTGCCCCGCTTTCAAGTCCCCTTCGCAGGCTTACTTCAATATATTTTTGGAGGATAGCTGTCATTTATAACTCTGCAGGTTTGTGAATTACAGTGCCCCTGAGCTCCTTTCTTCAACTCGCTTTCTTGTGAGCTGGGCACAAAACCGCAGGATTGCTTCAGGCCCTAATCTGTTTCCGGCAGGGCACGCTGAGCCTTTGGTTAATTCCACTTCCTGGTGGGAAATGAGCGTTACATTTGCCCGTGCAGACACCTACAGCTAGTCTCTCATTGGTTCTCCCTATTCCTGTTCATCTTCCACAGAAATTGCAAGCTGTGCCAAACAGGAGGTTAAAGGCACTGACTCTCCAAGCAGGGAGAGTGTTAGTAAAGCATCTGGAATGGTGAAACCGAGGACCAGGATACGAAAACTGAGATGCATTTTAAATCGTTTCCCAGTCAAACGGTGGACCCTACTGTGGGTTTCCCATGCATGTTTTAGCTGGAGGAAGAATCCCTTGAACCTGAAGAGTTGGGACCCATGGAATAGGTACCATGCAGTATGACTTCAAAGGGTCTGCATTTGCTCACCGAAACTCAACAATGCTATCAGCCTGAAGTGTCCAGCCTTATGTCTCAACCAGCTCTGGGTGTAGATGTGGTCAATCCCGGTTGCATCACATGCCCTGAGTGAATTATTTAAGATTTGCTCTCTATTTCACTGTCTTTGTGTTTTGTTTTCGAAATTTATTTTGATAATGGGATTTATCGGATTTTCACTGCTGTGTTTCGGCCGCTGTACACACGCTTGATTCTCTTACGGAGACATATATATCCATGGGTTTTAAGTTTCTTCCTAGTCAGGTATATTCCTAGGCGTTGAATATGTGGTGTTGAGTCCATTTCGTTGAGCAAGGAGTAGGTCTTGTCTATTACATATTTGGCTTATGGAATGTTATCTGTGCTAATTTCAGTCTCTGGTTTTATGCAGCACCACAAGTCACCTTTCCCCATAAGCAAGCACTAGTTGGTTTACTAAATTTGAGACCCTGTTCTGTTTTGTAATTCAGTTCATGTGTAGTCAAGTTTACATTCCGTGTATTAGTGATATCTTATGATGTTTCTTTTTCTGTGTGACGTAGTTCACGTAGAATCACCGTACCTGCATCCACTCACTATGCCGCTACGGGCCTGAAGACACAGAATTCATTGCTGAGTGATACTGCATTGCACGTACGTGCCACAACTTCTTTATCCATTTTTTGCTTTCTGGGATATTTACCTGGTACTGTAGACGAGCTTCTTGGGAACACTGCCGTCCCAAACTTTGGGGTGGCTCTCTGTTTTTGATTTTAATTTCCCTAAGGAATAGGACCATAAGTGCAATTGCCATAGGCTGTGTTGCTTTATTTCTTACGTGTTTCAGGAAACACCATACACTTCTCCAGGGTGGCTGTTGGCAATTTACATCCTGCAAATCAGCATAACAAGGCTCCCTGTTCTCCATATCCTGTCCTACCTTTCTGGATTTTACACTTTTTTCAGATGGCCCTTTTGCCCGGGGGGCAGTGAGACTTCAATGTAGTGCAGATTTCCTTTACAGGCTTGCTTGGTTGGCCAAAAAGGGCGTATGCGTTTTTTCCTGAATATATTCAGGAAAAAACGCATACGCCCTTTTTGGCCAAGTGCATCATTGTCGACGTTCTGCCTCTTTTCCTATGCTTTCAGGGCAATTCCTCTCTACCCCCTGCAATCGTTTTACTGAAACTCTGCCCCGCTTTCAAGTCCCCTTCGCAGGCTTAATTCAATATACTTTTGGAAGATAGCTGTCATTTATAACTCTGCAGGTTTGTGAATTACAGTGCCCCTGATCTCCTTTCTTCAACTCGCTTTCTTGTGAGCTGGGCACAAAACCGCAGGATTGCTTCAGGCCCTAATCTGTTTCCAGCAGGGCACACTGAGCCTTTGTTTAATTCCTCTTCCTGGTCGGCCATGAGCGTTACATTTGCCCGTGCAGACACCTACAGCTAGACTCTCATTGGTTCTCCCTATTCCTGTTCATCTTGCACAGAAATTGCAAGCTGTGCCAAACAGGAGGTTAAAGACACTGACTCTCCAAGCGGGGAGAGTGTTAGTAAAGCATCTGGAATTGTGAACCCGAGGACCAGGATACGAAAACTGAGATGCATTTTAAATCGTTTCCCAATCACACGGTGGACGATACTCTGGGTTTCCCATGCATGTTTTAGCTGGAGGAAGAATCCCATGAACCTGGAGAGTTGGGACCCATGGAATGGGTACCATGCAGTATGACCTCAAAGGGTCTGCATTTGCTCACCGAAACTCACCAATGCTATCAGCCTGAAGTGTCTAGCCTTATGTCTCAATCAGCTCTGGGTGTAGATGTGGTCAATCCCGGTTGCATCACATGCCCTGAGTGAATTATTTAAGAATTGCTCTCTATTTCACTGTCTTTGTGTTTTGTTTTCGAAATTTATTTTGATAATGGGATTTATCGGATTTTCACTGCTGCGTTTCGGCCGCAGTACACACACTTGATTCTCTTACGGAGACATATATATCCATGGGTTTTAAGATTCTTCCTAGTCAGGTATATTCCTAGGCGTTGAATATGTGGTGTTGGGTCCATTTCGTTGAGCAAGGAGTAGGTCTTGTCTATTACATATTTGGCTTATGGAAAGTTATCTGTGCTAATTTCAGTCTCTGGTTTTATGCAGCACCCCAAGGCACCTTTCCCCATAAGCAAGCACTAGTTGGTTTTCTAAATTTGAGACCCTGTTCTGTTTTGTAATTCAGTTCATGTGTAGTCAAGTTTACATTCTGTGTATTAGTGATATCTTATGATGTTTCTTATTCTGTGTGACGTAGTTCACGTTGAATCACCGTACCTGCATCCACTCACTATGCCGCTACGGGCCTGATGACACAGATTTCATTGCTGAGTGATATTGCATTGTACGTACGTGCCACAACTTCTTTATCCATTTTTTGCTTTCTGGGATATTTACCTGATACTGTTGACGAGCTTCTTGTGAACACAGCCGTCCCAAATATTGGGGTGCTGTCTGTTTTTGATTTTAATTTCCGTAAGCTATAGGACCATAAGTGGAAGTGCCATAGGCTGTGTTGCTTGGTTTCTTACGTGTTTCAGGAAACACCATACACTTCTCCAGGGTGGCTGTTCAAAATTTACATCCTGCCAATCAGCATAACAAGGCTCCCTGTTCTCCATATCCTGTCCTTCCTTTCTGGATTTTACACTTTTTTCAGATGGCCCTTTTGCCCGGGTGGCAGTGAGATTTCATTGTAGTGCAGATTTCCTTTACAGGCTTGCTTGGTTGGCCAAAAAGGGCGTATGCGTTTTTTCCTGAATATATTCAGGAAAAAATGCATACGACCTTTTTGGCCAAGTGCATCATTGTCGACGTTCTGCCTCTTTTCCTATGCTTTCAAGGCAATTCCAGTCTACCCCCTGCAATCGTTTTCCTGAAATTCTGCCCCGCTTTCAAGTCCCCTTCGCAGGCTTACTTCAATATACTTTTGGAAGATAGCTGTCGTTTATAACTCTGCAGGTTTGTGAATTACAGTGCCCCTGAGCTCCTTTCTTCAACTCGCTTTCTTGTGAGCTGGGCACAAAACTACAGGATTGCTTAAGGCCCTAATCGGTTTCCAGCAGGGCACACTGAGCCTTTGTTTAATTCCTCTTTCTGGTGGGCAATGAGGGTTACATTTGCCCGTGCAGACACCTACAGCTAGTCTGTCATTGGTTCTCCCTATTCCTGTTCATCTTGCACAGAAATTGCAAGCTGTGCCAAAGACAAGGTTAAAGGCACTGACTCTCCAAGCGGGGAGAGTGTTAGTAAAGCATCTGGAATGGTGAACCCGAGGACCAGGATACGAAAACTGAGATGCATTTTAAATCGTTTCCCAATCACACGGTGGACGATACTCTGGGTTTCCCATGCATGTTTTAGCTGGAGGAAGAATCCCTTGAACCTGGAGAGTTGGGACCCATGGAATGGGTACCATGCAGTATGACTTCAAAGGGTCTGCATTTGCTCACCGAAACTCACCAATGCTATCAGCCTGAAGTGTCCAGCCTTATGTCTCAACCAGCTCTGGGTGTAGATGTTGTCAATCCCGGTTGCATCACCTGCCCTGAGTGAATTATTTAAGAATTGCTCTCTATTTCACTGTCTTTGTGTTTTGTTTTCGAAATTTATTTTGTTAATGGGATTTATCGGATTTTCAGTGCTGCGTTTGGCCGCTGTACACACGCTTGATTCTCTTACGCAGACATATAAATCCATGGGTTTTAAGATTCTTCCTAGTCAGGTATATTCCTAGGCGTTGAATATGTGGTGTTGGGTCCATTTCGTTGAGCAAGGAGTAGGTCTTGTCTATTACATATTTGGCTTATGGAAAGTTATCTGTGCTAATTTCAGTCTCTGGTTTTATGCAGCACCCCAAGGCACCTTTCCCCATAAGCAAGCACTAGTTGGTTTTCTAAATTTGAGACCCTGTTCTGTTTTGTAATTCAGTTCATGTGTAGTCAAGTTTACATTCCGTGTATTAGTGATATCTTATGATGTTTCTTTTTCTGTGTGACGTAGTTCACGTAGAATCACCGTACCTGCATCCACTCACTATGCCGCTACGGGCTGATGACACAGATTTCATTGCTGAGTGATATTGCATTGCACGTACGTGCCACAACTTCTTTATCCATTTTTTGCTTTCTGGGATATTTTCCTGGTACTGTAGACGAGCTTCTTGGGAACACAGCCGTCCCAAACTTTGGGGTGGCTCTCTGTTTTTGATTTTAATTTCCCTAAGCAATAGGACCATAAGTGCAATTGCCATAGGCTGTGTTGCTTTATTTCTTACGTGTTTCAGGAAACACCATACACTTTTCCAGGGTGGCTGTTCACAATTTACATCCTGCCAATCAGCATAACAAGGCTCCCTTTTCTCCATATCCTATCCTACCTTTCTGGATTTTACACTTTTTTCAGATGGCCCTTTTGCCCGGGGGGGCAGTGAGATTTCACTGTAGTGCAGATTTCCTTTACAGGCTTGCTTGGTTGGCCAAAAAGGGCGTATGCGTTTTTTCCTGAATATATTCAGGAAAAAACGCATACGCCCTTTTTGGCCAAGTGCATCATTGTCGACATTGTGCCTCTTTCCTATGCTTTCAGGGCAATTCCTGTGTACCCCCTGCAATCGTTTTCCTGAAATTCTGCCCCGCTTTCAAGTCCCCTTCGCAGGCTTACTTCAATATACTTTTGGAAGATAGCTGTCATTTATAACTCTGCAGGTTTGTGAATTACAGTGCCCCTGAGCTCCTTTCTTCAACTCACTTTCTTGTGAGCTGGGCACAAAACCGCAAGTCTGCATAAGGCACTAATCTGTTTCCAGCAGGGCACACTGAGCCTTTGTTTAATTCCTCTTCCTGGTGGGCAATGAGCGTTACATTTGCCCGTGCAGACACCTACAGCTAGTCTCTCATTGGTTCTCCCTATTCCTGTTCATCTTGCACAGAAATTGCAAGCTGTGCCAAAGAGGAGGTTAAAGGCACTGACTCTCCAAGCGGGTAGAGTGTTAGTAAAGCATCTGGAATGGTGAACCCGAGGACCAGGATACGAAAACTGAGATGTATTTTAAATCGTTTCCCAATCACATGGTGGACGATACTCTGGGTTACCCATGCATGTTTTAGCTGGAGGAAGAATCCCTTGAACCTGGAGAGTTGGGACCCATGGAATGGGTACCATGCAGTATGACTTCAAAGGGTCTGCATTTGCTCACCGAAACTCACCAATGCTATCAGCCTGAAGTGTCCAGCCTTATGTCTCAACCAGCTCTGGGTGTAGATGTTGTCAATCCCGGTTGCATCACATGCCCTGAGTGAATTATTTAAGAATTGCTCTCTATTTCACTGTCTTTGTGTTTTGTTTTCGAAATTTATTTTGATAATGGGATTTATCGGATTTTCAGTGCTGCGTTTGGCCGCTGTGCACACGCTTGATTCTGTTACGCAGACATATAAATCCATGGGTTTTAAGATTCTTCCTAGTCAGGTATATTCCTAGGCGTTGAATATGTGGTGTTGGGTCCATTTCTTTGAGCAAGGAGTAGGTCTTGTCTATTACATATTTGGCTTATGGAAAGTTATCTGTGCTAATTTCAGTCTCTGGTTTTATGCAGCACCCCAAGGCACCTTTCCCCATAAGCAAGCACTAGTTGGTTTTCTAAATTTGAGACCCTGTTCTGTTTTGTAATTCAGTTCATGTGTAGTCAAGTTTACATTCTGTGTATTAGTGATATCTTATGATGTTTCTTTTTCTGTGTGACGTAGTTCACGTAGAATCACCGTACCTGCATCCACTCACTATGCCGCTACGGGCCTGATGACACAGATTTCATTGCTGAGTGATATTGCATTGTACGTACGTGCCACAACTTCTTTATCCATTTTTTGCTTTCTGGGATATTTACATGGTCCTGTAGACGAGCTTCTTGGGAACACAGCCGTCCCAAACTTTGGGGTGGCTCTCTGTTTTTGATTTTAATTTCCCTAAGCAATAGGACCATAAGTGCAATTGCCATAGGCTGTGTTGCTTTATTTCTTACGTGTTTCAGGAAACACCATACACTTCTCCAGGGTGGCTGTTCAAAATTTACATCCTGCCAATCAGCATAACAAGGCTCCCTGTTCTCCATATCCTGTCCTTCCTTTCTGGATTTTACACTTTTTTCAGATGGCCCTTTTGCCCGGGGGGCAGTGAGATTTCATTGTAGTGCAGATTTCCTTTACAGGCTTGCTTGGTTGGCCAAAAAGGGCGTATGCGTTTTTTCCTGAATATATTCAGGAAAAAATGCATATGACCTTTTTGGCCAAGTGCATCATTGTCGACGTTCTGCCTCTTTTCCTATGCTTTCAAGGCAATTCCAGTCTACCCCCTGCAATCGTTTTCCTGAAATTCTGCCCCGCTTTCAAGTCCCCTTCGCAGGCTTACTTCAATATACTTTTGGAAGATAGCTGTCGTTTATAACTCTGCAGGTTTGTGAATTACAGTGCCCCTGAGCTCCTTTCTTCAACTCGCTTTCTTGTGAGCTGGGCACAAAACTACAGGATTGCTTAAGGCCCTAATCTGTTTCCAGCAGGGCACACTGAGCCTTTGTTTAATTCCTCTTTCTGGTGGGCAATGAGGGTTACATTTGCCCGTGCAGACACCTACAGCTAGTCTGTCATTGGTTCTCCCTATTCCTGTTCATCTTGCACAGAAATTGCAAGCTGTGCCAAAGAGGAGGTTAAAGGCACTGACTCTCCAAGCGGGGAGAGTGTTAGTAAAGCATCTGGAATGGTGAACCCGAGGACCAGGATACGAAAACTGAGATGCATTTTAAATCGTTTCCCAATCACACGGTGGATGATACTCTGGGTTTCCCATGCATGTTTTAGCTGGAGGAAGAATCCCTTGAACCTGGAGAGTTGGGACCCATGGAATGGGTACCATGCAGTATGACTTCAAAGGGTCTGCATTTGCTCACCGAAACTCACCAATGCTATCAGCCTGAAGTGTCCAGCCTTATGTCTCAACCAGCTCTGGGTGTAGATGTTGTCAATCCCGGTTGCATCACCTGCCCTGAGTGAATTATTTAAGAATTGCTCTCTATTTCACTGTCTTTGTGTTTTGTTTTCGAAATTTATTTTGTTAATGGGATTTATCGGATTTTCAGTGCTGCGTTTGGCCGCTGTACACACGCTTGATTCTCTTACGCAGACATATAAATCCATGGGTTTTAAGATTCTTCCTAGTCAGGTATATTCCTAGGCGTTGAATATGTGGTGTTGGGTCCATTTCGTTGAGCAAGGAGTAGGTCATGTCTATTACATATTTGGCTTATGGAAAGTTATCTGTGCTAATTTCAGTCTCTGGTTTTATGCAGCACCCCAAGGCACCTTTCCCCATAAGCAAGCACTAGTTGGTTTTCTAAATTTGAGACCCTGTTCTGTTTTGTAATTCAGTTCATGTGTAGTCAAGTTTACATTCCGTGTATTAGAGATATCTTATGATGTTTCTTTTTCTGTGAGACGTAGTTCACGTAGAATCACCGTACCTGCATCCACTCACTATGCCGCTACGGGCCTGATGACACAGATTTCATTGATGAGTGCTACTGCATTGCACGTACGTGCCACAACTTCTTTATCCATTTTTTGCTTTCTGGGATATTTACCTGGTACTGTAGACGAGCTTCTTGGGAACACAGCCGTCCCAAACTTTGGGGTGGCTCTCTGTTTTTGATTTTAATTTCCCTGAGGAATAGGACCATAAGTGCAATTGCCATAGGCTGTGTTGCTTTATTTCTTACGTGTTTCAGGAAACACCATACACTTCTCCAGGGTGGCTGTTGGCAATTTACATCCTGCCAATCAGCATAACAAGGCTCCCTCTTCTCCATATCCTGTCCTACCTTTCTGGATTTTAAACTTTTTTCAGATGGCCCTTTTGCCCGGGGGGCAGTGAGACTTCATTGTAGTGCAGATTTCCTTTACAGGCTTGCTTGGTTGGCCAAAAATGGCGTATGCGTTTTTTCCTGAATATATTCAGGAAAAAACGTATACGCCCTTTTTGGCCAAGTGCATCATTGTCGACGTTCTGCCTCTTTTCCTATGCTTTCAGGGCAATTCCAGTCTACCCCCTGCAATCGTTTTCCTGAAATTCTGCCCCGCTTTCAAGTCCCCTTCGCAGGCTTACTTCAATATATTTTTGGAGGATAGCTGTCATTTATAACTCTGCAGGTTTGTGAATTACAGTGCACCTGAGCTCCTTTCTTCAACTCGCTTTCTTGTGAGCTGGGCACAAAACCGCAGGATTGCTTCAGGCCCTAATCTGTTTCCGGCAGGGCATGCTGAGCCTTTGGTTAATTCCTCTTCCTGCTGGGAAATGAGCGTAATATTTGCCCGTGCAGACACCTACAGCTAGTCTCTCATTGGTTCTCCCTATTCCTGTTCATCTTGCACAGAAATTGCAAGCTGTGCCAAACAGGAGGTTAAAGGCACTGACTCTCCAAGCGGGGAGAGTGTTAGTAAAGCATCTGGAATGGTGAACCCGAGGACCAGGATACGAAAACTGAGATGCATTTTAAATCGTTTCCCAATCACATGGTGGACGATACTCTGGGTTTCCCATGCATGTTGTAGCTGGAGGAAGAATCCCTTGAAGCTGGAGAGTAGGGACCCATGGAATGGGTACCATGCAGTATGACTTCAAAGGGTCTGCATTTGCTCACCGAAACTCTCCAATGCTATCAGCCTGAAGTGTCCAGCCTTATGTCTCAACCAGCTCTGGGTGTAGATGTGGTCAATCCCGGTTGCATCACATGCCCTGAGTGAATTATTTAAGAATTGCTCTCTATTTCACTGTCTTTGTGTTTTGTTTTCGAAATTTATTTTGATAATGGGATTTATCGGATTTTCACTGCTGCGTTTCGGCCGCTGTGTACACGCTTGATTCTCTTACGGAGACATATATATCCATGGGTTTTAAGATTCTTCCTAGTCAGGTATATTCCTAGGCATTGAATATGTGGTGTTGGGTCCATTTCGTTGAGCAAGGAGTAGGTCTTGTCTATTACATATTTGGCTTATGGAAAGTTATCTGTGCTAATTTCAGTCTCTGGTTTTATGCAGCACCCCAAGGCACCTTTTCCCATGAGCAAGCACTAGTTTGTTTTCTAAATTTGAGACCCTGTTCTGTTTTGTAATTCAGTTCATGTGTAGTCAAGTTTACATTCCGTGTATTAGTGATATCTTATGATGTTTCTTTTTCTGTGTGACGTAGTTCACGTAGAATCACCGTACCTGCATCCACTCACTATGCCGCTACGGGCCTGATGACACAGATTTCATTGCTGAGTGATATTGCATTGTACGTACGTGCCACAACTTCTTTATCCATTTTTTGCTTTCTGGGATATTTACCTGATACTGTAGACGAGCTTCTTGTGAACACAGCCGTCCCAAATATTGGGGTGGCTGTCTGTTTTTGATTTTAATTACCGTAAGCTATAGGACCATAAGTGGAAGTGCCATAGGCTGTGTTGCTTTATTTCTTACGTGTTTCAGGAAACACCATACACTTCTCCAGGGTGGCTGCTGGCAATTTACATCCTGCCAATCAGCATAACAAGGCTCCCTCTTCTCCATATCCTGTCCTACCTTTCTGGATTTTACACTTTTTTCAGATGGCCCTTTTGCCCCGGGGACAGTGAGACTTCATTGTAGTGCAGATTTCTTTACAGGCTTGCTTGGTTGGCCAAAAAGCGCGTATGCGTTTTTTCCTGAATATATTCAGAAAAAAACGCATACGCCCTTTTTAGCCAAGTGCATCATTGTCGACGTTCTGCCTCTTTTCCTATGCCTTCAGGGCAATTCCAGTCTACCCCCTGCAATCGTTTTCCTGAAATTCTGCCCCGCTTTCAAGTCCCCTTCGCAGGCTTACTTCAATATATTTTTGGAGGATAGCTGTCATTTATAACTCTGCAGGTTTGTGAATTACAGTGCCCCTGAGCTCCTTTCTTCAACTCGCTTTCTTGTGAGCTGGGCACAAAACCGCAGGATTGCTTCAGGCCCTAATCTGTTTCCGGCAGGGCACACTGAGCCTTTGTTTAATTCCTCTTCCTGGTCGGCAATGAGTGTTACATTTGCCCGTGCAGACACCTACAGCTAGTCTCTCATTGGTTCTCCCTATTCCTGTTCATCTTGCACAGAAATTGCAAGCTGTGCCAAACAGGAGGTTAAAGGCACTGACTCTACAAGCGGGGAGAGTTTTAGTAAAGCATCTGGAATGGTGAACCCAAGGACCAGGATACGAAAACTGAGATGCATTTTAAATCTTTTCCCAATCACACGGTGGACTATACTCTGGGTATCCCATGCATGTTTTAGCTGGAGGAAGAATCCCTTGAACCTGGAGAGTCGGGATCCATGGAATGGGTACCATGCAGTATGACTTCAAAGGGTCTGCATTTGCTCACCAAAACTCACCAATGCTATCAGCCTGAAGTGTCCAGCCTTATGTCTCAACCAGCTCTGGGTGTAGATGTGGTCAATCCCGGTTGCATCACATGCCCTGAGTGAATTATTTAAGAATTGCTCTCTATTTCACTGTCTTTGTGTTTTGTTTTCGAAATTTATTTTGATAATGGGATTTATCGGATTTTCACTGCTGCGTTTCGGCCGCTGTACTCACGCTTGATTCTCTTACGGAGACATATATATCAATGGGTTTTAAGATTCTTCCTTGTCAGGTATATTCCTAGGCGTTGAATATGTGGTGTTGAGTCCATTTCGTTGAGCAAGGAGTAGGTCTTGTCTATTACATATTTGGCTTATGGAATGTTATCTGTGCTAATTTCAGTCTCTGGTTTTATGCAGCACCCCAACGCACCTTTCCCCATAAGCAAGCACTAGTTGGTTTTCTAAATTTGAGACCCTGTTCTGTTTTGTAATTCAGTTCATGTGTAGTCAAGTTTACATTCCGTGTATTAGTGATATCTTATGATGTTTCTTTTTCTGTGTGACGTAGTTCACGTAGAATCACCGTACCTGCATCCACTCACTATGCCGCTACGGGCCTGATGACACAGATTTCATTGCTGAGTGATACTGCATTGCACGTACGTGCCACAACTTCTTTATCCATTTTTTGCTTTCTGGGATATTTACCTGATACTGTAGACGAGCTTCTTGTGAACACAGCCGTCCCAAATATTGGGGTGGCTGTCTGTTTTTGATTTTCATTTCCGTAAGCTATAGGACCATAAGTGGAAGTGCCATAGGCTGTGTTGCTTTGTTTCTTACGTGTTTCAGGAAACACCATACACTTCTCCAGGGTGGCTGTTGGCAATTTACATCCTGCCAATCAGCATAACAAGGCTCCCTGTTCGCCATATCCTGTCCTACCTTTCTGGATTTTACACTTTTTTCAGATGGCTCTTTTGCCCGGGGGGCAGTGAGACTTCATTGTAGTGCAGATTTCCTTTACAGGCTTGCTTGGTTGGCCAAAAAGGGCGTATGCGTTTTTTCCTGAATATATTCAGGAAAAAAGCATACGCCCTTTTTGGCCAAGTGCATCACTGTCGACGTTCTGTCTCTTTTCCTATGCTTTCAGGGCAATTCCAGTCTACCCCTGCAATCGTTTTCCTGCAATTCTGCCCCGCTTTCAAGTCCCCTTCGCAGGCTTACTTCAATATATTTTTGGAGGATAGCTGTCATTTATAACTCTGCAGGTTTGTGAATTACAGTGCCCCTGAGCTCCTTTCTTCAACTCGCTTTCTTGTGAGCTGGGCACAAACCCGCAGGAGTGCTTCAGGCCCTAATCTCTTTCCGGCAGGGCATGCTGAGCCTTTGGTTAATTCCTCTTCCTGGTGGGAAATGAGCATTACATTTACCCGTGCAGACACCACAGCTACTCTCTCATTGGTTCTCCCTATTCCTGTTCATCTTGCACAGAAATTGCAAGCTGTGCCAAACAGGAGGTTAAAGGCACTGACTCTCCAAGCGGGGAGAGTGTTAGTAAAGCATCTGGAATGGTGAACCCGAGGACCAGGATACGAAAACTGAGATGCATTTTAAATCATTTCCCAATCACACGGTGGACGATACTCTGGGTTTCCCATGCATGTTTTAGCTGGAGGAAGAATGCCTTGAACCTGGAGAGTTGGGACCCATGGAATGGGTACCATGCAGTATGACTTCAAAGGGTCTGCATTTGCTCACCGAAACTCACCAATGTTATCAGCCTGAAGTGTCCAGCCTTATGTCTCAACCAGCTCTGGGTGTAGATGTGGTCAATCCCGGTTGCATCACATGCCCTGAGTGAATTATTTAAGAATTGCTCTCTATTTCACTGTCTTTGTGTTTTGTTTTCGAAATTTATTTTGATAATGGGATATATCGGATTTTCACTGCTGCGTTTCGGCCGTTGTACACACGCTTGATTCTCTTACGGAGACATATATATCCATTGGTTTTAAGATTCTTCCTAGTCAGGTGTATTCCTAGGCGTTGAATATGTGGTGTTGGGTCCATTTCGTTGAGCAAGGAGTAGGTCTTGTCTATTACATATTTGGCTTATGGAAAGTTATTTGTGCTAATTTCAGCCTCTGGTTTTATGCAGCACCCCAATGCACCTTTCCCCATAAGCAAGCACTAGTTGGTTTTCTAAATTTGAGACCCTGTTCTGTTTTGTAATTCAGTTCATGTGTAGTCAAGTTTACATTCCGTGTATTAGTGATATCTTATGATGTTTCTTTTTCTGTGTGACGTAGTTCAAGTAGAATCACCGTACCTGCATCCACTCACTATGCCGCTACGGGCCTGATGACACAGATTTCATTGCTGAGTGATATTGCATTGTACGTACGTGCCACAACTTCTTTATCCATTTTTTGCTTTCTGGGATATTTACCTGATACTGTAGACGAGCTTCTTGTGAACACAGCCGTCCCAAATATTGGGGTGGCTGTCTATTTTTGATTTTAATTTCCGTAAGCTATAGGACCATAAGTGGAAGAGCCATAGGCTGTGTTGCTTTGTTTCTTACGTGTTTCAGGAAACACCATACACTTCTCCAGGGTGGCTGCTGGCAATTTACATCCTGCCAATCAGCATAACAAGGCTCCCTGTTCTCCATATCCTGTCCTAACTTTCTGGATTTTACACTTTTTTCAGATGGCCCTTTTGCCCGGGGGGCAGTGAGATTTCATTGTAGTACAGATTTCCATTACAGGCTTGCTTGGTTGGCCAAAAAGTGCCTATGCGTTTTTCCTGAATATATTCAGGAAAAAACGCATACGCCCTTTTTGGCCAAGTGCATCATTGTCGACGTTCTGCCTCTTTTCCTATTCTTTCAGGGCAATTCCAGTCTACCCCCTGCAATCGTTTTCCTGAAATTCTGCCCCGCTTTCAAGTCCCCTTCCCAGGCTTACTTCAATATATTTTTGGAGGATAGCTGTCATTTATAACTCTGCACGTTTGTGAATTACAGTGGCCCTGAGATCCTTTCTTCAACTCGCTTTCTTGTGAGCTGGGCACAAAACCGCAGGATTGCTTCAGGCCCTAATCTGTTTCAGGCAGGGCATGCTGAACCTTTGGTTAATTCCTCTTCCTGGTGGGAAATGAGCGTTACACTTGCCCGTGCAGAGACCTACAGCTAGTCTCTCATTGGTTCTCCCTATTCCTGTTCATCTTGCACAGAAATTGCAAGCTGTGCCAAACAGGAGGTTAAAGGCACTGACTCTCCAAGCAGGGAGAGTGTTAGTAAAGCATCTGGAATGGTGAACCCGAGGACCAGGATACGAAAACTGAGATGCATTTTAAATCGTTTCCCAATCACACAGTGGACCATACTGTGGGTTTCCCATGCATGTTTTAGCTGGAGGAAGAATCCCTTGAACCTGAAGAGTTGGGACCCATGGAATGGGTACCATGCAGTATGACTTCAAAGGGTCTGCATTTGCTCACCGAAACTCACCAATGCTATCAGCCTGAAGTGTCCAGCCTTATGTCTCAACCAGCTCTGGGTGTAGATGTGGTCAATCCCGGTTGCATCACATGCCCTGAGTGAATTATTTAAGAATTGCTCTCTATTTCACTGTCTTTGTGTTTTGTTTTCGAAATTTATTTTGATAATGGGATTTATCGGATTTTCACTGCTGCGTTTCGGCCGCTGTACACACGCTTGATTCTCTTACGGAGACATATATATCCATGGGTTTTAAGATTCTTTTCAGTCAGGTATATTCCTAGGCGTTGAATATGTGGTGTTGGGTCCATTTCGTTGAGCAAGTAGTAGGTCTTGTCTATTACAAATTTGGCTTTTGGAATGTTATCTGTGCTAATTTCAGTCTCTGGTTTTATGCAGCACCCTAAGGCACCTTTCCCCATAAGCAAGCACTAGTTGGTTTTCTAAATTTGAGACCCTGTTCTGTTTTGTAATTCAGTTCATGTTTAGTCAAGTTTACATTCCGTGTATTAGTGATATCTTATGATGTTTCTTTTTCTGTGTGACGTAGTTCACGTAGAATCACCGTACCTGCATCCACTCACTATTCCGCTACGGGCCTGATGACACAGATTTCATTGCTGAGAGATATTGAATTGCACGTACGTGCCTCAACTTCTTTATCCATTTTTTGCTTTCTGGGATATTTACCTGGTACTGTAGACGAGCTTCTAGGGAACACAGCCGTCCCAAACTTTGGGGTGGCTCTCTGTTTTTGATTTTAATTTCCCTAAGCAATAGGACCATAAGTGCAATTGCCATAGGCTGTGTCGCTTTGTTTCTTACGTGTTTCAGGAAACACCATACACTTCTCCAGGGTGGCTGTTGGCAATTTACATCCTGCCAATCAGCATAACAAGGCTCCCTGTTCTCCATATCCTGTCCTACCTTTCTGGATTTTAAACTTTTTTCAGATGGCCCTTTTGCCCGGGGGAGAGTGAGACTTCATTGTAGTGCAGATTTCCTTTACAGGCTTGCTTGGTTGGCCAAAAAGGGCGTATGCGTTTTTTCCTGAATATATTCAGGAAAAAACGCATACGCCCTTTTTGGCCAAGTGCATCATTGTCCACGTTCTGCCTCTTTTCCTATGCTTTCAGGGCAATTCCAGTCTACCCCCTGCAATCGTTTTCCTGAAATTCTGCCCCGCTTTCAAGTCCCCTTCGCAGGCTTACTTCAATATATTTTTGGAGGATAGCTGTCATTTATAACTCTGCAGGTTTGTGAATTACAGTGCCCCTGAGCTCCTTTCTTCAACTCGCTTTCTTGTGAGCTGGGCACAAAACCGCAGGATTGCTTCAGGCCCTAATCTGTTTCCAGCAGGGCACACTGAGCCTTTGTTTAATTCCTCTTCCTGGTGGGAAATGAGCGTTACATTTGCCCGTGCAGACACCTACAGCTAGTCTCTCATTGGTTCTCCCTATTCCTGTTCATCTTGCACAGAAATTGCAAGCTGTGCCAAAGACAAGGTTAAAGGCACTGACTCTCCAAGCGGGGAGAGTGTTAGTAAAGCATCTGGAATGGTGAACCCGAGGACCAGATAACGAAAACTGAGATGCATTTTAAATCGTTTCCCAATCACACGGTGGACGATACTCTGGGTTTCCCATGCATGTTTTAGCTGGAGGAAGAATCCCTTGAACCTGGAGAGTTGGGACCCATGGAATGGGTACCATGCAGTATGACTTCAAAGGGTCTGCATTTGCTCACCGAAACTCACCAATGCTAACAGCCTGAAGTGTCCAGCCTTATGTCTCAACCAGCTCTGGGTGTAGATGTGGTCAATCCCGGTTGCATCACATGCCCTGAGTGAATTATTTAAGATTTGCTCTCTATTTCACTGTCTTTGTGTTTTGTTTTCGAAATTTATTTTGATAATGGGATTTATCGGATTTTCACTGCTGCGTTTCGGCCGCAGTACACACGCTTGATTCTCTTACGGAGACATATATATCCATGGGTTTTAAGATTCTTCCTAGTCAGGTATATTCCTAGGCGTTGAATATGTGGTGTTGTGTCCATTTCGTTGAGCAAGGAGTAGGTCTTGTCTATTACATATTGGGCTTATGGAAAGTTATCTGTGCTAATTTCAGTCTCTGGTTTTATGCAGCACCCCAACGCACCTTTCCCCATAAGCAAGCACTAGTTGGTTTTCTAAATTTGAGACCCTGTTCTGTTTTGTAATTCAGTTCATGTGTAGTCAAGTTTACATTCCGTGTATTAGTGATATCTTATGATGTTTCTTTTCTGTGTGACGCAGTTCACGTAGAATCACCGTACCTGCATCCACTCACTATTCCGCTACGGGCCTGATGACACAGATTTCATTGCTGAGTGATATTGCATTGCACGTACGTGCCACAACTTATTTATCCATTTTTACTTTCTGGGATATTTACCTGTTACTGTAGACGAGCTTCTTGGGAACACAGCCGTCCCAAATATTGGGGTGGCTGTCTGTTTTTGATTTTAATTTCCGTAAGCTATAGGACCATAAGTGGAAGTGCCATAGGCTGTGTTGCTTTGTTTCTTACGTGTTTCAGGAAACACCATACACTTCTCCAGGGTGGCTGCTGGCAATTTACATCCTGCCAATCAGCATAACAAGGCTCCCTGTTCTCCATATCCTGTCCTACCTTTCTGGATTTTACACTTTTTTTTAAGGGGCCCTTTTGCCCGGTGGGCAGTGAGACTTCATTGTAGTGCAGATTTCCTTTACAGGCTTGCTTGGTTGGCCAAAAAGGGCGTATGCGTTTTTTCCTGAATATATTCAGGAAAAAACGCATACGCCCTTTTTGGCCAAGTGCATCATTATCAACGTTCTGCCTCTTTTCCTATGCTTTCTCGGCAATTCCAGTCTACCCCCTGCAATCGTTTTCCTGAAATTCTGCCCCGCTTTCCAGTCCCCTTCGCAGGCTTACTTCAATATATTTTTGGAGGATAGCTGTCATTTATAACTCTGCAGGTTTGTGAATTACAGTGACCCTGAGCTCCTGTCTTCAACTCGCTTTCTTGTGAGCTGGGCACAAAACCGCAGGATTGCTTCAGGCCCTAATATGTTTCCAGCAGGGCACACTGAGCCTTTGGTTAATTCCTCTTCCTGGTCGGCAATGAGCGTTACATTTGCCCGTGCAGACACCTACAGCTAGTCTCTCATTGGTTCTCCCTATTCCTGTTCATCTTGCACAGAAATTGCAAGCTGTGCCAAAGAGGAGGTTAAAGGCACTGACTCTCCAAGCGGGGAGAGTGTTAGTAAAGCGTCTGGAATGGTGAACCCGAGGACCAGGATACGAAAACTGAGATGCATTTTAAATCGTTTCCCAATCACACGGTGGACCATACTGTGGGTTTCCCATGCATGTTTTAGCTGGAGGAAGAATCCCTTGAACCTGAATTGTTGGGACCCATGGAATAGGTACCATGCAGTATGACTTCAAAGGGTCTGCATTTGCTCACCAAAACTCACCAATGCTATCAGCCTGAAGTGTCCAGCCTTATGTCTCAACCAGCTCTGGGTGTAGATGTGGTCAATCCCTGTTGCATCACATGCCCTGAGTGAATTATTTAAGAATTGCTCTCTATTTCACTGTCTTTGTGTTTTGTTTTCGAAATTTATTTTGATAATGGGATTTATCGGATTTTCACTGCTGTGTTTATGCCGCTGTACACACGCTTGATTCTCTTACGGAGACATATATATCCATGGGTTTTAAGATTCTTCTTAGTCAGGTATATTCCTACTCATTGAATATGTGGTGTTTAGTCCATTTCGTTGAGCAAGGAGTAGGTCTTGTCTATTACAAATTTGGCTTATGGAATGTTATCTGTGCTAATTTCAGTCTCTGGTTTTATGCAGCACCCTAAGGCACCTTTCCCCATAAGCAAGCACTAGTTGGTTTTGTAAATTTGAGACACTGTTCTGTTATGTAATTCAGTTCATGTGTAGTCAAGTTTACATTCCGTGTATTAGTGATATCTTATGATGTTACTTTTCTGTGTGACGCAGTTCACGTAGAATCACCGTACCTGCATCCACTCACTATGCCGCTACGGGCCTGATGACACAGATTTCATTGCTGAGTGATATTGCATTGCACGTACGTGCCACAACTTATTTATCCATTTTTACTTTCTGGGATATTTACCTGGTACTGTAGACGAGCTTCTTGGGAACACAGCCGTCCCAAATATTGGGGTGGCTGTCTGTTTTTGATTTTAATTTCCGTAAGCTATAGGACCATAAGTGGAAGTGCCATAGGCTGTGTTGCTTTGTTTCTTACGTGTTTCAGGAAACACCATACACTTCTCCAGGGTGGCTGCTGGCAATTAACATCCTGCCAATCAGCATAACAATGCTCCCTGTTCTCCATATCCTGTCCTACCTTTCTGGATTTTACACTTTTTTCAGATGGCCCTTTTGCCCAGGGGACAGTGAGACTTCATTGTAGTGCAGATTTCCTTTACAGGCTTGCTTGGTTGGCCAAAAAGGGCGTATGCATTTTTTCCTGAATATATTCAGGAAAAAACGCATACGCCCTTTTTGGCCAAGTGCATCATTGTCGACGTTCTGCCTCTTTTCCTATGCTTTCAGGGCAATTCCAGTCTACCCCCTGCAATCGTTTTCCTGAAATTCTGCCCCGCTTTCAAGTCCCCTTCGCAGGCTTACTTCAATATATTTTTGGAGGATAGCTTTCATTTATAACTCTGCAGGTTTGTGAATTACAGTGTCCCTGAGCTCCTTTCTTCAACTCGCTTTCTTGTGAGCTGGGCACAAAACCACAGGATTGCTTCAGGCCCTAATCTGTTTACGGCAGGGCACACTGATCCTTTGGTTAATTCCTCTTCCTGGTGGGAAATGAGCGTTACATTTGCCCGTGCAGACACCTATAGCTAGTCTCTCATTGGTTCTCCCTATTCCTGTTCATCTTGCACAGAAATTGCAAGCTGTGCCAAAGAGGAGGTTAAAGGCACTGACTCTCCAAGCAGGGAGACTGTTAGTAAAGCATCTGGAATTTTGAACCCGAGAACCAGGATACGAAAACTGAGATGCATTTTAAGTCGTTTCCCAATCACACGGTGGAGCATACTGTGGGTTTCCCATGCATGTTTTAGCTGGAGGAAGAATCACTTGAACCTGAAGAGTCGGGACCCATGGAATAGGTACCATGCAGTATGACTTCAAAGGGTCTGCATTTGCTCACCGAAACTCACCAATGCTAACAGCCTGAAGTGTCCAGCCTTATGTCTCAACCAGCACTGGGTGTAGATGTGGTCAATCCCGGTTGCATCACATGCCCTGAGTGAATTATTTAAGATTTGCTCTCTATTTCACTGTCTTTGTGTTTTGTTTTCGAAATTTATTTTGATAATGGGATTTATCGGATTTTCACTGCTGCGTTTCGGCCGCAGTACACACGCTTGATTCTCTTACGGAGACATATATATCCATGGGTTTTAAGATTCTTCCTAGTCAGGTATATTCCTAGGCGTTGAATATGTGGTGTTGTGTCCATTTCGTTGAGCAAGGAGTAGGTCTTGTCTATTACATATTTGGCTTATGGAAAGTTATCTGTGCTAATTTCAGTCTCTGGTTTTATGCAGCACCCCAACGCACCTTTCCTCATACGCATGCACTAGTTGGTTTTCTAAATTTGAGACCCTGTTCTGTTTTGTAATTCAGTTCATGTGTAGTCAAGTTTACATTCCGTGTATTAGTGATATCTTATGATGTTTCTTTTCTGTGTGACGCAGTTCACGTAGAATCACCGTACCTGCATCCACTCACTATGCCGCTACGGGCCTGATGACACAGATTTCATTGCTGAGTGATATTGCATTGCACGTACGTGCCACAATTTATTTATCCATTTTTACTTTCTGGGATATTTACCTGGTACTGTAGACGAGCTTCTTGGGAACACAGCCGTCCCAAATATTGGGGTGGCTGTCTGTTTTTGATTTTAATTTCCGTAAGCTATAGGACCATAAGTGGAAGTGCCATAGGCTGTGTTGCTTTGTTTCTTATGTGTTTCAGGAAACACCATACACTTCTCCAGGGTGGCTGCTGGCAATTTACATCCTGCCAATCAGCATAACAAGGCTCCCTCTTCTCCATATCCTGTCCTACCTTTCTGGATTTTACACTTTTTTTTAAGAGGCCCTTTTGCCCGGTGGGCAGTGAGACTTCATTGTAGTGCAGATTTCCTTTACAGGCTTGCTTGGTTGGCCAAGAAGGGCGTATGCGTTTTTTCCTGAATATATTCAGGAAAAAACGCATACGCCCTTTTTGGCCAAGTGCATCATTATCAACGTTCTGCCTCTTTTCCTATGCTTTCTCGGCAATTCCAGTCTACCCCCTGCAATCGTTTTCCTGAAATTCTGCCCCGCTTTCCAGTCCCCTTCGCAGGCTTACTTCAATATATTTTTGGAGGATAGCTGTCATTTATAACTCTGCAGGTTTGTGAATTACAGTGACCCTGAGCTCCTGTCTTCAACTCGCTTTCTTGTGAGCTGGGCACAAAACCGCAGGATTGCTTCAGGCCCTAATCTGTTTCCAGCAGGGCCCACTGAGCCTTTGTTTAATTCCTCTTCCTGGTGGGAAATGAGCGTTACATTTGCCCGTGCAGACACCTACAGCTAGTCTCTCATTGGTTCTCCCTATTCCTGTTCATCTTGCACAGAAATTGCAAGCTGTGCCAAAGACGAGGTTAAAGGCACTGACTCTCCAAGCGGGGAGAGTGTTAGTAAAGCATCTGGAATGGTGAACCCGAGGACCAGATAACGAAAACTGAGATGCATTTTAAATCGTTTCCCAATCACACGGTGGACGATACTCTGGGTTTCCCATGCATGTTTTAGCTGGAGGAAGAATCCCTTGAACCTGGAGAGTTGGGACCCATGGAATGGGTACCATGCAGTATGACTTCAAAGGGTCTGCATTTGCTCACCGAAACTCACCAATGCTAACAGCCTGAAGTGTCCAGCCTTATGTCTCAACCAGCTCTGGGTGTAGATGTTGTCAATCCCGGTTGCATCACCTGCCCTGAGTGAATTATTTAAGAATTGCTCTCTATTTCACTGTCTTTGTGTTTTGTTTTCGAAATTTATGTTGTTAATGGGATTTATCGGATTTTCAGTGCTGCGTTTGGCCGCTGTACACACGCTTGATTCTCTTACGCAGACATATAAATCCATGGGTTTTAAGATTCTTCCTAGTCAGGTATATTCCTAGGCGTTGAATATGTGGTGTTGGGTCCATTTCGTTGAGCAAGGAGTAGGTCTTGTCTATTACATATTTGGCTTATGGAAAGTTATCTGTGCTAATTTCAGTCTCTGGTTTTATGCAGCACCCCAAGGCACCTTTCCCCATAAGCAAGCACTAGTTGGTTTTCTAAATTTGAGACCCTGTTCTGTTTTGTAATTCAGTTCATGTGTAGTCAAGTTTACATTCCGTGTATTAGTGATATCTTATGATGTTTCTTTTTCTGTGTGACGTAGTTCACGTAGAATCACCGTACCTGCATCCACTCACAATGCCACTACAGGCCTGATGACACAGATTTCATTACTGAGTGATATTGCACTGTACATACGTGCCACAAATTCTTTATCCATTTTTTGCTTTCTGGGATATTTACCTGATACTGTAGACGAGCTTCTTGTGAACACAGCCGTCCCAAATATTGGGGTGGCTGTCTGTTTTTGATTTTAATTTCCGTAAGCTATAGGACCATAAGTGGAAGTGCCATAGGCTGTGTTGCTTTGTTTCTTACGTGTTTCAGGAAACACCATACACTTCTCCAGGGTGGCTGCTGGCAATTAACATCCTGCCAATCAGCATAACAATGCTCCCTGTTCTCCATATCCTGTCCTACCTTTCTGGATTTTACACTTTTTTCAGATGGCCCTTTTGCCCAGGGGACAGTGAGACTTCATTGTAGTGCAGATTTCCTTTACAGGCTCGCTTGGTTGGCCAAAAAGGGCGTATGCGTTTTTTCCTGAATATATTGAGGAAAAAACGCATACGCCCTTTTTGGCCAAGTGCATCATTGTCGACGTTCTGCCTCTTTTCCTATGCCTTCAGGGCAATTCCAGTCTACCCCCTGCAATCGTTTTCCTGAAATTCTGCCCCGCTTTCAAGTCCCCTTCGCAGGCTTACTTCAATATATTTTTGGAGGATAGCTGTCATTTATAACTCTGCAGGTTTGTGAATTACAGTGTCCCTGAGCTCCTTTCTTCAACTCGCTTTCTTGTGAGCTGGGCACAAAACCACAGGATTGCTTCAGGCCCTAATCTGTTTCCGGCAGGGCACACTGAGCCTTTGGTTAATTCCTCTTCCTGGTGGGAAATGAGCGTTACATTTGCCCATGCAGACACCTATAGCTAGTCTCTCATTGGTTCTCCCTATTCCTGTTCATCTTGCACAGAAATTGCAAGCTGTGCCAAAGAGGAGGTTAAAGGCACTGACTCTCCAAGCAGGGAGACTGTTAGTAAAGCATCTGGAATTTTGAACCCGAGAACCAGGATACGAAAACTGAGATGCATTTTAAGTCGTTTCCCAATCACACGGTGGAGCATACTGTGGGTTTCCCATGCATGTTTTAGCTGGAGAAAGAATCACTTGAACCTGAAGAGTTGGGACCCACGGAATAGGTACCATGCAGTATAACTTCAAAGGGTCTGCATTTGCTCACCGAAACTCACCAATGCTATCAGCCTGAAGTGTCCAGCCTTATGTCTCAACCAGCTCTGGGTGTAGATGTGGTCAATCCCGATTGCATCACATGCCCTGAGTGAATTATTTAAGAATTGCTCTCTATTTCACTGTCTTTGTGTTTTGTTTTCGAAATTTATTTTGATAATGGGATTTATCGGATTTTCTCTGCTGCGTTTCGGCCGCTGTACACACCCTTGATTCTCTTACGGAGACATATATATCCATGGGTTTTAAAATTCTTCCTAGTCAGGTATATTCCTAGGCGTTGAATATGTGGTGTTGAGTCCATTTCGTTGAGCAAGGAGTAGGTCTTGTCTATTACATATTTGGCTTATGGAATGCTATCTGTGCTAACTTCAGTCTCTGGTTTTATGTAGCACCCCAAGGCACCTTTCCCCATAAGAAAGCACTAGTTGGTTTTCTAAATTTGAGACCCTGTTCTGTTTTGTAATTCAGTTCATGTGTAGTCAAGTTTACATTCCTTGTATTAGTGATATCATATGATGTTTCTTTTTCTGTGTGACGTAGTTCACGTAGAAACACCATACCTGCATCCACTCACTATGCCGCTACGGGCCTGATGACACAGATTTCATTGCTGAGTGATACTGCATTGCACGTACGTGCCACAACTTCTTTATCCATTTTTTGCTTTCTGAGATATTTACCTGATACTGTAGACGAGCTTCTTGTGAACACAGCCGTCCTAAATATTGGGGTGGCTGTCTGTTTTTGATTTTAATTTCCGTAAGCTATAGGACCATAAGTGGAAGTGCCATAGGCTGTGTTGCTTTGTTTCTTACGTGTTTCAGGAAACACCATACAATTCTCCAGGTTGGCTGCTGGCAATTTACATCCTGCCAATCAGCATAACAAGGCTCCCTGTTCTCCATATCCTGTCCTACCTTTCTGGAATTTAAACTTTTTTCAGATGGCCCTTTTGCCAGGGGGACAGTGAGACTTCATTGTAGTGCAGATTTCCTTTACAGGCTTGCTTGGTTGGCCAAAAAGGGCGTATGCGTTTTTTCCTGAATATATTCAGGAAAAAACGCATATGCCCTTTTTGGCCAAGTGCATCATTGTCGACTTTGTGCCTCTTTTCCTATGCTTTCAGGGCAATTCCAGTCTACCCCCTGCAATCGTTTTCCTGAAATTCTGCCCCGCTTTCAATTCCCCTTCGCAGGCTTACTTCAATATATTTTTGGAGGATAGCTGTCATTTATAACTCTGCAGGTTTGTGAATTACAGTGCCCCTGAGCTCCTTTCTTCAACTCGCTTTCTTTTGAGCTGGGCACAAAACCGCAGGATTGCTTCAGGCCCTAATCTGTTTCCAGCAGGGCACACTGAGCCTTTGTTTAATTCCTCTTCCTGGTGGGCAATGAGTGTTACATTTGGCCATGCAGACACCTACAGCTAGTCTCTCATTGGTTCTCCCTATTCCTGTTCATCTTGCACAGAAATTGCAAACTGTGCCAAACAGGAGGTTAAAGGCACTGACTCTCCAAGCGGGGAGAGTGTTAGTAAAGCGTCTGGAATGGTGAACCCGAGGACAAGGATACGAAAACTGAGATCCATTTTAAATCGTTTCCCAATCTCACGGTGTACCATACTCTGTGTTTCCCATGCATGTTTTAGCTGAAGGAAGAATCCCTTGAACCTGGAGAGTTGGGACCCTTGGAATCGGTACCATGCAGTATGACTTCAAAGGGTCTGCATTTGCTCACCGAAACTCACCAATGCTATCAGCCTGAAGTGTCCAGCCTTATGTCTCAACCAGCTCTGGGTGTAGATGTGGTCAATCCCGGTTGCATCACATGCCCTGAGTGAATTATTTAAGAATTGCTCTCTATTTCACTGTCTTTGTGTTTTGTTTTCGAAATTTATTTTGATAATGGGATTTATCGGATTTTCTCTGCTGCGTTTCGGCCGCTGTACACACGCTTGATTCTCTTACGGAAACATATATATCCATGGGTTTTAAGATTCTTCTTAGTCATGTATATTCCTAGGCGTTGAACATATGGTGTTGGGTCTATTTCTTTGAGCAAGGGGTAGGTCTTGTCTATTATATATTTGGCTTATGGAAAGTTATCTGTGCTAATTTCACTCTCTTGTTTTATGCAGCACCCCAACGCACCTTTCCCCATAAGCAAGCACTAGTTGGTTTTCTAAATTTGAGACCCTGTTCTGTTTTGTAATTCAGTTCATGTGTAGTCAAGTTTACATTCCGTGTATTAGTGATATCTTATGATGTTTCTTTTTCTGTGTGACGTAGTTCACGTAGAATCACCGTACCTGCATCCACTCACTATGCCGCTACCGGCCTGATGACACAGATTTCATTGCTGAGAGATATTGAATTGCACGTACGTGCCACAACTTCTTTATCCATTTTTTGCTTTGTGGGATATTTACCTGGTACTGTAGACAAGCTTCTTGGGAACACAGCCGTCCCAAACTTTGGGGTGGCTCTCTGTTTTTGATTTTAATTTCCCTAAGCAATAGGACCATAAATGCAATTGCCATAGGCTGTGTTGCTTTATTTCTTACATGTTTCAGGAAACACCATACACTTCTCCAGGGTGGCTGTTCACAATTTACATCCTGCCAATCAGCATAACAAGGCTCCCTGTTCTCCATATCCTGTCCTACCTTTCTGGATTTTACACTTTTTTCAGATGGCCCTTTTGCCAGGGGAGCAGTGAGACTTCATTGTAGTGCAGATTTCCTTTACAGGCTTGCTTGATTGGCCAAAAAGAGCGTATGCATTTTTTCCTGAATATATTCAGGAAAAAACGCATACGCCCTTTTTGGCCAAGTGCATCATTGTCGACGTTCTGCCTCTTTTCCTATGCTTTCAGTGCAATTCCAGTCTACCCCCTGCAATCGTTTTCCTGAAATTCTGCCCCGCTTTCAAGTCCCCTTCGCAGGCTTACTTCAATATATTTTTGGAGAATAGCTGTCATTTATAACTCTGCAGGTTTGTGAATTACAGTGCCCCTGAGCTCCTTTCTTCAACTCGCTTTCTTGTGAGCTGGGCACAAAACCGCAGGATTGCTTCAGGCCCTAATCTGTTTCCAGCAGGGCACACTGAGCCTTTGTTTAATTCCTCTTCCTGGTGGGAAATGAGCGTTACATTTGCCCGTGCAGACACCTACAGCTAGTCTGTCATTGGTTCTCCCTATTCCTGTTCATCTTGCACAGAAATTGCAAGCTGTGCCAAAGAGGAGTTTAAAGGCACTGACTCTCCAAGCGGGGAGAGTGTTAGTAAAGCATCTGGAATGGTGAACCCGAGGACCAGGATACGAAAACTGAGATGCATTTTAAATCGTTTCCCAATCACACGGTGGACGATACTCTGTGTTTCCCATGCATGTTTTAGCTGGAGGAAGAATCCCTTGAACCTGGAGAGTTGGGACCCATGGAATGGGTACCATGCAGTATGACTTCAAAGGGTCTGCATTTGCTCACCGAAACTGACCAATGCTATCAGCCTGAAGTGTCCAGCCTTATGTCTCAACCAGCTCTGGGTGTAGATGTGGTCAATCCCGGTTGCATCACATGCCCTGAGTGAATTATTTAAGAATTGCTCTCTATTTCACTGTCTTTGTGTTTTGTTTTCGAAATTTATTTTGATAATGGGATTTATCGGATTTTCACTGCTGCGTTTCGGCCGCTGTACACACGCTTGATTCTCTTACGGAGACATATATATCCATGGGTTTTAAGATTCTTCCTAGTCAGGTATAATCCTAGGCGTTGAATATGTGGTGTTGGGTCCATTTCGTTGAGCAAGGATTAGGTCTTGTCTATTACATATTTGGCTTATGGAAAGTTATCTGTGCTAATTTCAGTCTCTAGTTTTATGCAGCACCCCAAGGCACCTTTCCCCATAAGCAAGCACTAGTTGGTTTTCTAAATTTGAGACCCTGTTCTGTTTTGTAATTCAGTTCATGTGTAGTCAAGTTTACATTCCGTGTATTAGAGATATCTTATGTTGTTTCTTTTTCTGTGTGACGTAGTTCACGTAGAATCACCGTACCTGCATCCACTCACTATGCCGCTACGGGCCTGATGACACAGATTTCATTGCTGAGTGATATTGCATTGTACGTACGTGCCACAAATTCTTTATCCATTTTTTGATTTCTGGGATATTTACCTGATACTGTAGACGAGCTTCTTGTGAACACAGCCGTCCCAAATATTGGGGTGGCTGTCTGTTTTTGATTTTAATTTCCCTAAGGAATAGGACCATAAGTGCAATTGCCATAGGCTGTGTTGCTTTATTTCTTACGTGTTTCAGGAAACACCATACACTTCTCCAGGGTGGCTGTTGGCAATTTACATCTTGCCAATCAGCATAACAAGGCTCCCTGTTCTCCATATCCTGTCCTACCTTTCTGGATTTTACACTTTTTTCAGATGGCCCTCTTGCCCGGGGGGCAGTGAGACTTCATTGTAGTGCAGATTTCCTTTACAGGCTTGCTTGGTTGGCCAAAAAGGGCATATGCGTTTTTTCCTGAATATATTCAGGAAAAAACGCATACGCACTTTTTGGCCAAGTGCATCATTGTCGACGTTCTGCCTCTTTTCCTATGCTTTCAGGTCAATTCCAGTCTACCCCCTGCAGGGGTTTCCTGAAACTCTGCCCCGCTTTCTAGTCCCCTTCGCAGGCTTACTTCAATATATTTTTGGAGGATAGCTGTCATTTATAACTCTGCAGTTTTGTGAATTACAGTGCCCCTGAGCTCCTTTCTTCAACTCGCTTTCTTGTGAGCTGGGCACAAAACCGCAGGATTGCTTCAGGCCCTAATCTGTTTCCGGCAGGGCACGCTGAGCCTTTGGATAATTCATCTTCCTGGTGGGAAATGAGCATTACATTTGCCCGTGCAGAAACCTATAGCTAGTCTCTCATTGGTTCTCCCTATTCCTGTTCATCTTGCACAGAAATTGCAAGGGTTGCCAAAGAGGAGGTTAAAGGCACTGACTCTCCAAGCGGGGAGAGTGTTAGTAAAGCATCTGGAATGGTGAACCCGAGGACCAGGATACGAAAACTGAGATGCATTTTAAATCGTTTCCCAATCACACGGTGGACGATACTCTGGGTTTCCCATGCATGTTTTAGCTGGAGGAAGAATCCCTTGAACCTGGAGAGTTGGGACCCATGGAATGGGTACCATGCAGTATGACTTCAAAGGGTCTGCATTTGCTCACCGAAACTCACCAATTCTATCAGCCTGAAGTGTCCAGCCTTATGTCTCAACCAGCTCTGGGTGTAGATGTGGTCAATCCCGGTTGCATCACATGCCCTGAGTGATTTATTTAAGAATTGCTCTCTATTTCACTGTCTTTGTGTTTTGTTTTCGAAATTTATTTTGATAATGGGATTTATCGGATTTTCACTGCTGCGTTTCGGCCGCTGTACACACGCTTGATTCTCTTATGGAGACATATATATCCATGGGTTTTAAGATTCTTCCTAGTCAGGTATATTCCTAGGCGTTGAATATGTGGTGTTGGGTCCATTTCGTTGAGGAAGGAGTAGGTCTTGTCTATTACATATTTGGCTTATGGAAAGTTATCTGTGCTAATTTCAGTCTCTGGTTTTATGCAGCTCTCCAAGGCACCTTTCCCCATAAGCAAGCACTAGTTGGTTTTCTAAATTTGAGACCCTGTTCTGTTTTGTAATTCAGTTCACGTGTAGTCAAGTTTACATTCCGTGTATTAGTGATATCTTATGATGTTTCTTTTTCTGTGTGACGTAGTTCACGTAGAATCACCGTACCTGCATCCACTCACTATGCCGCTACGGGCCTGATGACACAGATTTCATTGCTGAGTGATACTGCATTGTACGTACGTGCCTAAACTTCTTTATCCATTTTTTGCTTTCTGGGATATTTACCTGGTACTGTAGACGAGCTTCCTGGGAACACAGCCGTCCCAAACTTTAGGGTGGCTCTCTGTTTTTGATTTTAATTTCCCTAAGGAATAGGACCATAAGTGCAATTGCCATAGGCTGTGTTGCTTTATTTCTTACGTGTTTCAGGAAACACCATACACTTCTCCAGGGTGGCTGTTGGCTATTTACATCCTGCCAATCAGCATAACAAGGCTTCCTGTTCTCCATATCCTGTCCTACCTTTCTGGGTTTTACACTTTTCTCTGATGGCCCTCTTGCCCAGGGGGCAGTGAGACTTCATTGTAGTGCAGATTTCCTTTACAGGCTTGCTTGGTTGGCCAAAAAGGGCGTATGCGTTTTTTCCTGAATATATTCAGGAAAAAACGCATACGCCCTTTTTGGCCAAGTGCATCATTGTCGACGTTCTGCCTCTTTTCCTATGCTTTCAGGGCAATTCCAGTCTACCCCCTGCAATCGTTTTCCTGAAAGTCTACCCTGCTTTCAAGTCCCGTTCGCAGGCTTACTTCAATATATTTTTGGAGGATAGCTGTCATTTATAACTCTGCAGGTTTGTGAATTACAGTGCCCCTGCGCTCCTTTCTTCAACTCACTTTCTTGTGAGCTGTGCACAAACCCGCAGGATTGCTTCAAGCCCTAATCTGTTTTCAGCAGGGCATGCTGAGCCTTTGTTTAATTCCTCTTCCTGTTCGGCAATGAGCATTACATTGGCCCGTGCAGACCCCTACAGCTAGTCTCTCATTTGTTCTCCCTATTCCTGTTCATCTTGCACCGAAATTGCAAGCTGTGCCAAAGAGGAGGTTAAAGGCACTGACTCTCCTCGCGGGGAGAGTGTTAGTAAAGCATCTGGAATGGTGAACCCGAGGACCAGGGTACGAAAACTGAGATGCATTTTAAATCGTTTCCCAGTCACACGGTGGACCATACTGTGGGTTTCCCATGCATGTTTTAGCTGGAGGAAGAATCCCTTGAACCTGAAGAGTTGGGACCCATGGAATAGGTACCATGCAGAATGACTTCAAAGGGTCTGCATTTGCTCACCGAAACTCACCAATGTTATCAGCCTGAAGTGTCCAGCCTTATGTCTCAACCAGCTCTGGGTGTAGATGTGGTCAATCCCGGTTGCATCACATGCCCTGAGTGAATTATTTATGATTTGCTCTCTATTTCACTGTCTTTGTGTTTTGTTTTTGAAATTTATTTTGATAATGGGATTTATCGGATTTTCACTGCTGCGTTTCGGCCGCTGTACACACGCTTGATTCTCTTACGGAGACATATATATCCATGGGTTTTAAGTTTCTTCCTAGTTAGGTATATTCCTAGGCGTTGAATATGTGGTGTTGAGTCCATTTCGTTGAGCAAGGAGTAGGTCTTGTCTATTACTTATTTGGCTTATGGAAAGTTATCTGTGCTAATTTCAGTCTCTGGTTTTATGCAGCTCTCCAAGGCACCTTTCCCCATAAGCAAGCACTAGTTGGTTTTCTAAATTTGAGACCCTGTTCTGTTTTGTAATTCAGTTCACGTGTAGTCAAGTTTACATTCCGTGTATTAGTGATATCTTATGATGTTTCTTTTTCTGTGTGACGTAGTTCACGTAGAATCACCGTACCTGCATCCACTCACTATGCCGCTACGGGCCTGATGACACAGATTTCATTGCTGAGTGATACTGCATTGCACGTACGTGCCACAACTTCTTTATCCATTTTTTGCTTTCTGGGATATTTACCTGGTACTGTAGACGAGCTTCTTGGGAACACAGCCGTCCCAAACTTTGGGGTGGCTCACTGTTTTTGATTTTAATTTCCCTAAGGAATAGGACCATAAGTGCAATTGCCATAGACTGTGTTGCTTTATTTCTAACGTGTTTCAGGAAACACCATACACTTCTCCAGGGTGGCTGTTGGCAATTTACATCCTGCCAATCAGCATAACAAGGCTCCCTGTTCTCCATATCCTGTCCTACCTTTCTGGATTTTACACTTTTTTCAGATGGCCCTTTTGCCAGGGGGGCAGTGAGACTTCATTGTAGTGCA
The DNA here is from genome assembly GCF_963924675.1 of Phocoena phocoena. Classification (NCBI taxonomy): domain Eukaryota; kingdom Metazoa; phylum Chordata; class Mammalia; order Artiodactyla; family Phocoenidae; genus Phocoena; species Phocoena phocoena. Next base: position 229,356 of record NW_027077636.1, on the reverse strand, counting down.
GATTTCCTTTACAGGCTTGCTTGGTTGGCCAAAAAGGGCGTATGCGTTTTTTCCTGAATATATTCAGGAAAAAACGCATACGCCCTTTTTGGCCAAGTGCATCATTGTCGACGTTGTGCCTCTTTTCCTATGCTTTCAGGGCAATTCCTCTGTACCCCCTGCATTCGTTTTCCTGAAATTCTGCATCGCTTTCAATTCCCCTTCGCAGGCTTACTTCAATATACTTTTGGAAGATAGCTGTCATTTATAACTCTGCAGGTTTGTGAATTACAGTGCCCCTGAGCTCCTTTCTTCAACTCGCTTTCTTGTGAGCTGGGCTCAAAACCGCAGGATTCCTTCAGGCCCTAATCTGTTTCCAGCAGGGCACACTGAGCCTTTGTTTAATTCCTCTTCCTGGTGGGAAATGAGCGTTACATTTGCCCGTGCAGACACCTACAGCTAGTCTCTCATTGGTTCTCCCTATTCCTGTTCATCTTGCACAGAAATTGCAAGCTGTGCCAAACAGGAGGTTAAAGGCACTGACTCTCCAAGCGGGCAGAGTGTTAGTAAAGCATCTGGAATGGTGAACCCGAGGACCAGGATACGAAAACTGAGATGCATTTTAAATCGTTTCCCAATCACACGGTGGAAGATACTCTGGGTTTCCCATGCATGTTTTAGCTGAAGGAAGAATCCCTTGAACCTGAAGAGTTGGGACCCATGGAATAGGTACCATGCTGTATGACTTCAAAGGGTCTGTATTTGCTCACCGAAACTCACCAATGCTATCAACCTGAAGTGTCCAGCCTTATGTCTCAACCAGCTCTGGGTGTAGATGTGGTCAATCCCGGTTGCATCACATGCCCTGAGTGAATTATTTAAGAATTGCTCTCTATTTCACTGTCTTTGTGTTTTGTTTTCGAAACTTATTTTGATAAAGGGATTTATCGGATTTTCACTGCTGCGTTTCGGCCGCTGTACACACGCTTGATTCTCTTACGGATACATATATATCCATGGGTTTTAAGATTCTTCCTAGTCAGGTATATTCCTAGGCGTTGAATATGTGGGGTTGGGTCCATTTCGTTTAGCAAGGAGTAGGTCTTGTTTATTACATATTTGGCTTATGGAAACTTATCTGTGCTAATTTCAGTCTCTGGTTTTATGCAGCACCCCAAGGCACCTTTCCCCATAAGCAAGCACTAGTTGGTTTTCTAAATGTGAGACCCTGTTCTGTTTTGTAATTCAGTTCATGTGTAGTCAAGTTTATATTCCGTGTATTAGTGATATCTTATGATGTTTCTTTTTCTGCGTGACGTAGTTCACGTAGAATCACCGTATCTGCATCCACTCACTATGCCGCTACGGGCCTGATGACACAGATTTCATTGCTGAGTGATATTGCATTGTACGTACGTGCCACAACTTCTTTATCCATTTTTTGCTTTCTGGGATATTTACCTGATACTGTAGACGAGCTTCTTGTGAACACAGCCGTCCCAAATATTGGGGTGGCTCTCGGTTTTTGATTTTATTTTCCGTAAGCTATAGGACCATAAGTGGAAGTGCCATAGGCTGTGTTGCTTTGTTTCTTCCGTGTTTCAGGAAACACCATACACTTCTCCAGGGTGGCTGCTGGCAATTTACATCCTGCCAATCAGCATAACAAGGCTGCCTGTTCTCCATATCCTGTCCTACCTTTCTGGATTTTACACTTTTTTCAGATGGCCCTCTTGCCCGGGGGGCAGTGAGACTTCATTGTAGTGCAGATTTCCTTTACAGGCTTGCTTGGTTGGCCAAAAAGGGCGTATGCGTTTTTTCCTGAATATATTCAGGAAAAAACGCATACGCCCTTTTTGGCCAAGTGCATCATTGTCGACGTTCTGCCTCTTTTCCTATGCTTTCAGGGCAATTCCAGTCTACCCCCTGCAATCGTTTTCCTGAAATTCTCCCCGCTTTCAAGTCCCCTTCGCAGGCTTACTTCAATATATTTTTGGAGGATAGCTGTCATTTATAACTCTGCAGGTTTGTGAATTACAGTGCCCCTGAGCTCCTTTCTTCAACTCGCTTTCTTGTGAGCTGGGCACAAAACCGCAGGATTGCTTCAGGCCCTAATCTGTTTCTGGCAGGGCATGCTGAGCCTTTGGTTAATTCCTCTTCCTGGTGGGAAATGAGCGTTACATTTGCCCGTGCAGACACCTACAGCTAGTCTCTCATTGGTTCTCCCTATTCCTGTTCATCTTGCACAGAAATTGCAAGCTGTGCCAAAGAGGAGGTTAAAGGCACTGACTCTCCAAGCGGGGAGAGTGTTAGTAAAGCATCTGGAATGGTGAACCCGAGGACCAGGATACGAAAACTGAGATGCATTTTAAATCGTTTCCCAATCACACGGTGGACCATACTGTGGGTCTCCCATGCATGTTTTAGCTGGAGGAAGAATCCCTTGAACCTGAAGAGTTGGGACCCATGGAATAGGTACCATGCAGTATTACTTAAAGGGTCTGCATTTGCTCACCGAAACTCACCAATGCTAACAGCCTGAAGTGTCCAGCCTTATGTCTCAACCAGCTCTGGGTGTAGATGTGGTCAATCCCGGTTGCATCACATGCCCTGAGTGAATTATTTAAGAATTGCTCTCTATTTCACTATCTTTGTGTTTTGTTTTCGAAATTTATTTTGATAATGGGATTTATCGGATTTTCACTGCTGCGTTTCGGCCGCAGTACACCAGCTTGATTCTCTTACGGAGACATATATATCCATGGGTTTTTAGATTCTTCCTAGTCAGGTATATTCCTAGGCATTGAATATGTGGTGTTGAGTCCATTTCATTGAGCAAGGAGTAGGTCTTGTCTATTACATATTTGGCTTATGGAAAGTTATCTGTGCTAATTTAAGTCTCTGGTTTTATGCAGCACCCCTAGGCACCTTTCCCCATAAGCAAGCACTAGTTTGTTTTCTAAATTTGAGACCCTGTTCTGTTTTGTAATTCAGTTCATGTGTAGTCAAGTTTACATTCCGTGTATTAGTGATATCTTATGATGTTTCTTTTTCTGTGTGACGTAGTTCACGTAGAATCACCGTACCTGCATCCACTCACTATGCCGCTACGGGCCTGATGACACAGATTTCATTGCTGAGTGCTACTGCATTGCACGTACGTGCCACAACTTCTTTATCCATTTTTTGCTTTCTGGGATATTTACCTGGTAGTGTAGACGAGCTTCTTGGGAACAGAGCCGTCCCAAACTTTGGGGTGGCTCTCTGTTTTTGATTTTAATTTCCCTAAGGAATAGGACCATAAGTGCAATTGCCATAGGCTGTGTTGCTTTATTTCTTACGTGTTTCAGGAAACACCATACACTTCTCCAGGGTGGCTGTTCACAGTTTACATCCTGCCAATCAGCATAACAAGGCTCCCTGTTCTCCATATCCTGTCCTACCTTTCTGGATTTTACACTTTTTTCAGATGGCCCTTTTGCCCGGGGGGCAGTGAGACTGCATTGTAGTTCAGATTTCCTTTACAGGCTTGCTTGGTTGGCCAAAAAGGGCGTATGCGTTTTTTCCTGAATATATTCAGGAAAAAACGCATACGCCCTTTTTGGCCAAGTGCATCATTGTCGACGTTCTGCCTCTTTTCCTATGCTTTCAGGGCAATTCCAGTCTACCCCCTGCAATCGTTTTCCTGAAATTCTGCCCCGCTTTCAAGTCCCCTTCGCAGGCTTACTTCAATATATTTTTGGAGGATAGCTGTCATTTATAACTCTGCAGGTTTGTGAATTACAGTGCCCCTGAGCTCCTTTCTTCAACTCGCTTTCTTGTGAGCTGGGCAAAAAACCGCAGGATTGCTTCAGGCCCTAATCTGTTTCCGGCAGGGCATGCTGAGCCTTTGGTTAATTCCTCTTCCTGGTGGGAAATGAGCGTTACATTTGCCCGTGCAGACACCTACAGCTAGTCTCTCATTGGTTCTCCCTATTGCTGTTCATCTTGCACAGAAATTGCAAGCTGTGCCAAACAGGGGGTGAAAGGCAGTGACTCTCCAAGCAGGGAGAGTGTTAGTAAAGAATCTGGAATGGTGAACCCGAGGACCAGGATACGAAAACTGAGATGCATTTTAAATCGTTTCCCAATCACACGGTGGACCATAATGTGGGTTTCCCATGCATGTTTTAGCTGGAGGAAGAATCCCTTGAACCTGAAGAGTTGGGACCCATGGAATAGGTACCATGCTGTATGACTTCAAAGGGTCTGTATTTGCTCACCGAAACTCACCAATGCTATCAACCTGAAGTGTCCAGCCTTATGTCTCAACCAGCTCTGGGTGTAGATGTGGTCAATCCCGGTTGCATCACATGCCCTGAGTGAATTATTTAAGAATTGCTCTCTATTTCACTGTCTTTGTGTTTTGTTTTCGAAACTTATTTTGATAAAGGGATTTATCGGATTTTCACTGCTGCGTTTCGGCCGCTGTACACACGCTTGATTCTCTTACGGAGACATATATATCCATGGGTTTTAAGATTCTTCCTAGTCAGGTATATTCCTAGGCGTTGAATATGTGGTGTTGAGTCCATTTCGTTGAGCAAGGAGTAGGTCTTGTCTATTACATATTTGGCTTATGGAATGTTATCTGTGCTAATTTCAGTCTCTGGTTTTATGCAGCACCCCTAGGCACCTTTCCCCATAAGCAAGCACTAGTTGGTTTTCTAAATTTGAGACCCTGTTCTGTTTTGTAATTCAGTTCATGTGTAGTCAAGTTTACATTCCGTGTATTAGTGATATCTTATGATGTTTCTTTTTCTGTGTGACGTAGTTCACGTAGAATCACCGTACCTGCATCCACTCACTATGGCGCTACGGGCCTGATGACACAGATTTCATTGCTGAGTGCTACTGCATTGCACGTACGTGCCACAACTTCTTTATCCATTTTTTGCTTTCTGGGATATTTACCTGGTACTGTAGACGAGCTTCTTGGGAACACAGCCGTCCCAAACTTTGGGGTGGCTCTCTGTTTTTGATTTTAATTTCCCTGAGGAATAGAACCATAAGTGCAATTGCCATAGGCTGTGTTGCTTTATTTCTTACGTGTTTCAGGAAACACCATACACTTCTCCAGGGTGGCTGCTTGCAATTTACATCCTGCCAATCAGCATAACAAGGCTCCCTGTTCTCCATATCCTGTCCTACCTTTCTGGATTTTACACTTATTTCAGATGGCCCTTTTGCCCGGGGGGCAGTGAGACTTCATTGTAGTGCAGATTTCCTTTACAGGCTTGCTTGGTTGGCCAAAAAGGGCGTATGCGTTTTTTCCTGAATATATTCAGGAAAAAACGCATACGCCCTTTTTGGCCAAGTGCATCATTGTCGACGTTGTGCCTCTTTTCCTATGCTTTCAGGGCAATTCCAGACTACCCCCTGCAATCGTCTTCCTGAAATTCTGCCCAGCTTTCAAGTCCCCTTCGCAGGCTTACTTCAATATATTTTTGGAGAATAGCTGTCAATTATAACTCTGCAGGTTTTTGAATTACAGTGTCCCTGAACTCCTTTCTTCAACTCGCTTTCTTGTGAGCTGGGCACAAAACCGCAGGATTGCTTCAGGCCCTAATCTGTTTCTGGAAGGGCATGCTGAGCCTTTGGTTAATTCCTCTTCCTGGTGGGAAATGAGCATTACATTTGCCCTTGCAGACACCTACAGCTAGTCTCTCTTTGGTTCTCCCTATTCCTGTTCATCTTGCACAGAAATTGCAAGCTGTGCCAAAGAGGAGGTTAAAGGCACTGACTCTCCAAGCGGGGAGAGTGTTAGTAAAGCATCTGGAATGGTGAACCCGAGGACCAGGATACGAAAACTGAGATGCATTTTAAATCGTTTCCCAATCACACGGTGGACCATACTGTGGGTTTCCCATGCATGTTTTAGCTGGAGGTAGAATCCCTTGAACCTGAAGAGTTGGGACCCATGGAATAGGTACCATGCAGTATGACTTCAAAGGGTCTGCATTTGCTCACCGAAACTCACCAATGCTATCAGCCTGAAGTGTCCAGCCTTATGTCTCAACCAGCTCTGGGTGTAGATGTGGTCAATCCCGGTTGCATCCCATGCCCTGAGTGAATTATTTAAGAATTGCTCTCTATTTCACTATCTTTGTGTTTTGTTTTCGAAATTTATATTGATAATGGGATTTATCGGATTTTCACTGCTGCGTTTCGGCCGCTGTACACACGCTTGATTCTCTTACGGAGACATATATATCCATGGGTTTTAAGATTCTTCCTAGTCAGGTATATTCCTAGGCATTGAATATGTGGTGTTGAGTCCATTTCGTTGAGCAAGGAGTAGGTCTTGTCTATTACATATTTGGCTTATGGAAAGTTATCTGTGCTAATTTAAGTCTCTGGTTTTATGCAGCACCCCAAGGCACCTTTCCCCATAAGCAAGCACTAGTTGGTTTTCTAAATTTGAGACCCTGTTCTGTTTTGTAATTCAGTTCATGTGTAGTCAAGTTTACATTCCGTGTATTAGTGATATCTTATGATGTTTCTTTTTCTATGTGACGTAGTTCACGTAGAATCACCGTACCTGCATCCACTCACTATGCCGCTACGGGCCTGATGACACAGATTTCATTGCTGAGTGATACTTCATTGCACGTACGTGCCACAACTTCTTTATCCATTTTTTGCTTTCTGGGATATTTACCTGGTACTGTAGACGAGCTTCTTGGGAACACAGCCGTCCCAAACTTTGGGGTGGCTCTCTGTTTTTGATTTTAATTTCCCTAAAGAATAGGACCATAAGTGCAATTGCCATAGGCTGTGTTGCTTTATTTCTTACGTGTTTCAGGAAACACCATACCCTTCTCCAGGGTGGCTGTTCACAGTTTACATCCTGCCAATCAGCATAACAAGGTTCCCTGTTCTCCATATCCTGTCCTAACTTTCTGGATTTTACACTTTTTTCAGCTGGCCCTTTTGCCCGGGGGGCAGTGAGATTTCATTGTAGTGCAGATTTCCTATACAGGCTTGCTTGGTTGGCCAAACAGGGCGTATGCGTTTTTCCCTGAATATATTCAGGAAAAAACGCATACGCCCTTTTTGGCCAAGTGCATCATTGTCGACGTTGTGCCTCTTTTCCTATGCTTTCAAGGCAATTCCAGTCTACCCCCTGCAATCGTTTTCCTGAAATTCTGCCCCGCTTTCAAGTCCCCATCGCAGGCTTACTTCAATATATTTTTGGAGGATAGCTGTCATTTATAACTCTGCAGGTTTGTGAATTACAGTGCCCCTGAGCTCCTTTCTTCAATTCACTTTCTTGTGAGCTGGGCACAAAACCGCAGGATTGCTTCAGGCCCTAAACTCTTTCCAGCAGGGCACACTGAGACTTTCTTTAATTCCTCTTCCTGGTGGGCAATGAGTGTTACATATGCCCGTGCAGAACCCTACAGCTAGTCTCTCATTGGTTCTCCTTATTCCTGTTCATCTTGCACAGAAATTGCAAACTGTGCCAAACAGGAGGTTAAAGGCACTGACTCTCCAAGTGGGGAGAGTGTTAGTAAAGCGTCTGGAATGGTGAACCCGAGGACAAGGATACGAAAACTGAGATCCATTTTAAATCGTTTCCCAATCTCACGGTGTACCATACTCTGTGTTTCCCATGCATGTTTTAGCTGAAGGAAGAATCCCTTGAACCTGGAGAGTTGGGACCCATGGAATGGGTACCATGAAGTATGACTTCAAAGGGTCTGCATTTGCTCACTGAAATTCACCAATGCTATCAGCCTGAAGTGTCCAGCCTTATGTCTCAACCAGCTCTGGGTGTAGATGTGTTAAATCCCGGTTGCATCACATGCCCTGAGTGAATTATTTAAGAATTGCTCTCTATTTCACTGTCTTTGTGTTTTGTTTTTGAAATTTATTTTGATAATGGGATTTAAAGGATTTTCACTGCTGCGTTTATGCCGCTGTACACACGCTTGATTCTCTTATTGAGACATATAAATCCATGGGTTTTAAGATTCTTCCTAGTCAGGTATATTCCTAGGCGTTGAATATGTGGTGTTGAGTCCATTTCGTTGAGCAAGGAGTAGATCTTGTCTATTACATATTTGGCTTATGGAATGTTATCTGTGCGAATTTCAGTCTCTGGTTTTATGCAGCACCCCAAGGCACCTTTCCCCATAAGCAAGCACTAGTTGGTTTTCTAAATTTGGGATCCTGTTCTGTTTTGTAATTCAGTTCATGTGTAGTCAAGTTTACATTCCGTGTATTAGTGATATCTTATGATATTTCTTTTTCTGTGTGACGTAGTTCACGTAGAATCACCGTACCTGCATCCACTCACTATGCCGCTATGGGCCTGATGACACAGATTTCATTGCTGAGTGATATTGAATTGCACGTACGTGCCACAACTTCTTTATCCATTTTTTGCTTTCTGGGATATTTACCTGGTACTGTAGACGAGCTTCTTGGGAACACAGCCGTCTCAAACTTTGGGGTGGCTCTCTGTTTTTGATTTTAATTTCCCTAAGCAATAGGACCATAAGTGCAATTGCCATAGGCTGTGTTGCTTTATTTCTTACGTGTTTCAGGAAACACCATACACTTCTCCAGGGTGGCTGCTTGCAATTTACATCCTGCCAATCACCATAACAAGGCTCCCTGTTCTCCATATCCTGTCCTACCTTTCTGGATTTTACACTTTTTTCAGAGGTCCCTTTTGCCTGGGTGGGGGCAGTGAGATTTCATTGTAGTGCAGATTTCCTTTACAGGCTTGCTTGGTTGGCCAAAATGGACGTATGCGTTTTTTCCTGAATATATTCAGGAAAAAACGCATACGCCCTTTTTGGCCAAGTGCATCATTGTCGACGTTGTGCCTCTTTTCCGATGCTTTCACGGCAATTCCAGTCTACCCGCTGCAATCGTTTTCCCGAAATTCTGCCCCGCTCTCAAGTCCCCTTCGCAGGCTTTCTTCAATATACTTTTGGAAGATAGCTGTCTTTTATAACTCTGCAGGTTTGTGAATTACAGTGCCCCTGAGCTCCTTTCTTCAACTCGCTTTCTTGTGAGCTGGGCACAAAACCACAGGATTGCTTCAGGCACTAATCTGTTTCCAGCAGGGCACGCTGACCCTTCGGTTAATTCCTCTTCCTGGTGGGAAATGAGCGTTACATTTGCCCGTGCAGACACCTACAGCTAGTCTCTCATTGGTTCTCCCTATTACTGTTCATCTTGCACAGAAATTGCAAGCTGTGCCAAACAGGAGGTTAAAGACACTGACTCTCCAAGCGGGGAGAGTGATAGTAAAGCATCTGGAATGGTGAACCCGAGGACCAGGATACGAAAACTGAGATGCATTTTAAATCGTTTCCCAATCACACGGTGGACGATACTCTGGGTTTCCCATGCATGTTTTAGCTGGAGGAAGTATCCCTTGAACCTGGAGAGTTGGGACCCATGGAATGGGTACCATGCAGTATGACTTCAAAGGGTCTGCATTTGCTCACCGAAACTCACGAATGCTATCAGCCTGAAGTGTCCAGCCTTATGTCTCAACCAGCTCTGGGTGTAGATGTGGTCAATCCCGGTTGCATCACATGCCCTGAGTGAATTATTTAAGAATTGCTCTCTATTTCACTGTCTTTGTGTTTTGTTTTCGAAATTTATTTTGATAATGGGATTTATCGGATTTTCACTGCTGCGTTTCGGCCGCTGTACACACGCTTGATTCTCTTACGGAGACATATATATCCATGGGTTTTAAGATTCTTCCTAGTCAGGTATATTCCTAGGCGTTGAATATGTGGTGTTGGGTCCATTTCGTTGAGCAAGGAGTAGGTCTTGTCTATTACATATTTGGCTTATGGAAAGTTATCTGTGCTAATTTCAGTCTCTGGTTTTATGCAGCACCCCAACGCACCTTTCCCCATAAGCAAGCACTAGTTGGTTTTCTAAATTTGCGACCCTATTCGGTTTCGTAATTCAGTTCATGTGTAGTCAAGTTTACATTCCGTGTATTAGTGATATCTTATGATGTTTCTTTTTCTGTGTGACGTAGTTCACGTAGAATCACCGTACCTGCATCCACTCACTATGCCGCTACGGGCCTGATGACACAGATTTCATTGCTGAGTGATATTGCTTTGCACGTACGTGCCACAACTTCTTTATCCATTTTTTGCTTTCCGGGATATTTACCTGGTACTGTAGACGAGCTTCTTGGGAACACAGCCGTCCCAAACTTTGGGGTGGCTCTCTGTTTTTGATTTTAATTTCCCTAAGCAATAGGACCATAAGTGCAATTGCCATAGGCTGTGTTGCTTTATTTCTTACGTGTTTCAGGAAACACCATACACTTCTCCAGGGTGGCTGTTCACAATTTACATCCTGCCAATCAGCATAACAAGGCTCCCTGTTCTCCATATCCTGTCCTACCTTTCTGGATTTTACACTTTTTTCAGATGGCCCTTTTGGCCGGGGAGCACTGAGACTTCATTTTAGTGCAGATTTCCTTTACAGGCTTGCTTGGTTGGCCAAAAAGGGCGTATGCGTTTTTTCCTGAATATATTCAGGAAAAAACGCATACGCCCTTTTTGGCCAAGTGCATCATTGTCGACGTTTTGCCTCTTTTCCTATGCTTTCAGGGCAATTCCAGTCTACCCCTTGCAATCCTTTTCCTGAAATTCTGCCCCGCTTTCAAGTCCCCTTCACAGGCTTTCTTCAATATACTTTTGGAAGATAGCTGTCATTTATAACTCTGCAGGTTTGTGAATTACAGTGCCCCTGAGCTCCTTTCTTCAACTCGCTTTCTTGTGAGCTGGGCACAAAACCGCAGGATTGCTTCAGGCCCTAATCTGTTTCCAGCAGGGCACGCTGAGCCTTTGGTTAATTCCTCTTCCTGCTGGGAAATGAGCGTTACACTTGCCCGTGCAGACACCTACAGCTAGTCTCTCATTGGTTCTCCCTATTCCTGTTCGTCTTGCACAGAAATTGCAAGCTGTGCCAAAGAGGAGATTAAAGGCACTGACTCTCCAAGCAGGGAGAGTGTTAGTAAAGCATTTGGAATGGTGAACCCGAGGACCAGGATACGAAAATTGACATGCATTTTAAATCGTTTTCCAATCACACGGTGGACGATACTCTGGGTTTCCCATGCATGTTTTAGCTGGAGGAAGAATCCCTTGAACCTGGAGAGTTGGGACCCATGGAATGGGTACCATGCAGTATGACTTCAAAGGGTCTGCATGTGCTCACCGAAACTCACCAATGCTATCAGCCTGAAGTGTCCAGCCTTATGTCTCAACCAGCTCTGGGTGTAGATGTGGTCAATCCCCGTTGCATCACATGCCCTGAGTGAATTATTTAAGAATTGCTCTCTATTTCACTGTCTTTGTGTTTTGTTTTCGAAATTTATTTTGATAATGGGATTTACCGGATTTTCACTGCTGCGTTTATGCCGCTGTACACACGCTTGATTCTCTTACGGAGACATATAAATCCATGGGTTTTAAGATTCTTCCTAGTCAGGTATATTCCTAGGCGTTGAATATGTGGTGTTGGGTCCATGTCGTTGAGCAAGGAGTAGCTCTTGTCTATTACATATTTGGCTTATGGAAAGTTATCTGTGCTAATTTCAGTCTCTGGTTTTATGCAGCACCCCAACGCACCTTTCCCCATAAGCAAGCACTAGTTGGTTTTCTAAATTTGAGACCCTGTTCTGTTTTGTAATTCAGTTCATGTGTAGTCAAGTTTACATTCCGTGTATTAGTGATATCTTATGATGCTTCTTTTTCCGTGTGACATATTTCACGTAGAATCACCATACCTGCATACATTCACTATGCCACTACGGGCCTGATGACACAGATTTCATTGATGAGTGATATTGCATTGTACGTACGTGCCACAACTTCTTTATCCATTTTTTGCTTTCTAGGATATTTACCTGATACTGTAGACGAGCTTCTTGTGAACACAGCCGTCCCAAATATTGGGGTGGCTGTCTGTTTTTGATTTTAATTTCCGTAAGCTATAGGACCATAAGTGGAAGTGCCATAGGCTGTGTGCTTAGTTTCTTACGTGTTTCAGGAAACACCATATACTTCTCCAGGGTGGCTGCTGGCAATTTACATCCTGCCAATCAGCATAACAAGGCTCCCTGTTTTCCATATCCTGTCCTACCTTTCTGGATTTTACGCTTTTTTCAGATGGCCCTTTTGCCTGGGGGGCAGTGAGACTTCATTGTAGTGCAGATTTCCTTTACAGGCTTGCTTGGTTGGCCAAAAAGGGCGTATGCGTTTTTTCCTGAATATATTCAGGAAAAAACGCATACGCCCTTTTTGGCCAAGTGCATCATTGTTGACGTTGTGCCTCTTTTCCTATGATTTCAGGGCAATTCCAGTCTACCCCCTGCAATCGTTTTTCTGAAATTCTGCCCCGCTTTCAAGTCCCCTTCGCAGGCTTACTTCAATATATTTTTGGAGGATAGCTGTCATTTATAACTCTGCAGGTTTGTGAATTACAGTGCCCCTGAGCTCCTTTCTTCAACTCGCTTTCTTGTGAGCTGGGCACAAAACTGCAGGATTGCTTCAGGCCCTAATCTGTTTCCAGCAGGGCACACTGAGCCTTTGGTTAATTCCTCTTCCTGGTAGGCAATGAGCGTTACATTTGCCCGTGCAGACACCTATAGCTAGTCTCTCATTGGTTCTCTCTATTCCTGTTCATCTTGCACAGAAATTGCAAGCTGTGCCAAAGAGGAGGTTAAAGGCACTGACTCTCCAAGCGGGGAGAGTGTTAGTAAAGCATCTGGAATGGTGAACCCGAGGACCAGGATACGAAAACTGAGATGCATTTTAAATCGTTTCCCAATCACACGGTTGACGATACTCTGGGTTTCCGATGCATGTTTTAGCTGGAGGAAGAATCCCTTGAACCTGGAGAGTTGGGACCCATGGAATGGGTACCATGCAGTATGACTTCAAAGGGTCTGCATTTGCTCACCGAAACTCACCAATGCTATCAGCCTGAATTGTCCAGCCTTATGTCTCAACCAGCTCTGGGTGTAGATGTGTTAAATCCCGGTTGCATCACATGCCCTGAGTGAATTATTTAAGAATTGCTCTCTATTTCACTGTCTTTGTGTTTTCTTTTCGAAATTTATTTTGATAATGGGGATTATCGGATTTTCACTGATGCGTTTATGCCACTGTACACTGGCTTGATTCTCTTACGGAGACATATAAATCCATGGGTTTTAAGATTCTACCTAGTCAGGTATATTCTTAGGCGTTGAATATGTGGTGTTGAGTCCATTTCGTTGAGCAAAGAGTAGGTCTTGTCTATTACATATTTGGCTTATGGAATGTTATCTGTGCTAATTTCAGTCTCTGTTTTTATGCAGCACCACAACGCACCTTTCCCCATAAGCAAGCACAAGTTGGTTTTCTAAATTTGCGACCCTGTTCTGTTTTGTAATTCAGTTCATGTGTAGTCAAGTTTACATTCCGTGTATTAGTGATATCTTATGATGTTTCTTTTTCTGTGTGACGTAGTTCACGTAGAATCACCGTACCTGCATCCACTCACTTTGCCGCTACGGGCCTGATGACACAGATTTCATTGCTGAGTGATATTCCTTTGTACGTACCTACCACAAGCTCTTTATACAGTTTTTGCTTTCTGCAATATTTACCTGGTAGTGTAGACGAGCTTCTTGTGAACACAGCCGTCCCAAACTTTGTGGTGGCTGTCTGTTTTTGATTTTAATTTCCCTAATCTATAGGACCATAATTGGAAGTGTCATAGGCTGTGTTGCTTTGTTTCTTACGTGTTTCAGGAAACACCATACACTTCTCCAGGATGGCTGTTGGAAATTTACATCCTGCCAATCAGCATAACAAGACTTCCTGTTCTCAATGTCCTGTCCTGCCTTTCTGGATTTTACACTTTTAGCAGGTGGCCCTTTTGCCAGGTAGGGGCAGTGAGACTGCATTTTAGTGCAGATTTCCTTTATAGGCTTGCTTGTTTGACACAAAAGGGCGTATGCGTTTTTTCCTGAATATATTCAGGAAAAAACGCATACGCCCTTTTTGGCCAAGTGCATCATTGTCCACGTTCTGCCTCTTTTCCTGTGCTTTAAGGGCAATTCCAGTCTACCCCCTGCAATCGTTTTCCTGAAATTCTGCCCCGCTTTCAAGTCCTCTTCGCAGCCTTAGTTCAGTATATTTTTTGATGATAGCTTTCATTTATAACTCTGCACGTTTGTGTATGACAGTGCCCCTCAGCTCCTTTTTTCAACCCCCCTTCTTGTGAGCTGGGCACAAAACCGCAGTATTGCTTCAGGCCCCAATCTGTTTCGGGCAGGGCACTCTGATCCTTTGGCTAATTCCTCTTCCTGGTGGGAAATGAGTGTTACATTTGCCCATGCAGACAGCTACTTCTTGTCTCTCATTGTTTCTCCCTATTCCTATTCATCTTTTGAAGAAATTGTGAAATATGCCAAACAGGAGTTTAAGCGCACTGTCTCTCCAAGTGGGCAGAGTGTTAGTAAAGCATCTGGAATGGTGAACCTGTGGACCAGGATACGAAAACTGAGATGCATTTTTAATCGTTTCCCAATCACATGGTGGACCATACTCTGGGTTTCCCAATCATGCTGTAGCTGAATAAAGAATCCCTTGAACCTGGAGAGTTGGGACCCATGGAATGGGTACCATGCAGTATAACTTCAAAGGGTCTGCATTTGCTCACAGAAACTCACCAATGCTATCAGCCCCATGTGTCCAGCCTTATATCTCACCCAGCTCTGGGTGTTGATGTGGTAAATCCAGGTTGCATCACAAGCCCTGAATGAATTATTTAAGAATTGCTCTCTATTTCACTTTCATTGTGTTTTGTTTTTGTAGTTTATTTTGATAACGGTATTTATCGGATTTTCACTGCTTTGTTTATGCCGCTGTACACACGCTTGATTCTCTTATGGAGACATATAAGTTCATGGGTTTTAAGATTCTTACTAATCAGGTATATTCCTAGGCATTGAATATCGCGTGTTGAGTCCATTTCGTTGAGCAAGGAGTAGGCCTTGACTATTACATATTTGGCTTATGGAACGGTATCTGTGCTAATTTCAATCTCTGGTTTTATGCAGCACCCCAACTCACCTTTCCCCTTAAGGAAGCATAAGTTGGTTTTCTTAATTTGAAACCCTCTTCTCTTTTGTAATTCAGTTCATATGTAGCCATGTTAACATTCCATGTATTAGTAATATCTTATGTCTTTTTCTTTTTGAATTATATGACATCGAATGATCACACGTAACTCCTCTGGAGTTGTTACAACTGGCCGTATTTCATTGATTTCCAGGCTGAGTAATATTCCACTCTACATAAGCACCACATCTCTATCCATTTTTTCTCTGCAGAAACATTTAAGTTATATACTAGTCGAGGATCTTTTAAACAGAGAGGTGGTAAACATTGGGGTGCCTGTGTCCTCTCGATTTTTGTTTTTCCCAAGATATACTTCCATGAGTGCAAGTGCCCTGTGCTCGGTAGCTCATTTTTTAGATGCTTTAGTAAACACAATAGACTTATCCAGAGTGACCGTTGGCAATATACATTTCCACTATAAGACTCACAGGGCTCCCTTTTCTCCTTGCCCTGTCCTGCATTTCTGGTGTTTACACTTTATGAGGACGGCTCTTCTGACTGATGCAAAGTGATATGTTTTGTAGAATTGATTTCCAGTGCCCACCTGTTTGGTTGGCTAAAAAAGTGTATGCCCTTTTCTTGAATATATACAGAAAAAGACGCATACACCCTTTTTGGCCAACTGCAATGTTGGCAATGTTCAGCCCCTTTTCTTGTGCTTAATGGCGAGTCCTTTCTACCTCTTCCAATCCCTTTCCTGCCATTCTCCGTTGCTTACAAGTCCTTTTCTCTGACTTTCCTCAAGACATTTTTCAGTGATAGATATTTTCAACTCTGCAGTTTCGTGAATTTTAGTGCCCCTGAGTTCCATTTTCCAACTTGTGTTTATGGGAACTGGCCACAAAGCATCAGGATTCCTCAAGCCCTATTCTGTTTCCATGGGCAACCCTAGCCTTTGGTCAATTCGTCTTCCTGATTGGAAATTAGAGTGACATGTGCCTGTCCGAACACCTAGGACTTGTCTCTCATTGTTCCTCCTCCTTCCGCTTCATCCTCTGCACAAATTCCAAACTGTATGCAACAGGATATTGACAGTGCTGACATCTCCAAGTGGGGAGACTCTTAGTAAAGACGCTGGAGTGGTGAACCCTAGCACCAAGAGATGAGGAGATGAGATGCCTTTTCCAAACTTTTCCCGATCAGACCGTATACCATTCTCTGGGTGTGACAGGCATGTTTTAGGTGTAGGATGGGTCCCATTCATGTGAGGAGAACACCAAGGGATTTTAAATATCAGTGTCTCTCCGCAACCCAAACTGGGGAATTTTTTAAGCTACGGCTACACACATGTTCATTAAGGGCCTTGGGAAGTAGGCAGAGTCCAAACTTTAGATGATTGAAGTCTTCAGGGTCAGAAGCACTCACCACTGTCTTCCCTTAGGTTCCATTTTTACTGTCATTGATGGATGATGTCAATAAAAATATCTATTCTTTTTCAGATCATTTCCCCTTATAGGTTATTGCAAAATATTGAGTGTAGTTCCCTGTGCTATACAGTAGTTCCTTGCTGATGATTTCATACATAGCAGTGTGTATGTGTTAATCCCAAACTGTTAATTTATCCCTCCTCCTACCATTTCCCTTTGTTAATAATAAATTATAAGATTTTATGCTTCTCAGAAATGGGGGAGCTGAAAGAGAGGTATCATTTTAAATGCAAAAGCATTTAAAACAAGATTGAAGCTTTAACCAAGATTATTAGATGTACATCCTTGGAAAGAAGTCACTTTGTTTCTCTAATATTGACCTGACAAAGAAGACAGACCTTTTCACTGAACTTGCTTATAATAAAGTAATGGAAATATCAAATGGAAGTGTTCGAAACATCTTATTTTACCCGAGCCTTATACACTGTTCTATGTTAATTACAGTTTGGCTCACACATCTGTTCATTGAAGTTACAATGTTCTCAATTTCTGTTACTGATCCTCCAGAGTGGACGCCAACAAGTGTCCCCCTGCCCAGTGTCATTGGAGCCAATAGATCGAGACTGAGTTTGGTTCAAAAGCAAAGGAAACTTTATATTTTGATCAGAGAATGGAGAGGTGCTACCCTGTGGGCTGTGGGCTGGGCTGCTGTGTAGAGATCCTGTCAGAGTCACTGGGAGGGAGGGGGCTGAGCTCTCGAGGACCTGGTTGGCTGCAGCTCAGGCTCTATGTCACGGAGTCTGAACTGGGCCCCAGGAGCTGAAGTGTCATCGAGCCATTCTGCTCTAGGAAATCTGGTCTGAAGTGCCGGGTGTGGAACCTCTGTATGCGAGACCCTAGGAGCACCTGAAATTAGACAAAGCACAAAGGATAAAAAAGGTTAGACTTTATTTTATTGCCCAGATTCTATTTTTATCTCCCAGGCATTTTTAAGGGGCTTTGCCTGGGACAAACTCCTCTTCTGCCTTTTGTCCCTTTCCTCATTCTTGGAGTGCTGCGGGTGCAGACCCTTCTTCTCTAACTGCTGAGTGCTGAGTTAGGAGGCCTCATACCCGTGGGCGAGGGTCAGAACTTCTCCCCAGCAGCCTCCAGGTGACGTTGATTGTCCCCAGGCCTCCTGCCTCCCTGCTCGTCCGCCTGAGCACCAGTATTGGAAGTGTTATAGATTCTAATGACCTTTAAGGGTCCAGAAAGGAGATGTGCAGTGGCGCTGTGAGGTCCAGTTTCACCCCGCCCCACATTTGTTCAGCCACCTTAGGCTGACCATTTCTGCCAGCCTAGATGCTCTGACTGACCGTTTCTGCCAGCCTAGATGCTCTGACCAACAGTCTGTGCTTTCTTCCATTAGGCCCCTGAATTAACGTAAAAACAGCACCAGGTGTCAGGACCCTGCCCGCTCAGCTCCCAGACAGTCCAGGGTTAGTGGTGATGAAGGATCATGATGGTCACTGAGTCAAGAGCCTTTGGAAGTAAACAGGAGTCCAGCCGGTCTTATTGGCCACCATCATCAGGGTGTCTGTAGGCTTTTCTATGGTGACAGCATGATATACGGTTCCCCCGCCAAGATTATTAGCTCCCCTCTGGGTACAGTAAGTACTGCAAGCAGTAGTCTACTCTTTTGGGACACACTCTTGTTGTTTTATGAGAGAAACTCCAGGTCAAGTGATGGTCACACGGGTCGTCATGGTGCCCCGTTGCCCCCGGTTATCTCTCTGGAGGTTGGAGTTGGAGGGCCTCCTCAATCGAGGTCAGTGTGCCCACGGAGCAAACCCTGCAACTTCAGGGCATGGTTGGGGGTTAGGATCACCACGTGGGGTCCGTTTCCCTTAGAAGGGAGGTGGCCTTTTGGGCTTCTGATTTCCAGGTTTTCAGATACCACCAGTATCTTGGCCAGTTATGGCAGTGGGCCAAGCCCGTTGGTGACCATAGTTTCTCCTACCTGGATGGCATTCTTGCATTGTTCCATTTCAAGTGGTCCCAGTTTTTGCACTAATGCTCCAATGGCGATTCACCTTTCACCAGGAATGTAAAGGTCAAAGGGTTTAGCTAAATTAGGGAGTTCCAGGGCAAGGGTCTGAATTGACTGCTCTTTCCATTCTTGAAAGGCCACTTCTGGATTCTATTCAAAAGGATCATCATCTTTTCCTTTCAGTGTTTCATATAGAGGCCCAGCTAGTAGACTGTAGTTAGGGATCCAGAGGCAGGAAACCCTGGCTTCCCCAGGAACCCCTAAGCTGTCTTCTAGTTTCAGAAAGGGGTAAGGCTATAAATTGTTTCTTCCCTTTCCTGGGATGGGCTTCTCCGACCTTCTGTGAGAATGAAGCCCAGGCAGGTCACCGTAGTCTGTGATATTTGAGCTTTTTCGTGGACAACTTCTATCCTTTATTGGCTTGGTAGTTCTGAGGCCTCCTTAGTAGGGCTGGCGATCAGAATGTTGTCTGAATATTGAAGGAGTGTTTCCTTTTCCAGAGGTAGAACTTTTAGGTCTTTAGCTGAGCTTTCCCCAAAGATGGTGTGGGAATTTTTGAACCCTTGGGGCAAGACAGCCTGGAAGTATTGTTTTAGTTGTATGTTGAGTCCTGTCACTGACAAGCCAAAATTTCTTGTGACTCTGGGACTAATGGAATACAAAAGAAGGCATCATTGAAGAGTAATACAGAATACCAAGTCCTGGTGGTTGGTAGAATGACCAGCAGGGTGTAGGATTTAGGAACTACTGGAGGTATATCCTCGGTGGCTTCACTGACTGTCCTGACATCCTTTACCAGGACTCCAGCAGCCCATGGGGCTCTCGAGGTCAGGCCCCTCCAAGGATATGGGATTCCCTGGGCAGGTCCTCTGCAGTCCATGGGGCTCCCGTGGTCAGGCCCCTCCCAGGATACAGAGCTACCCTTGCAGGTACCTTGGCAAGGCTGGGCACACAGGAACCGTGCACATAGCCCTCATTGCAGAGCACTCCCAGCTCACCTGTCGCTCAGATCTGACACAGAGCACCTCAGAGCAGGACTTGAACTAACAAACAGCAGCTCTGACAGGTCTGTGACCCTGGGCATCACTCTGTGCGGCCTCCTCCACCTGGTCTTCCAGAGACTTCCACTGCACCCGGGGCACCAGGCCTCTGTCTCCAACCACCACCCACCCCTCCTCTCCCTGACTCCTGGGTTCCTCTCATTAGGAGAGGGTTTTCTTGAAGTTGTCTCCCACTCATGGGCCAGATAATATAATTAGAAAACAAGCCAGAGCTGCAGCCCCTTGTCTATCCTGACTCTCAGGAGCCCACACCTGTTCCTTGGAGCTGGCCGATTCAGCAAGTTCCATTTTCTGCAACTGTGAGCCCCTGAGGGGTGATTATTGGCTGGCCTGGGAAGCCTGACCGTGCCGGCCAGCCCTCCCCAGGTGTGCCTGGGTTGAGATCAATATAAACACCACTCCAGGCAGCAAGAGCCCCTGCAGCTGTGCCTGACGCCATTTTCTCTGCCCTGTCAGCAGTCTCGGGGCTGGGCTGGTGGGAGGGAGTGAGAGGCCACGGCTTTGTGGGTGTCCCAGTGTGAGTGGGGCTCTGCTGGACTTTCTGCAGCAGTTGCCAAGATGCTACCTGCTAAAGAAGAGGATGTGTCACCCACACCTGCTGCTGGAATTTCTCCCTGGGCACAGGTGAGGAAGGAAGAAAGCAGTGGGGGCCGGGACAGCAGGGGTATCTCAGGCAGGGAAATGGAGAGCTTCCAGAAGAGCACCCAGGGCCAGGACCATCCTGGCTGGCCTGCAGGCACCAAGTCGGCTGGCATGCTGTCCCTCATGTGGCTCCATGGCCCTTCCTCTAGGTTTTCAAGTCCTTGTACATATTCAGGTGTTTAGCCTTGGAAGGGTGGGGACATTTCAGCAGCAGCTGGCCTGGGGCTCGGCCCACGTTTACTCACAGATACCTCGGCACGGTCCCCCAGCTTTGCAGTGAGGACGCTTGTTGCGAGGAGCATGCTGGCTGAATGGGAGATGATTCCCCACCACTGACCAACTTCAGAATTGTTTGCAATTGGAGCAAGTGCCCTGAAACGGTTTTCCTCTGTGTAACTGGTGGGTTCTGTTCTTTTTTATCTTTTTTTCGTTTTTGGTTCAAGGTAGATTTTATTCCTCTTTTGTGTATTTACAGATATAAGCATGGAAATAATTTATTCATATAAATACATGTATGTGAAGGGAAGAATATTTTCTCTGTTTTACTTTTTTTAATTTTATTTTTTTATTTTGAATTTAATTTTATATTTTTATACAGCAGGTTGTTTTTGGTTATCTACTTTATACATATAAATGTATACATACCAATCCCAATATCTCAACTCCTCCCACCACCATCCCCAACAGCTTTCCCCCCTTGTTGTCCATACGTTTGTTGTATACATGTGTTGCTCTATTTCTGCCTTGCAAAACGGTTCATCTGTACAATTTTTCTAGGTTCCACATATATGCATTAATATACAAGATTTGTTTTTCTCTTTCTGACTTACTTCACTCTGTATGACTTTCTCTAGATCCATCAACGTCTCTACAAATGTCCCAATTTCATTCCTTTTTATGGCTTAGTAATATTCCATTTTATATATGTACCACATCTTTATGCATTCGTCTGTCTGTGGGCATTTAGGTTGCTTCCATTACCTGGATAGTGTAAATAGTGATGCAATGAATATTGTGGTGAATGTCTCTTTTTGATTTATGGTTTTGTCTGGGTATATGCCCAGTAGAGGGATTGCTGTATCATATGGTAATTCTATTCTTAGTTTTATAAGAAACTCCATAATGTTCTCCACAGTGACTGTATCAATTTACATTCCCAACAATAGTGGAAGAGGATTCCTTATCTCCACACCATTTCCAGCATTTGTTGTTTGTAGATTTTCTGATGATGCCCATTCTAATAGGTGTGAGGTGATACACCATGGATGAGTCTATTTCGTTGAGCAAAGAGTAGGTCTTGTTTATTACGTATTTGGCTTATGGAATGGTATGTGTGCTAATTTCAATCTGTTTTTATACAGCAGCCCAACTCAACTTTCCCCTTAAGCAAGCATAAGGTTTTTGTCTAAATGTGAGACTCTGTTCGGTTTTGTAATTCAGTTTATGTGTAGCCAAGTTTACACTCCCTCTATTAGTGATATCTTATGATAATTATCTTTCTTTGTGTGACATATTTCTCTTAGAATCATCATAATTAAATCCACTCAATTTGCTGCTACAGGCCTGATGACATTGATTTCACTGCTGAGTGATATTCCGTTGTACGTAAGTAGCACAACTTCTTTATCCATTTTTTTCTTTCTGGGATATTTAATTTGTACTGGACTCGAGGTTCTTGTAAACACAGCAGCCCTAAATTTTGTGTTGGCTGTGTCTTGTTGATTTTAATTTTCCTAAGCTATAGGGCCAAAAGTGGAAGTGCCCTAGGCTCTGTAGCTTTGTTTTTTAGATGTTTCAGGATACACCATGAACATCTCCAGAGTGTCTGTTGGCAATTTACATCCCGCCCATCAGCATAACACGGCTCCCTGTTCTCCATGGCCTGTCCTGTGTTTCTGGTTTTTACACTTTATTCAGATGGCCTTTTTGACGAATGGGAAATGTGACTTCATTGTAGTGTGGATTTCCATTGCTGGAGTGCTTGGTTGGCCAAAATGTTCATATGCGTTTTTTCCTGAATATATTCAGGAAAAATGTATTCACACTTTTTGTCCATGTGCATCACTGTCAAAGATCTGCCGCTTTTCATATGCTTTAAATGCAATTCCAATCTACCTCTTGAAATATGATTCCTGCAATTCTGCCTCGTTTTCAAGTCCTCTTTGCAGACTTACTTCGATATATTTTTGCCAATAGCTGTCATTTATCTCTGCAGGTTTGTGAATTACAGTGCCCTTGAGCTCCTTTCTTAACTCGCTTCCTTGTAAGCTGGCCACAAAACTGCAGGTTTGCTTCAGGTCATAATCAGGGTCCGGCTCGGCACTCTGAGCTTTTGGTTAATTCCTCTTCCTGGTGGGAAATTAGAGTTAAATGTGCCCCTCCAGATACCTGCCTCACTCCCAGCCACATGGTGATGTGTGTCCTCAGGTTTGAGGCCATATGTGATGGGTTCCTCATCTTTTGATGATGTGGCCCCACTGGTGTGTGCACACTCCTGCCTGGTTCCCATCCCCTTGGTGATGTGGGCCCTCTGGTGAGACTCTGATCCTGGTTGGGTTCCTCACACATCCGTGAGGTGAGCCCTCTTCTCTGAGGTCACTCCTGCCTGGCTGGCACAACCCGCCTTGCGGACTTCGGCACCCTGGTGGCAGTTGGAGCCTGCTGGGAGCCTCCTTCCCTCGGTGATGAGGCCCTCTGGCGTCAGGCCCTAACGGCAGGGTTCCCACATTTTCTGATACGAGCTAAGTGGTGCGAGGGCACTCCTGCCAGGTTCCCATCCTCATGAGCGTGTGGGCCTTCTGTTCTGAGGTCCTAACGGCTGGGTTGCTCACACTTTCATGATGTGGGCCCTCTGCTGTGAGGTCAATCCTGCCTGGCTGGCGCACGTCGCCTTGGCGACGTGGACCCTCTGGTGGCAGTTGGAGCGTGCTGGGGCCTCCTCCCCTCAGTGATTAGGGCCTTCTGGTGTCAGGCCCTAAGTGCTGGGCTCCACACATTTTCTGATGTGTGCCCAGTGGTGCGAGTCACTCCTGCCAGGTTCCCATCCCCATGGGCATGTGGGACTTCTGTTCTGTGGTCCCAACTGCTGGGTTGCTCACAGTTTCATGATGTGGGCCCTTTGCTGTGTGTTCACTCTGGCCTGTATCCCATAGTGTCAGTGCTCTGGGCCTCCCGCTTGGAGTTTCCTACTTCTCGATTCCTCACATTTTTTATTCTATGGGCCCTCGGTTGTGTGTCTCCTCCTGCATGCCTCACTCCCAGCCCCTTCGTGATGTGTGTCCCCTTGTTTGAGGCCACATGTGCTGTGTTCCTCACCTTTCTATAATGTGGCCACACTGGTGTGAGGACACTCTTGCCTGGTTCCCATTGCCTTGGTGATGTTGGCCCCACTGGTGTTAGGACAGTCTTGCCTGGTTCCCATCACCTTGTTAATGTTGGCCCTCTGGTGAGAGTCTGATCCTGGTTAGGTTCCTCACCCTTCTGTGAGGTGGGCCCTCTGCTCTGAGGTCACTCCTGCCTGGCTGGCACACCCCGCCTTGGCAACGTCGGCCATATGGTGGCAGTTGGAGCCTGCTGGGAGCCTCCTCCCCTCGGTGATGAGGGCCCTCTGGCCTCAGGCCCTAACTGCTGGGTTCCCACATTTTCTGATTCGTGCTAAGTGGTGCAAGGACACTCCTGCCAGGTTCCCATCCCCATGGGGATGTGAGCCTTCTGCTCTGAGGTCCCAACGGCTGTGTTGCTCACAGTTTCATGATGAGGGCCCTCTGGTGTGAGTTCACTCCGGCCTAGATCCCATAGCCTCGCTGCTCCTGGCTGCCTGCCGGAGGTTCCAACTGTGGGATTCCTCACCTTTTTTATTCTATGTTCCCTCTGTTTTGAGGATCCTCTGGCCTGCCTCACTCCCAGCCCCTTGGTGATGTGTGTCCTCAGGTTTGAGGCCACGTGTGCTGGGTCCCTCAAATTATGGTGATGTAGCCCCACTGGTGTGAGGACACTCCTGCCTGGTTCCCATTCCCTTGGTGATGTTGGCCCTCTGGTGACAGTCTGATCCTTGTTGGGTTCCTCACACTTCTGTGAGGTGGGCTTTCTGCTCTGAGGTCACTCCTGCCTGGCTGGCATACCCCGCCTTGTTGACATCGGCCTTATGGTGGCAGTTGGAGCCTGCTGGGAGCCTCCTCCCCTCGGTGATGAGGGTCCTCTGGCCTCAGGTCCTAACTGCTGGGTTCCCACATTTTCTGATTCGTGGAAGTGGGCCGAGGACACTCCTGTCAGGTTCCCATCCCCATAGGGATGTGGGCCTTCTGCTCTGAGGTCCCATCCGCTGGGTTGCTCACAGTTTCATGATGTGGGACCTCTGCTGTGAGTTCGCTGTGGCCTGGATCCCATAGACTCTGTGCTCTGGGCGGCCTACTGGCCGGTTCCAACTGCTGGATTCCTCACAACTTTTATTCTGTGGGCTCTGTTTTGTGAGGATACTCCTGCTTGCCTCACTCCTAGCCCCTTGGAGATGTGGGTCCCCTGTTTTAGGCCACATGTTCTGGGTTCCTCACCTTTCTATAATGTGGCCACACTTGTGTGAGGACCCTCCTGCCTGGTTCCGATCCCCTTGGTGATGTGGGCCCTCTGCTGAGAGTCTTATCCTGGCTGGTTTCCTCACCCTTCTGTGAGGTAGGCCCTCTGCGGTGAGGTCACACCTGCCTGGCTGGCACACATCACCTTGGTGACGTGGGCCCTCAGTTGGGAGTTAGTGTCTGCTGCGAGTCTCCGTCCGTCAGTAATGAGGGCCCTCTTGCGTCAGACCCTAACTCCTGGGCTCCCAAAATTTGCAGATGTGCGACCTGTGGTGCGAGTACACTCCTGTCAGGTTCCCAACCCCATGGGAATTTGGGCCTTCTGCTCTGAGGTCCCAACGGCTGGGTGCTCACAGTTTCATGATGAGGGCCCTCTGATGTGTGTTCATTCCGGCCTAGATCCCATAGGCTTGCTGCTCCTGGGCACCTGCTGGGAGGTTCCAACTGCGGGATTCCTCACCTTTTTTATTCTATGGGCCCTCTGTTTTGAGGCTCCTCCTGCCTGCCTCAATCCCAGCCCCGTTGTGATGTGTGTCCTCTGGTGTGAGGCCACGTGTGCTGGGTCCCTCACCTTTCGATGATGTGGCCCCAATGGTGTGAGGACACTCGTGCCTGTTTCCCAGCCCCTTGGTGATGTGGCCCCTCTGGTGAGAGTCTGATCCTGGCTGGGTTCCTTACCGTTCTGTGAGGTGGGCCCTGTGCTCTGAGGTAACTCCTGCCTGGCTTGCTCTCATTGCCTTGGTGACGTCGGCCCTCTGGTGGCAGTTGGATCCTTTTGGAGACTCCTATCCTCGGTGATGAGGTCCCTCTGTCGTCAGGCTCTAACTGCTGGGCTCCCCAGGTTTTCTGATGTGAGTCCAGTGATGCCAGGACACTCGTGAAATGTTCCCATCCCCATGGCGATATGGGCCTTCTGGTCTGAGGTTCCAACGACTGGGTTGCTCACAGTTTCCTGATGTTAGCTCTCTGGTGTTAGTTCACTCATTCCTAGATCCCATAGCCTCTGTACTCTGGGCCGCCTGCTGGGAAGTTCCAACTGCTGGGTTCCTCACCTCTTTTATTCTTTGGGCCCTGTGTTGGGAGGCTCCTCCTGCCTGTGTCACTCCCAGCCCCTTGGTGATGTAGGTCCTTTGGTTTGTGGCCACATGTGCCAGTTTCCTCATCTTTTAGTGATGTGGCCCCACTGGTGTGAGGACACTCGTGCCTGGTTCCCGTCCCCTTGGTGATATGGGCCCTCTGGTGAGAGTCTGATCCTGGTTGGGTTCCTCACACTTCTTTGAGGTGGGCCGTCTGCTGTGAGGTCACTCCTGCCTGGCTGGCACACCCCGCCTTGGCGCCGTGGGCCCTCTTGTGGTAGTTGGAACATGCTGGGAGCCTCCTCCCCTCAGTGATGAGGGCCCTCTGGCGTCAGGCCCTAACTGCTGGGTACCCACATTTTCTGATATGTGCTAAGTGGTGCGAGGACACTCCTGCCATGCTCCCAACACCTTGGGGATGTGGACCTTCTGTTCTGAGGTCCAAATGGCTGGGTTGCTCGCAGTTTCATGATGTGGACCCTCTGCTGTGAGTTTACTGCGGCCTGAATCGCATAGACTTGGTGCTCTTGGCCGCCTGCTGGGAGGTTCCCATTGCTGGATTCCTCAGCTTTTTTATTCTATGGGCCCTGTGTTGTGAGGCTACTCCTGCCTGCCTCATTCCGAGCCCCTTGGAGATGTGGGTCTTCTGGTTTAGGCCACATGTGCTGGGTTCCTCACCTTTCTATGATGTGGCCACACTGGTGTGAAGACTCTCCTGCCTGGTTCTGATCACCTTGGTGATGTGGGCCCTCTGGTGAGAGTCTTATCCTGGCTGTGTTCCTCACCCTTCTGTGAGGTAGGCCCTCTGCGGTGAGGTCACTCCTACCTGGCTGTCACACGTCACCTTGGCGACGTGGGCCCTCAGTTGGGTGTTGGTGCCTGATTGAAGTCTCCTCCCCTTGGTAATGAGGGCCCTCTGGCATCATGCCCTAACTCCTGGGTTCCCTAAATTCTCTGATGTGTGCCCTGTGGTGCGAGTACACTTCTGACAGGTTCCCAACCCCATGAGAATGTGGGCCTTCTGCTCTGAGATCCCAACGCCTAGGTTGCTCACAGTTTCATGATGACGGCCCTCTCGTGTGAGATCACTCCGGCCTGGATCCCATAGTCTCGCTGCTCCTGGCCGCCTGCTGGGAGGTTCCAACTGCGGGATTCTTCACCTCTTTAATTCTATGGTCCCTCTGTTTTGAGGCTCCTCCTGCCTGCCTCAATCCCAGCTCCCTTGTGATGTGTGTCCTCTGGTTTGAGGCCACGTGTGCTGGGTCCCTCACTTTTCGGTGATGTGGCCCCACTAGTGTGAGGACACTCCTGCCTGGTTCCCATTCCCTTGGTGATGTGGGCCCTCTGGTGAGAATCTGATCCTCTTTGGTTCTTCACACTTCTGTGAGGTTGACCCTCTGCTCTGAGGTCACTCCTGCCTGGTTGTCGCACTCCGCATTGGCGACGTCGCCCCTCTGGTAGCAGTCGGAGCTGGCTGGGAGCCACCGCCCCTCGGTGATGAGGGCCCTCTGGCATCAGGCACTAATTGCTGGGCTCCCCACATTTTTTCATGTGTGCCCACTCTTGCGATGACACTCCTGCTTGTTTCCCTTCCCCATGGGGATGTGGGCCTTCTGCTCTGAGGTCACAATGGCTGGGTTGCTTACAGAATCACAATGAGGGCCCTCTGTTGTGAGTTCATGCCGGCCTGGATCTCATAGCCTCAGTGCTCTGGGCTGCCTGCTAGGAAGATCCAACTGCTGGTTTCCACACCTTTTGTATACAATGGGACATGTGTTGTGAGGTTAATCCTGCCTGCCTCACTCCGAAACCCATGGTGATGTGGGTCCTCTGGTTTGAGGCCACATGTGCTGGGTACCTCAACTTTTGATGATGTGGCCCCACGGGTGTGAGGACACTCCTGCCTGGTTCCCATCACCTTGGTGATGTGGGCCCTCTGGGGAGAGTCTGATCCTGGCTGGGTTCCCTACCATTCTGTGAGGTGGGCCCTCTGATGTCAGGTCACTCCTGCCTGGCTAGCTCACATCGCCTTGGCGACGTGGGCCCTCTGTTGGCCACTGGAGCATGCTGGGAGCCTCCTACTCCCGTTAATGATGGCCCTGGAAAAAATGCATATGCCCTTTTTGGCCAAGTGCTTCATTGACGAGGTTCTGCCACTTCTCTTATGCTTTCAGAGCAATTCACGTCTACCTCCTGAAATCAGATTCCAGCAATTCTGCCCCACTGTCAAGTCCTCTTCGCAGCCTTAATTCAATATATTTTTGTACGATTTCTGTCATTTATAAGTCTGCAGGTATGTGAATGACAGTGCCCCTGAGATCCTTTCCTCAACTCGCTTTCTTGTGAGCTGGCCACAAAACCGCAGGATTGCTTCAGGCCCTAATTTTGTTCCAGCATGGCATACTGAGCCTTTGGTTAATTCCTATTCCTGATGGGAAATGAGTGTTAAAATTGCCCGTGCATACTGGGCATATACCCTGAGAAAACCAAAATTCAAAAAGAGTCATGTACCAAAATGTTCATTGCAGCTCTATTTACAATAGCCCGGAGATGGAAAGAACCTAAGCGCCCATCATCGGACGAATGGATAAAGAAGATGTGGCACATATACACGATGGAATATTACTCAGCCTTAAAAAGAAATGAAACTGAGTTATTTGTAATGAGATGGATAGACCTAGAGTCTGTCATACAGAGTGAAGTAAGTCAGAAAGAAAAAGACAAATAGCGTATGCTAACACATATATATGGAATTTAAAGGAAAAAAATGTCATGAAGAACCTAGGGATAAGACAGGAATAGAGGCGCAGACCTACTGGAGAACGGAATTGAGGATATGGGGAGGGGGAATGGTGAGTTTTGACAGGGCGAGAGAGAGTCATGGACATATACACACTAACAAATGTAGTAAGGTAGATAGCAAGGGGGAAGCAGCCGCAAGGCACAGGGTTATTAGCTCGGGGCATTGGGACAGCCTGGAGGGGTGGAAGGGGGACAGAGGAAGGGAGGGAGACACAAGAGGGAAGACACAGGGAGCATATGTATATGTATAGCTGATTCACTTTGTTATAAAGCAAAAACTAACACAGCATTGTAAAGCAATTATACCCCAATAAAGATGTTAAAAAAAATATTTGCCCGTGCACACACCTACAGATAGTCTCCCATTGGTTCTCCGTATTCCTGTTCATCTTGCGCAGAAATTGCAAACAGTGCCAAACAGGAGGTTAAAGGCACTGACTCTCCAAATGGGGAGAGTGTAAGTAAAGGGTCTGGAATGGTGAACCTGAGTACCAGGGGACGAAAACAGACATGCATGTAAAAAGGTTTCCCAGTCACACGGTGGAGCATACTCTGGGTTTCCCATGCATGTTTTAGCTGGAGGAAGAATCCCTTGAACCTGGAGAGTTGGGAACCATGGAATGGGTACCAGGCAGTATGACATCAAAGGGTCTGCATTTGCTCACTGAACCTCAACAATGCTATCAGCCCAAAGGGTCCAGCCTTATCTCTCACCCAGCTCTGGGTGTAGATGTGGTAAACCAGGTTGCATCACATGCCCTGTGTGAGTTATTTAAGAATTGCTCTCTATTTCACTGTCATTGTGTTTTGTTTTTGAAATTCTTTTTTGACACTGGGATTTATCGGATTTTCACTGCTGCGTTAATGCTGCTGTAAACACTCTTGATTCTCTTACGGAGACATATAAATCCATGGGTTTTAAGATTCTTCCTCGTCAGGTATATTCCTAGGCGTTGAATATGTGGTGTTGAGTCCATTTCGTTGAGCAAGGAGTAGGTCTTGTCTATTACATATTTGGCTTATGGAACGGTATCTGTGCTAATTTCAGTCTCTGGTTTTATGAAGCACTCCAACGCACCTTTCTCCACAAGCAAGCACAAGTTGGTTTTCTAAATTTGAGACTGTTCTGTTTTGTAATTCAGTTCATGTGTAGTCAAGATTACATACTGTGTATTAGTGATATTTTATGATGTTTCTATTTATGTGTGACTTATTTCACGTAGAATCACCATACCTGAATCCACTCACTTTGCCTCTATGGGCCTGAAGACACAGATTTCATTGCTGAGTGATATTCCATTGTACGTACGTACCACAACTTCTTTATCCATTGTTTGCTCTCTGAGATATTTGCCTGGTACTGTAAACGAGGTTCTTGTGAACAGAGAGGTCCCAAACTTTGAGGTGGCTGGGTGTTTTTGATTTTAATTTCCCTAAGCTGTAGGACCATAAGTGGAAGTGCCATAGGCTGTGTTGCTTTGTTTCTTACGTGTTTCAGGAAACACATAACACTTCTCCAGAATGGCTGTCGGCAATTTACATCATATGCATCAGCATAATAAGGATCCTGTTCTCCAGTGCCTGTCCGCCGTTTCTGGATTTTACAATTTTTTTAAATGGCCCTTTTGCCCTGGGGGACACTGAGACTTCAGTTGAGTGCAGATTTATTTACAAGCTTGCTTGGTTGGCCAAAAAGTGCGTATGCGTTTTTTCCTGAATATATTTAGGGAAAACAGCATCCGCACTTTTTGGACAAGTGCATCATTATCGACGTTCTGCCTCTTTTCCTATTCTTTAAGTGCAATTCCAGTTTAACCCTTAAATCGTTTTCCTGAAATTCTGCCCCGCTTTCAAGTCCCCTTTGCAGGCTTACTTCAATATATTTTTGGAGGATAGCTGTCATTTATAACTCTGCAGGTTTGTGAATTACAGTGCCCCTGAGCTCCTTTCTTCAACTCGCTTTCTTGTGAGCTGGGCACAAAACCGCAGGATTGCTTCAGGCACTAATCTGTTTCCAGCAGGGCACGCTGAGCCTTTGGTTAATTCCACTTCCTGGTGGGAAATGAGCATTACATTTGCCCGTGCAGACAACTACAGCTAGTCTCTCATTGGTTCTCCCTATTCCTGTTCATCTTGCACAGAAATTGCAAGATATGCCAAAGAGGAGGTTAAAGGCACTGACTCTCCAAGCGGGGAGAGTGTTAGTAAAGCATCTGGAATGGTGAACCCGAGGACCAGGATACAAAAACTGAGATGCATTTTAAATCGTTTCCCAATCACACGGTGGAACGTACTGTGGGTTTCCCATGCATGTTTTAGCTGGAGGAAGAATCCCTTGAACCTGGAGAGTTGGGACCCATGGAATAGGTACCATGCAGTATGACTTCAAAGGGTCTGCATTTGCTCACCGAAACTCATCAATGCTATCAGCCTGAAGTGTCCAGCCTTATATCTCAACCAGCTCTGCTTGTAGATGTGTTAAATCCCTGTTGCATCTCATGCCCTGAGTGAATTATTTAAGAATTGCTCTCTATTTCACTGTCTTTGTGTTTAGTTTTTGAAATTAATTTTGATAATGGGATTTATAGGATTTTCACTGCTGCGTTTATGCCGCTGTACACACGCTTGATTCTCTCACGGAGACATATAAATCCATGGGTTTTAAGATTCTTCCTAGTCAGGTATATTCCTAGCTGTTGAATATGTGGTGTTGAGTCCATTTCGTTGAGCAAGGAGTAGGTCTTGTCTATTACATATTTGGCTTATGGAATGTTATCTGTGCTAATTTCAGTCTCTGGTTTTATGCAGCACCCCAAGGCACCTTTCCCCATAAGCAAGAACTAGTTGGTTTTCTAAATTTGGGACCCTGTTCTGTTTTGTAATTCAGTTCATGTGTAGTCAAGTTTACATCGGTGTATTAGTGATATCTTATGATGTTTCTTTTTCTGTGTGACGTAGTTCACGTAGAATCACCGTATCTGCATCCACTGACTATGCCGCTACGGGCCTGATGACACAGATTTCATTGCTGAGTGATATTGCATTGCACATACGTGCCACAACTTCTTTATCCATTTTTTGCTTTCAGGGATATTTACCTGGTACTGTAGACGAGCTTCTTGGGAACACAGCCGTCCCAAACTTTGGGGTGGCTCCCTGTTTTTGATTTTAATTTCCCTAAGCAATAGGACCACATGTGCAATTGCCGTAGGCTGTGTTGCTTTATTTCTTACCTGTTTCAGGAAACACCATACACTTCTCCAGGGTGGCTGCTGGCAATTTACATCCTGCCAATCAGCATAACAAGGCTCCCTGTTCTCCATATCCTGTCCTACCTTTCTGGATTTTACACTTTTTTCAGATGGCCCTTTTGCCCGGAGGGCAGTGAGACTTCATTGTAGTGCAGATTTCCTTTACAGGCTTGCTTGGTTGGCCAAAAAGGGCGTATGCGTTTTTTCCTGAATATATTCAGGAAAAAACGCATACGACATTTTTGGCCAAGTGCATCATTGTCAACGTTGTGCCTCTTTTCCTATGCTTTCAGGGCAATTCCAGTCTACCCCCTGCAATCGTTTTCCTGAAATTCTGCCCCGCTTTCAAGTCCCCTTCGCAGGCTTACTTCAATATACTTTTGGAAGATACCTGTCATTTATAACTCTGCAGGTTTGTGAATTACAGTGCCCCTGAGCTCCTTTCTTCAACTCGCTTTCTTGTGAGCTGGGCACAAAACCGCAGGATTGCTTCAGGCACTAATCTGTTTCTAGCAGGGCACGCTGAGCCTTTGGTTAATTCCTCTTCCTGGTGGGAAATGAGCGTTACATTTGCCCGTGCAGACACCTACAGCTAGTCTCTCATTGGTTCTCCCTATTCCTGTTCATCTTGCACAGAAATTGCAAGCTGTGCCAAAGAGGAGATTAAAGGCACTGACTCTCCAAGTGAGGAGAGTGTTAGTAAAGCATTTGGAATGGTGAACCCGAGGACCAGGATACGAAAATTGAGATGCAATTTAAATCGTTTCCCAATCACACGGTGGACGATACTCTGGGTTTCCCATGCATGTTTTAGCTGGAGGAAGAATCCCTTGAACCTGGAGAGTTGGGACCCATGCAATGGGTACCATGCAGTATGACTTCAAAGGGTCTGCATTTGCTCACCGAAACTCACCAATGCTATAAGCCTGAAGTGTCCAGCCTTATGTCTCAACCAGCTCTGGGTGTAGATGTGGTCAATCCCCGTTGCATCACATGCCCTGAGTGAATTATTTAAGAATTGCTCTCTATTTCACTGTCTTTGTGTTTTGTTTTCGAAATTTATTTTGATAATGGGATTTATCGGATTTTCACTGTTGCGTTTTGGCCGCTGTACACACGCTTGATTCTCTTACAGAGACATATATATCCATGGGTTTTAAGATTCTTCCTAGTCAGGTATATTCCTAGGCGTTGAATATGTGGTGTTGGGTCCATTTCGTTGAGCAAGGAGTAGGTCTTGTCTATTACATATTTGGCTTATGGAAAGTTATCTGTGCTAATTTCAGTCTCTGGTTTTATGCAGCACCCCAACGCACCTTTCCCCATAAGCAAGCACTAGTTGGTTTTCTAAATTTGAGACCCTGTTCTGTTTTGTAATTCAGTTCATGTGTAGTCAAGTTTACATTCCCTGTATTAGTGATATCTTATGATGTTTCTTTTTCTGTGTGACGTAGTTCACGTAGAATCACCGTACCTGCATCCACTCACTATGCCGCTACGGGCCTGATGACACAGATTTCATTGCTGAGTGATATTGCATTGTACGTACGTGCCACAACTTCTTTATCCATTTTTTGCTTTCTGGGATATTTACCTGATACTGTAGACGAGCTTCTTGTGAACACAGCCGTCCCAAATTTTGGGGTGGCTGTCTGTTTTTGATTTTAATTTCCGTAAGGAATAGGACCATAAGTGGAAGTGCCATAGGCTGTGTTTCTTTGTTTCTTACGTGTTTCAGGAAACACCATACACTTCTCCAGGGTGGCTGTTCACAATTTACATCCTGCCAATCAGCATAACAAGGCTCCCTGTTCTCCATATCCTGTCCTACCTTTCTGGATTTTACGCTTTTTTCAGATGGCCCTTTTGCCCGGGGGGCAGTGAGATTTCATTGTAGTGCAGATTTCTTTACAGGCTTGCTTGGTTGGCCAAAATGGGCGTATGCGTTTTTTCCTGAATATATTCAGGAAAAAACGGATATGCCCTTTTTGGCCAAGTGCATCATTGTCGACGTTCTGCCTCTTTTCCTATGCTTTCAGGGCAATTCCAGTGTACCCCCTGCAATCGTTTTCCTAAATTCTGCCCCGCTTTCAAGTCCCCTTCGCAGGCTTACTTCAGTATACTTTTGGAAGATACCTGTCATTTATAACTCTGCAGGTTTGTGAATTACAGTGACCCTGAGCTCCTTTCTTCAACTCGCTTTCTTGTGAGCTGGGCACAAAACCGCAGGAATGCTTCAGGCCCTAATCTGTTTCCAGCAGGGCATGCTGAGCCTTTGGTTAATTCCTCTTCCTGGTGGGAAATGAGCGTTACATTTGCCCGTGCAGACACCTACAGCTAGTCTCTCATTGGTTATCCCTATTCCTATTCATCTTGCACAGAAATTGCAAGCTGTGCCAAACAGGAGGTTAAAGGCACTGACTCTCCAAGCGGGGAGAGTGTTAGTAAATCATCTGGAATGGTGAACCCGAGGACCAGGATACGAAAACTGAGATGCATTTGAAATCGTTTCCCAATCACACGGTGGACGATACTCTGGGTTTCCCATGCATATTTTAGCTGGAGGAAGAATCCCTTGAACCTGGAGAGTTGGGACCCATGGAATAGGTACCATGCAGTATAACTTCAAAGGGTCTGCATTTGCTCACCGAAACTCACCAATGTTATCAGCCTGAAGTGTCCAGCCTTATGTCTCAACCAACTCTGGGTGTAGATGTGGTCAATCCCGGTTGCATCACATGCCCTGAGTGAATTATTTAAAAATTGCTCTCTATTTCACTGTCTTTGTGTTTTGTTTTTGAAATTTATTTTGTTAATCGGATTTATCGGATTTTCACTGCTGCGTTTATGCCGCTGTATTCACGCTTGTTTCTCTTACGGAGACATATAAATCCATGGGTTTTAAGATTCTTCCTAGTCAGGTATATTCCTAGGCGTTGAATATGTGGTGTTGAGTCCATTTCGTTGAGCAAGGAGTAGGTTTTGTCTATTACATATTTGGCTCATGGAATGTTATCTGTGCTAATTTCAGTCTCTGGTTTTATGCAGCACCCCAAGGCACCTTTCCCCATAAGCAAGCACTAGTTGGTTTTCTAAATTTTCGACACTGTTCTGTTTTGTAATTCAGTTCATATGTAGTCAAGTTTACATTCCGTGTATTAGTGATATCTTATGATGTTTCTTTTTCTGTGTGACGTAGTTCACGTAGAATCACCGTACCTGCATCCACTCACTATGCCGCTACGGGCCTGATGACACAGATTTCATTGCTGAGTGATATTGCATTGCACGTACGTGCTACAACTTCTTTATCCATTTTTTGCTTTCTGGGATATTTACCTGGTAGTGTAGACGAGCTTCCTGTGAACACAGCCGTCCCAAATATTGAGGTGGCTGTCTGCTTTTGATTTTAATTTCCGTAAGCAATAGGACCATAAGTGCAATTGCCATAGGCTGTGTTGCTTTATTTCTTATGTGTTTCAGCAAACACCATACACTTCTCCAGGGTGGCTGTTTACAATTTACATCCTGCCAATCAGCATAACAAGGCTCCCTGTTCTCCATATACTGTCCTACCTTTCTGGATTTTACACTTTCTTCAGATGGCCCTTTTGCCAGGGGGGCAGTGAGATTTCATTGTAGTGCAGATTTCCTTTACAGGCTTGCTTGGTTGGCCAAAAAGTGAGTATGCGTTTTTTCCTGAATATATTCAGGTAAAAACGCATACGCCATTTTTGGCCAAGTGCATCATTGTCAACGTTGTGCCTCTTTTCCTATGCTTTCAGGGCAATTCCAGTCTACCCCCTGCAATCGTTTTCCTGAAATTCTGCCCCGCTTTCAAGTCCCCTTCGCAGGCTTACTTCAATATACTTTTGGAAGATACCTGTCATTTATAACTCTGCAGGTTTGTGAATTACAGTGCCCCTGAGCTCCTTTCTTCAACTCGCTTTCTTGTGAGCTGGGCAAAAAACCGCAGGATTGCTTCAGGCACTAATCTGTTTCTAGCAGGGCACGCTGAGCCTTTGGTTAATTCCTCTTCCTGGTGGGAAATGAGCCTTACATTTGCCCGTGCAGACACCTATAGCTAGTCTCTCATTGGTTCTCCCTATTCCTGTTCATCTTGCACAGAAATTGCAAGCTGTGCCAAAGAGGAGGTTAAAGGCACTGACTCTCCAAGTGGGGAGAGTGTTAGTAAAGGAACTGGAATGGTGAACCCGAGGACCAGGTTACGAAAACTGAGATGCATTTTAAATCTTTTCCCAATCACACGGTGGACGATACTCTGGGTTTCCCATGCATGTTTTAGCTGGAGGAAGAATCCCTTGAACCTGGAGATTTGGGACCCATGGAATGGGTACCATGCAGTATGACTTCAAAGGGTCTGCATGTGCTCACCGAAACTCACCAATGCTATCAGACTGAAGTGTCCAGCCTTATGTCTCAACCAGCTCTGCGTGTAGATGTGGTCAATCCCGGTTGCATCACATGCCCTGAGTGAAATATTTAAGAATTGCTCTCTATTTCACTGTCTTTGTGTTTTGTTTTCGAAATTTATTTGGATAATGGGATTTATCGGATTTTCACTGCTGCGTTTTGGCCGGTGTACACACGCTTGATTCACTTACGGAGACATATATATCCATGGGTTTTAAGATTCTTCCTAGTCAGGTATATTCCTAGGCGTTGAATATGTGGTGTTGGGTCCATTTCGTTGAGCAAGGAGTAGGTCTTGTCTATTACATATTTGGCTTATGGAAAGTTATCTGTGCTAATTTCAGTCTCTGGTTTTATGCAGCACCCCAAGGCACCTTTCCCCATAAGCAAGCACTAGTTGGTTTTCTAAATTTCAGACCCTGTTCTGTTTTGTAATTCAGTTCATGTGTAGTCAAGTTTACATTCCGTGTATTAGTGATATCTTATGATGTTTCTTTTTCTGTGTGACGTAGTTCACGTAGAATCACCGTACCTGCATCCACTCACTATGCCGCTACGGGCCTGATGACACAGATTTCATTGCTGAGTGATATTGCATTGTACGTACGTACCACAACTTCTTTAACCATTTTTTGCTTTCTGGGATATTTACCTGATACTGTAGACGACCTTCTTGTTAACACAACCGTCCCAAATATTGGAGTGTCTGTCTGTTTTTGATTTTAATTTCCGTAAGGAATAGGACCATAAGTGGAAGTGCAATAGGCTGTGTTGCTTTGTTTCTTACGTGTTTCAGGAAACACCATACACTTCTCCAGGGTGGCTGTTCACAATTTACATCCTGCCAATCAGCATAACAAGGCTCCCTGTTCTCCATATCCTGTCCTACCTTTCTGGATTTTACACTTTTTTCAGATGGCCCTTTTGCCCGGGGGGCAGTGAGATTTCATTGTAGTGCAGATTTCCTTTACAGGCTTGCTTGGTTGGCCAAAATGGGCGTATGCGTTTTTTCCTGAATACATTCAGGGAAAAACGCATACGCGCTTTTTGGCCAAGTGCATCATTGTCGACGTTCTGTCTCTTTCCTATGCTTTCAGGGCAATTCCATTCTACCCCCTGCAATCGTTTTCCTGAAATTCTGCCCCGCTTTCAAGTCCCCTTCGCAGGCTTACTTCAGTATACTTTTGGAGGATAGCTGTCATTTGTAACTGTGCAGGTTTGTGAATTACAGTGCCGCTGAGCTCCTTTCTTCAACTCGCATTCTTGTGAGCTGGGCACAAAACCGCAGGATTGCTTCAGGCCCTAAACTGTTTCCGGCAGGGCACGCTGAGCCTTTGGTTAATTCCTCTTCCTGGTGGGAAATGAGCGTTACATTTGTCCGTGCAGACACCTATAGCTAGTCTCTCATTGGTTCTCCCTATTCCTGTTCATCTTGCACAGAAATTGCAAGCTGTGCCAAACAGGAGGTTAAAGGCACTGAATCTCCCAGCTGGGAGAGTGTTAGTAAAGCATCTGGAATGGTGAACCCGAGGACCAGGATACGAAAACTCAGATGCATTTTAATTCGTTTCCCAATCACACAGTGGACCATACTGTGGGTTTCCCATGCATGTTTTAGCTGGAGGAAGAATCCCTTGAACCTGGAGAGTTGGGACCCATGGAATAGGTACCATGCAGTATGACTTCAAAGGGTCTGCATTTGCTCACCGTAACTCACCAATGCTATCAGCCTGAAGTGTCCAGCCTTATGTCTCAACCAGCTCTGGGTGTAGATGTGGTCAATCCCGGTTGCATCACATGCCCTGAGTGAATTATTTAAGAATTTGCTCTCTATTTCACTGTCTTTGTGTTTTGTTTTTGAAATTTATTTTGATAATGGGATTTATCGGATTATCACTGCTGCGTTTATGCCACTGTACACACGCTTGATTCTCTTACGGAGACATATAAATCCATGGGTTTTAAGATTTTTCCTAGTCAGGTATATTCCTAGGCGTTGAATATGTGGTGTTGAGTCCATTTCGTTGAGCAAGGAGTAGGTCTTTTCTATTACATATTTGGCTTATGGAATGTTATCTGTGCTAATTTCAGTCTCTGGTTTTATGTAGCACCCCAAGGCACCTTTCCCCATAAGCAAGCACTAGTTGGTTTTCTAAATTTGTGACCCAGTTCTGTTTTGTAATTCAGCTCATGTGTGGTCAAGGTTACATTCCGTGTATTAGTGATATCTTATGATGTTTCTTTTTCTGTGTGACGTATTTCACGTAGAG
This sequence comes from Phocoena phocoena, assembly GCF_963924675.1. Classification (NCBI taxonomy): domain Eukaryota; kingdom Metazoa; phylum Chordata; class Mammalia; order Artiodactyla; family Phocoenidae; genus Phocoena; species Phocoena phocoena. The sequence continues at coordinate 190,665 of NW_027077636.1, read as the reverse complement.
TCACCGTACCTGCATCCACTCAATATGACGCTACAGGCCTGATGACACAGATTTCATTGCTGAGTGATATTGCATTGCACATACGTGACACAACTTCTTTTTCCATTTTTTGCTTTCTGGGATATTTACCTGGTACTGTAGACGAGCTTCTTGGGAACACAGCCGTCCCAAATTTTGGGGTGGCTCTCTGTGTTTGATTTTAATTTCCCTAAGCAATAGGACCATAAGGCAATTGCCATAGGCTGTGTTGCTTTATTTCTTACGTGTTTTAGGAAACACCATACACTTATCCAGTGTGGGTGTTCACAATTTACATCCTGCCAATCAGCATAACAAGGCTCCCTGTTCTCCATATCCTGTCCTACCTTTCTGGATTTTACACTTTTTTCAGATGTCCCTTTTGCCCGGTGGGCAGTGAGACTTCATTGTAGTGCAGATTTCCTTTACAGGCTTGCTTGGTTGGCCAAAAAGGGCGTATGCGTTTTTTCCTGAATATATTCAGGAAAAAACGCATACGCCCTTTTTAGCCAAGTGCATCATTGTCGACGTTGTGCCTCTTTTCCTATGCTTTCAGGGCAATTCCAGTCTACCCCCTGCAATCGTTTTCCTGAAATTCTGCCCTGCTTTCAAGTCCCCTTCGCAGGCTTACTTCAATATATTTTTGGAGGATAGCTGTCATTTATAACTCCGCAGGTTTGTGAATTACAGTGCCCCTGAGCTCCTTTCTTCAACTCGCTTTCTTGTGAGCTGGGCACAAAACCGCAGGATTGCTTCAGGCACTAATCTGTTTCCGGCAGGGCACGCTGAGCTTTTGGTTAATTCCTCTTCCTGGTGGGAAATGAGCGTTACATTTGCCCGTGCAGACACCTACAGCTAGTCTGTCATTGTTTCTCCCTATTCCTGTTCATCTTGCACAGAAATTGCAAGCTGTGCCAAAGAGGAGGTTAAAGGCACTGACTCTCCAATCGGGGAGAGTGTTAGTAAAGCTTCTGGAAGGGTGAACCCGAGGACCAGGATATGAAAACTTAGATGCATTTTAAATCGTTTCCCAATCACACGGTGGACGATACTCTGGGTTTCCCATGCATGTTTTAGCTGGAGGAAGAATCCCTTGAACCTGGAGAGTTGGGACCCATGGAATGGGTACCATGCAGTATGACTTCAAGGGGTCTGCATTTGCTCACCGAAACTCACCAATGCTGACAGCCTGAAGTGTCCAGCCTTATGTCTCAACCAGCTGTGGGTGTAGATGTGGTCAATCCCGGTTGCACCACATGCCCTGAGTGAATTATTTAAGAATTGCTCTCTATTTCACTGTCTTTGTGTTTTGTTTTCGAAATTAATTTGATAATGGGATTTATCCGATTTTCACTCCTGCGTTTCGGCCACTGTACATATGCTTGATTCTCTTACGGAGACATATATATCCATGGGTTTTAAGATTCTTCCTAGTCAGGTATATTCCTAGGCATTGAATATGTGGTGTTGGGTCCATTTCGTTGAGCAAGGAGTAGGTATTGTCTATTACATATTTGGCTTATGGAAAGTTATCTGTGCTAAGTTCAGTCTCTGGTTTTATGCAGCACCCCAAGGCACCTTTCCCCATAAGCAAGCACTAGTTGGTTTTCTAAATTTCAGACCCTGTTCTGTTTTGTAATTCAGTTCATGTGTAGTCAAGTTTACATTCCGTGTATTAGTGATATCTTATGATGTTTCTTTTTCTGTGTGATGTAGTTCACGTAGAATCACCATACCTGCATCCACTCACTATGCCGCTACGGGCCTGATGACACAGATTTCATTGCTGAGTGATATTGCATTGCACGTACGTGCCACAACTTCTTTATCCATTTTTTGCTTTCTGGGATATTTACCTGGTACAGTAGACGAGCTTCTTGGGAACACAGCCGTCCCAAACTTTGGTGTGGCTCTCTGTTTTTGATTTTAATTTCCCTAAGCAATAGGACCATAAGTGCAATTGCCATAGGCTGTGTTGCTTTATTTCTTAGGTGTTTCAGGAAACACCATACACTTCTCCAGGTTTGCTGTTCACAAGTTACCTCCTGCCAATCAGCATAACAAGGCTCCCTGTTCTCCATATCCTGTCCTACCTTTCTGGATTTTACACATTTTTCAGATGGCCCTTTTCCCGGGGGGGGGGGGGCAGTGAGATTTCATTGTAGTGCAGATTTCCGTTACAGGCTTGCTTGGTTGGCCAAAAAGGGCGTATGCGTTTTTTCCTGAATATATTGAGGAAAAAACGCATACGCCCTTTTTGGCCAAGTGCATCATTGACGATGTTGTGCCTCTTTTCCTATGCTTTCAGGGCAATTCCAGTCTACCACCTGCAATCGTTTTCCTGAAATTCTGCCCCACATTCAAGTCACCTTCGCAGGCTTACTTCAATATACGTTTGGAGGATAGCTGTCATTTATAACTCTGCAAGTTTGTGAATTACAGTGCCCCTGAGCTCCTTTCTTCAACTCGCTTTCTTGTGAGCTGGGCACAAAACCGCAGGATTGCTTCAGGCACTAATCTGTTTCCAGCAGGGCACGCTGAGCCTTTGGTTAATTCCTCTTCCTGCTGGGAAATGAGCGTTACATTTGCCCGTGCAGACACCTACAGCTAGTCTCTCATTGGTTCTCCCTATTCCTGTTCATCTTGCACAGAAATTGCAAGCTGTGCCAAACAGGAGGTTAAAGGCACTGACTCTCCAAGCGGGGACAGTGTTAGTAAAGCATCTGGAATGGTGAACCCGAGGACCAGGATACGAAAACTGAGATGCATTTTAAATCGTTTCCCAATCACACGGTGGACGATACTCTGGGTTTCCCATGCATGTTTTAGCTGGAGGAAGAATCCCTTGAACCTGGAGAGTTGGGACCCATGGAATGGGTACCATGCAGTATGACTTCAAAGGGTCTGCATTTGCTCACCGAAACTCACCAATGCTAACAGCCTGAAGTGTCCAGCCTTATGTCTCAACCAGCTGTGGGTGCAGATGTGGTCAATCCCGGTTGCATCACATGCCCTGAGCGAAATATTTAAGAATTGCTCTCTATTTAACTATCTTTGTGTTTTGTTTTCGAAATTAATTTGATAATGGGATTTATCCGATTTTCACTTCTGCGTTTTGGCCACTGTACACATGCTTCATTCTCTTACGGAGACATATATATCCATGGGTTTTAAGATTCTTCCTAGTCAGGTATATTCCTAGGCATTGAATATGTGGTGTTGGTTCCATTTCGTTGAGCAAGGAGTAGGTATTGTCTATTACATATTTGGCTTATGGAAAGTTATCTGTGCTAATTTCAGTCTCTGGTTTTATGCAGCACCCCAAGGCACATTTCCCCATAAGCAAGAACTAGTTGGTTTTCTAAATTTGAGACCCTGTTCTGTTTTGTAATTCAGTTCATGTGTAGTCACGTTTACATTCCGTGTATTAGTGATATCTTATGATGTTTCTTTTTCTGTGTGATGTAGTTCACGTACAATCACCATACCTGCAACCACTCACTCTGCCGCTACGGGCCTGATGACACAGATTTCATTGCTGAGTGATATTGCATTGCACGTACGTGCCACAACTTCTTTATCCATTTTTTGCTTTCTGGGATATTTACCTGGTACTGTAGACGAGCTTCTTGGGAACACAGCCGTCCCAAACTTTGGGGTGGCTCTCTGTTTTTGATGTTAATTTACCTAAGCAATAGGACCATAAGTGCAATTACCATAGGCTGTGTTGCTTCATTTCTTACGTGTTTCAGGAAACACCATACACTTCTCCTGGGAGGCTGTTGGCAAATTCCATCCTGCCAATCAGCATAACTAGTCTCCCTGTTCTCCATATCCTGTCCTACCTTTCTGGATTTTACACTTTTTTCAGATGGCCCTTTTGCCCGGGGGGGGGGCAGTGAGATTCCATTGTAGTGCAAATTTCATTTAAAGGCTTGCTTGGTTGGCCAAAATGGGCGTATGCGTTTTTTTCCTGAATATATTCAGGAAAAAAACGCATACGCCCTTTTTGGCCAAGTGCATCATTGTCGACGTTGTGCCTCTTTTCCTATGCTTTCAGGGCAAATCCAGTCTACCCCCTGCAATCGTTTTCCTGAAACTCTGCCCCGCTTTCAAGTCCCCTTCACAGGCTTACTTCAATATACTTTTGGAAGATAGCTGTCATTTATAACTCTGCAGGTTTGTGAATTACAGTGCCCCTGAACTCCTTTCTTCAACTCGCTTTCCTGTGAGCTGGGCACAAAACCGCAGGATTGCTTCAGGCTCTAATCTGTTTCCAGCAGGGCACGCTGAGCCTTTGGTTAATTCCTCTTCCTGGTGGGAAATGAGCGTTACATTTGCCCGTGCAGACACCTACAGCTAGTCTCTCATAGGTTCTCCCTATTCCTGTTCATCTTGCACAGAAATTGCAAGCTGTGCCAAAGAGGAGGTTAAAGGCACTGACTCTACAAGCGGGGAGAGTGTTTGTAAAGCATCTGGAATGGTGAACCCGAGGACCAGGATACGAAAACTGAGATGCATTTTAAATCGTTTCCCAATCACACGGTGGACGATACTCTGGGTTTCCCATGCATGTTTTAGCTGGAGGAAGAATACCTTGAACCTGAAGAGTTGGGACCCACGGAATGGGTACCATGCAGTATGACTTCAAAGGGTCTGCATTTGCTCACCGAAACTCACCAATGCTATCAGCCTGAAGTGTCCAGCCTTATGTCTCAACCAGCTCTGGGTGTAGATGTGGTCAATCCGGGTTGCATCACATGCCCTGAGTGAATTATTTTAGAATTGGTCTCTATTTCACTGTCTTTGTGTTTTGTTTTCGAAATTTATTTGGATAATGGGATTTATCGGATTTTCACTGCTGTGTTTTGGCCGCTGTACACACGCTTGATTCTCTTACGGAGACATATATATCCATGGGTTTTAAGATTCTTCCTAGTCAGGTATATTCCTAGGCGTTGAATATGTGGTGTTGGGTCCATTTCGTTGAGCAAGGAGTAGGTCCTGTCTATTACGTATTTGGCTTATGGAAAGTTATCTGTGCTAATTTCAGTCTCTGGTTTTATGCAGCACCCCAACGCACCTTTCCCCATAAGCAAGCACTAGTTGGTTTTCTAAATTTGAGACCCTGTTCTGTTTTGTAATTCAGTTCATGTGTAGTCAAGTTTACATTCCGTGTATTAGTGATATCTTATGATGTTTCTTTTTCTGTGTGACGTAGTTCGCGTAGAATCACCGTACCTGCATCCACTCACTATGCCGCTATGGGCCTGATGACACAGATTTCATTGCTGAGTGATATTGCATTGTACGTACGTGCCACAATTTCTTTATCCATTTTTTGCTTTCTGGGATATTTACCTGATACTGTAGACGAGCTTCTTGTGAACACAGCCGTCCCAAATATCGGGGTGGCTGTCTGTTTTTTATTTTCATTTCCGTAAGCTATAGGACCATAAGTGGAAGTGCCATAGGCTGTGTTGCTTTGTTTCTTACGTGTTTCAGGAAACACCATACACTTCTCCAGGGTGGCTGCTGGCAATTTACATCCTGCCAATCAGCATAACAAGGCTCCCTGTTCTCCATATCCTATCCTACCTTTCTGGATTTTACACTTTTTTCAGTTGGCCCTTTTGCCAGGGGGGCAGTGAGACTTCATTGTAGTGCAGATTTCCTTTACAGGCTTTCTTGGTTTTCCAAAAAGGGCGTATGCGTTTTTTCCTGAATATGTTCGGGAAAAAACGCATACGCCCTTTTTGGCCAAGTGCATCATTTTCGACGTTCTGCCTTTTTTCCTATGCTTTCAGGGCAATTCCAGTCTAGCCCCTGCAATCGTTTTCCTGAAATTCTCCCCGCTTTCAAGTCCCCTTCGCAGGCTTACTTCAATATATTTTTGGAGGATAGCTGTCATTTATAACTCTGCAGGTTTGTGAATTACAGTGCCACTGAGCTCCTTTCTTCAACTCGCTTTCTTGTGAGCTGGGCACAAAACCGCAGGATTGCTTCAGGCCCTAATCTGTTTCCGGCAGGGCACACTGAGCCTTTGGTTAATTCCTCTTCCTGTTGGGAAATGAGCGTTACATTTGCCCGTGCAGACACCTATAGCTAGTCTCTCATTGGTTCTCCCTATTCCTGTTCATCTTGCACAGAAATTGCAAGCTGTGCCAAACAGGAGGTTAAAGGCACTGACTCTCCAAGCGGGGAGAGTGTTAGTAAAGCATCTGGAATGGTGAACCCGAGGACCAGGATACGAAAACTGAGATGCATTTTAAATCGTTTCCCAATCACACGGTGGACCATACTGTGGGTTTCCCATGCATGTTTTAGCTAGAGGAAGAATCCCTTGAACCTGGAGAGTTGGGACTCATGGAATAGGTACCATGCAGTATGACTTCAAAGGGTCTGCATTTGCTCACCGAAACTCACCAATGCTATCAGCCTGAAGTGTCCAGCCTTATGTCTCAACCAGCTCTGGGTGTAGATGTGTTAAATCCTGGTTGCATCACATGCCCTGAGTGAATTATTTAAGAATTGCTCTCTATTTCACTGTCTTTGTGTTTTGTTTTTGAAATTTATTTTCATAATGGTATTTATCGGATTTTCACTGCTGCGTTTATGCCGCTGTACACACGATTGATTCTCTTACGGAAACATATAAATCCATGGGTTTTAAGATTCTTCCTAGTCAGGTATATTCCTAGGCGTTGAATAAGTGGTGTTGAGTCCATTTCGTTGAGCAAGGAGTAGGTGTTGTCTATTACATATTTGGCTTATGGAATGTTATCTGTGCTAATTTCAGTCTCTGGTTTTATGCAGCACCCCAAGGCAACTTTCCCCATAAGCAAGCACTAGTTGATTTTCTAAATTTGCGACCCTGTTCTGTTTTGTAATTCAGTTCATGTGTAGTCAAGTTTACATTCCGTGTATTAGTGATATCTTATGATGTTTCTATTTCTGTGTGATGTAGTTCATGTAGAGTCACCGTACCTGCATCCACTTACTATGCCGCTACGGGCCTGATGACACAGATTTCATTGCTGAGTGATATTGCATTGCACGTACGTGCCACAACTTCTTTAACCATTTTTTGCTTTCTGGGATATTTACCTGGTACTGTCGACGAGCTTCTTGGGAACACAGCCGTCCCAAACTTTGGGGTGGCTCTCTGTTTTTGATTTTAATTTCCCTAAGCAATAAGACCATAAGTGCAATTGCCATAGGCTGTGTTGCTTTATTTCTTACGTGTTTCAGGAAACACCATACACTTCTCCAGGGTGGCTGTTGGCAATTTACATCCTGCCATTCAGCATAACAAGGCTCCCTGTTCTCCATATCCTGTCCTACCTTTCTGGATTTTACACTTTTTTCAGAAGGCCCTTTTGCCCGGGGGGGCAGTGAGATTTCATTGTAGTGCAGATTTCCTTTACAGGCTTGCTTGGTTGGCCAAAAAGTGCGTATGCATTTTTTCCTGAATATATATATTCAGGAAAAATCGCATACGCACTTTTTGGCCAAGTGCATCATTGTCCTCGTTCTGCCTGTTTTCCTATGTTTTAAATGCAACTCCAGTCTTCCTCCCAGATTGGTTTCCTGCAATTCTGCCTCACTTTCAAGTCCTCTTCGCAGCCTTACTTCAATATAATTTTGGATGATTGCTGTCACTTATAACTGTGCAGGTTTGTGAATTACAGTGTCCCTGAGCTCCTTTCTCCAACTCGCTTTCTTGTGAGCTGACTGCAAAACCGCAAGATAGCTTCAGACCCTAATCTGGTTCCGGCAGTGTATGCTGAGCATTTGGTTAATTCATCTTCCTGTTGGGAAATGAGACTTAAATTTGCCCTTCCAAACATCTACAGCTACTTTCTCATTGGTTCTCCCTATTCCTGTTCATCTTCCGCAGAAATTGCAAACTGGGCCAAACAGGAGGTTAAAGGCAACGACTCACCTAGTTGGGTGAGTGTTAGTAAAGCATCTGGAATGCCGAGCCCGAGTACAAGGGAATGAAATTTGAGATGCCTTTAAAAACGTTTCTAGATCACACAGTGGACAATATTCTGGGCTCCCCGTGCATTTTTTAGCTGAAAGAAGAATCCATTTAACCTGGACAGTTGGGCCTCATGGAATAGGTACCATGCAGTATGACTTCAAAGGGTCTGCTTTTGCTCACCGAACCTCAACAAACCAATGAGCCCAAGTGTTCTGCCTTATGTGTCACCCAGCTCTAGGTGTAGATGTGCTGAATCCAGGTTGCATCACTAGCCCTGATTGAAATATTTAAGAATTGTTCTGTATTTCTCTGTTATTGTGGTTTTTCTTGAAATTTATATTGATAATGGGATTTAGATGATTTTCACTGCTGCGTTTATGCTGCTGTACACACGCTTGATTCTCTTACGGGGACATATAAATCCATAGGGTTTTAGATTCTTACTAGTCAGGTATATTCCTAGGTCTTGAATATGGGGTGTCAAGTCCATTTCGTTGAGCAAGGAGTAGGTCTATTCTATTACATATTTGTTTTAGGAACGGTATGTGTGCTAATTTCAGTCTCTGGTTTTATGCAGCAGCCCAACCCACCTTTCCCATTAAGCAAGCATAAGTAGGTTTTCTAAATTTGAGACCCTGTTCTGTTTTGTAATTCAGTTCATGTGTAGCCAAGATTAAGTTCCGTGTATTAGTGACATCTTATGATGTTTCTTTTTCTGTGTGACTTATTTCACTTAGAATCATCATACCTGAATCCACTCATTATGTTGCTTTGGACCTGAAGACATAGATTTCATTGCTGAGTGATATTCAGTTGTAGGTAAGTACCACTAATTCTTTATCCAAATTTCACTTTCTGGGATATTTAACTTGTATCATAGACGAGGTTCTTGTAAAAGGAGCCATCCCAAACTTTGGCATAGATGTGTCTTTTTGATTTCATTTCCCTAAGGTAAAGAACCATAAGAGGAAGTGCTCTGGGTTGGGGTTAGGGTTAGGGTTTGGGGATGGGGATGGTTTAAGGTACAGGTTATATTACTACAACAACTTAGGGTGAGCATAGGTGTGAGGGTACGGATTAGTGTTAGTGTATGGATTAACTTTAGGAGACAGGTTAAGGTAAGGCTTCACGTAAGGTTTAGGGTTAGGGTTAATGGACAGGGACGGATTCGGGTAAAGGTTAGGGTACGAAAACGGTTTAGGGTGAGCATACGTGTTACGGTAATGGTTAGTGTCACTGTATGGGCTAGGAATAGGGGACGGGTTAGGGTAAGTCTTCGCATAAGTGTTAGGGGTAGGGTTAGGGGAAGGGGATGGTTTAGGGTACATGTTAGGGTACAACAATGGTTTAGGGGAGCGTACGTGTTTGGGTATGGTTTAGTGTAAGTGAACTGGTTAGGAATAGGGGATGCGTTAGGGTTCGGCTTTGGGTAAGGGTTAGGTTTAGGGTTAGGCTCAGGGGACGGGTAAGGTTTAGGGTGAGCGTATGTATTAGAGTACGGGATAGTGTTAGTGTACGGGTTAGGGTTAGGGGAAGGGTTAGGGTAAGGTTTAGTGTAAGGGTTAGTTTTAGCATTTGGGTTAGGGGACGGGAATGGTTTAGTGTACAGGTTAGGTACGACAACATTTTTGGGTGAGCGTAACAGTTAGGGTACGTATTAGTGTTAGCGTACGGTTTAGGGTTAGATGACGTGTTAGGGTAAGGCTTCGGGTAAGGGTTAGTGTTAAGTTTAGGGTTAGGGTATGGGGAAGGTTTAGGATACAGGTTGGGGTACGACAACTAATTAAGTAGAACATATATGTTAGGGGATGGGTTCATGTTAGTGTATGGGTTAGGATTAGTGGACGGGTTAGTGTAATGCTTTGGGAAAGGGTTAGGTTTAGAGTTAGGGTTAGGGCACAGGGATGGTTTACAGTTCAGATCATGGTAGGACAATGGTTTAGGGTCTGCGTATGTGTTAGGGTATTGGTTAGGGTTAGCGTACAGTTTAGGATTAGGGGATGGGTTAGGGTAAGGCTTCAGGTAAGGGTTAGGGGTAGGGTTAGGGTTAGGGTTAGGGGATGGAGACAGGGACGGTTTAGGGTACAGGTTAGTGTAAGACAAAGGTTTAGGGTGAGCATAGCAGTTAGAGTAAGAGTTAGTGTTAGCGTACGGGTTTAGATTAGGGGACGGGTTACTGTAAGGTTTAGGGAAAGTGTTAGGGTTAGGGGATGGGGACGGTTTAGGGTACAGTGTAGGGTAAAACAAGAGTTTTGGTTGAGCGTACATTTTAGGCTATGGGTTAGTGTTAGCGTATGGGTTAAGATTAGAGGACGTGTTAGGGTAAGGTTTCGGATAAGAGTTAGGGTTAAGGTTAGGGGATGGGGACGGTTTTTGTTACAGGTTAGGGTATGACAACGGTTTAGGGTGAGTGTACGTGATAGGGTATGGGTTAGCGTTAGCGTACAGTTTCGGATTATGGGACGGGTTAAGGTAAGACTTCGGGTAAGGGTAAGATTTAGGGTTCGGGATGGGAACCGTTTAGGGTATAGGTTAGAATACGACAGCAGGGACGGTTTAGGGTACAGGTTAGGGTATGACAGCGATTTAGGGTGAGCCTACGTGTTAGGGTACAGTTTAGTGTATGTAGGCTACAGTTTAGTGTATGACAACAGTTTAGGTTGACTACACGTGTTAAGGTATGGGTTAGTGTTTGCAAACGGGTTAGGATTATGGGAGGTGTTAGGGTAAGGCTTCGGCTAAGGCTTAAGTTTAGGTTTAGGGGATGGGGACGTTTTAGGGTACAGGATAGGGTACGACAATTGTTTAGTGTGAGTGTACATGTTAGGATACAGGTTAGTGATAGCGTACGTGTTAGGATTACCGATGGGTTAGCGTAAGGCTTTGGGTAAGGGTTCAGGTTAGGGTTAGGGTTAGGGGATGGGGACAGTTTAGGGTACAATTTAAGGTATGACAACGGTATAGGGTGAGCGTAAGTGTTAGGGTACATGTTAGTGTTAGTTTACGGGTTAGGATTAGGGGAAGGGTTAGTATAAGGTTTCGGGAAACGGTTTGAGGTTGGGGACAACGACGATTTATGGTACAGGTTAGGGTATGACAATGAATTAGGGTGAGCGTACGTGTTAGGTTATGGGTTAGTATTAGCGTACGGGTTAGGATTAAGGGACGGGTTAGGGTAAAGCTTCACGTAAGGGTTAGGTTTAGGTTTAGGTTTAGGGTTATTGTTAGGGGACTGGGACCATTTAGGATACAGGTTAGGGAATGACAAAAGTTTAGGGTGAGCGTATGTTTTAGGGTACATGTTAGTGCTACCATAAGGGTTAGGATTAGTGTAAGGTTTAGAGACATGATTCGGGTATGTGTTAGTGTTAGGGAACAGGGACAGGGACGGTTTAGGGTACAGGTTAGGGTACGACAACAGTTTAGGGTGAGCATACATGTTAGGGCACAGGTTAGTGTTAGCATATGGGTTAGAATTAGGGGACTGGTTAGGGTAAGGCTTAGGGTAAGGGTTAGGGTTAGGGTTAGGGTTAGGAGATGGAGACGGTTCAAGGTACAGGTTAGGGTACCACAATGTGTTAGTGTGAGAATACATGTTAGGGTAAGGTTTAGTGTTAGTGTATGGTCCATGATTAGTGGAAGGGATAGGGTAAGACGTCGGGTTAGGGTTAGGGTTAGGGGATGGGAACCGTTTAGGGTATAGGTTAGAATACGACAGCAGTTTAGGTTGAGTGTACATGTTAGGGTATGTGTTAGTGCTAGCATACGGTTTAGGATTAGGGGACAGTTTAGACTAAGGCTTCGGGTAATGATTAGGTTTATGGTTAGGGTTAGGGATTAGGTTAGGGAATGGGAACGGCTTAGGGTACAATTTAGTGTACAACAACGATTTAAGGTGAGCGTAGGTGTAAGGGTATGGATTAGTGTTGGCGTACGGATTAGGATTAGGGGACGGGTTAGGATAAGGCTTCGGGTAAGGGTTAGGGTTATGGTTAATGTTAGGGGACAGGGCCAGGGACGATTTAAGGTACAGGTTTGGGGAAGACAATGGTTTAGGGTGAGTGTACATGTTAGGGTATGTGTTAGTGTTAGCGTACCAGTTAGGCTTAGGTGACGGGTGAGGGTAAGGCTTTGGATAAGGGTTAGGGTTAGGGTTATGGGACAGGGACTGTTTAGGTACAGGTTAGTGTATGACAACGGTTTTCATTGAGCATACAAGTTAGGGTAGGTGTAAATGTTAGCATACGGGTTAGGATTAGGGGACGGGTTAGGGTAACTTTTCCGGTAAAGATTAGGGTTAGGGTTAGGGGACAGGGAAGGTTTAGAGTACAGGTTAGTGTACGACAACGGTTTAGTGTGATCGTACGAGTTAGGGTATGGGTTAGTGTTAGCGCATGGTTTAGGATTAGGGGATGTGTTAGGGTAAGGCTTCAGGTAAGTGTTAGAGTTAGGGTTAGTGGATGAGGACGTGTTAGGGTACAGGTTAGGGTACAACAATGCTTTAGGGTGAGCGTACATGTTAGGGTACTGGTCAGTGTTAGCATTTGGGTTAGGATTAGGGGACAGGTTAGAGTAAGGCTTCGTGTAAGTGTTAGGGTGAGGGATAGGGTTGGGGAAAGGGACGGTTTAGGGTACAGATTAGGGTACGACAGCGATTTAGGGTGAGCCTACGTGTTAGGGTACAGTTTAGTGTTAGCGTATGGGTTAGGATTTGGGGATGGTTTAGGGACAGGCATCTGTAAAGATTTAGGTTTTGCATTATGGGACGGGGACGGATTAGGGAAAAGGTTAGGATACCACAGCGGTTTAGGGTGAGCATAGGTGTTAGGGTACGGGTTAGTGTTAGCGTACGGATTAGGTATAGGGGACGTGTTAGGGTAAGGCTTCGGGTAAGGGTTAGGGTTAGGGTTAGGGTTAGGGTTAGGGGACGGGGAGGGTTTAGGGGACAGGTTAGGGTAGGACAACGGTTTAGGGTGAGCGTACATGTTAGGGTACAGGTTAGTGTTAGTGTACGGGTTAGGATTAGGGGACTGGTTAGGGTAAGGCTTCGGGTAAGGGTTAGGGTTAGGGTTATGGGACGGGGAAGGTTTAGGGGACGGGTTAGGTAAGACAACGGTTTAGGGTGAGCGTACGTGTTAGGGTACGGGTTAGTGTTAACATACGGGTTAGCATTAGGGGATGGGTTAGGGTAAGTCTTCGGGTAAGGGTTAGGGTTAGAGTTAGGGGACAGGGACAGTTTAGGGGACAGGATAGGGTACGACAACGGTTAAGGGTGAGCGTACGTGGTACAGTACGGGTTAGTGTTAGCGTACAGGTTAGGATTAGGGGACGGGTTAGGGTAAGGCTTCAGGTAAGGGTTAGGGTTAGGGTTAAGGTTAGGTTTAGGGGACGGGGAAGGTTTAGGGGACAGGTTAGGGTATGGCAACGGTTTAGGGTGAGCGTACATGTTAGGGTACGGGTTAGTGTTTGCGTGCGGGTTAGGATTAGGGGAGGGTTTAGGGTAAGGCTTCGGGTAAAGGTTAGTGTTGGGGTTAGGGTAAGGGTTATGGTTAGGGTACGGGGACGGTTTAGGGGACAGGTTAGGGTACGACAACGGTTTAGGGTGAGCGTACGTGTTAGGGTACGGGTTAGTGTTAGCGTACGGGTTAGGAGTAGGGTACGGGTTAGGGTAAGTCTTCGGGTAAGGGACAGGGTTAGGGTTAGGGTTAGGGTTAGGGGACGGGTAGAGTGTAGGGGACAGGTTAGGGTACGACCACGGTTTAGGGTGAGCGTACGTGTTAGGGTACGGGTTAGTGTTAGCATACGGGTTAGGATTAGGGGACGGGTTAGGGTAAAGCTTCGTGTAAGGGTTAGGGTTAGGGTTAGGGTTAGGGGACGGGGACGGTTTAGGGGACAGGTTAGGGTACGACAATGATTTAGGGTGAGCGTATGTGTTAGGGTACGGGTTAGTGTTAGCGTACGGGTTAGGATTAGGTGACGGGTTAGTGTAAGGCTTCGGGTAAGGGTTAGGGATAGGGTTAGGGTTAGGGTTAGAGGATCGGGACGGTTTAGGGGACAGGATAGGGTACGACAATGGTTTAGGGTTAGCGTACGTGTTAGGGTATGGGTTATTGTTAGCATAGGGGTTAGGATTAGGGGACGGGTTAGGGTAAGGCTTTGGGTAAGGGTTAGGGTTAGGGTTAAGGTTAGGTTTAGGGGACGGGGACGGTTTAGGGGACAGGTTAGGGTATGACAACGGTTTAGGGTTAGCGTACGTGTTAGGGTATGGGTTAGTGTTAGCGTACGGGTTAGGAATAGGGGACGGGTTAGGGTAAGGCTTCGGGTAAGGGTTAGGGTTAGAATTAAGGTTAGGGTTAGGGATAGGGGACAGGGACGGTTTAGGGGACAGGTTAGGTTACAACAACGGTTTAGGGTGAGCGTACGTGTTAGGGTATGGGTTAGTGTCAGCGTACTGTTTAGAATTAGGGGACGGGTTACGGTAAGGTTTTGGGTAAGGGTTAGGGTTAGGGTTAGGGGATGGGGACGGTTGAGGGGACAGGTTAGGGTACGACAATGATTTAGGGTGAGTGTACGTGTTAGGGTATGGGTTAGTGATAGCCTACGGGTTAGGATTAAGGGTCGGGTTAGGGTAAGGCTTCGAGTAAGGTTTAGGTTTAAGGATAGGGTTAAGATTAGGGGACGGGGACGGTTTAGGGGACAGGTTCGGTTACGACAACGGTTTAGGGTGAGCGTACGTGTCAGGGTACGGGTTAGTGTTAGCATACGGGTTAGGATTAGGGGACGGGTTACGGTAAGGCTTCGTGTAAGGGTTAGGTTTAGGGTTAGGGTTAGGGTTAGGGGAGGGGGACGGTTTAGGGGACAGGTTAGGGTACGACAACGGCATAGGGTGAGTGTACATGTTAGGGTACGGGTTAGTGTTAGCGTACGGGTTAGCATTAGGGGACGGGTTAGGGTAAGGCTTCGGGTAAGGGTTAAGTTTAGGGTTAGGGTTAGGGTTAGGGGACGGGCACGGGGACGGTTTATGGTATAGGTTAGGGTTAGGGTTAGGGTTAGGGGATGGGGACGATTTAGGGGACCGGTTAGAGTTCGACAACTCTTTAGGGTGAGCGTACATGTTAGGGAACGGGTTAGTGTTAGCGTACGGGTTAGGATTAGGGAACGGGTTAGTGTAAGGCTTCGCGTAAGGGTTCATGTTAGGTTTAGGGTTAGGGTTAGGGTTAGGTTTAGGTTTAGGGGACGTGGATGTTTTAGTGGACAGGTTAGGGTATGACAATATTTTAGGGTGAGCGTACGTGTTAGGGTACGGTTTAGTGTTAGCATACAGGTTAGGATTAGGGGACGGGTTAGGGTAAGGGTTCGGGTAAGGGTTATGGTTAGGGTTAGGGTTAGGGTTAGGGTTAGGGGACGGCAATGGTTTAGGGGACAGGTTAGGTTATGACAACGATTTAGGGTGAGCGTACGTGTTAGGGTACGGGTTACTGTTATCGTACGGGTTAGGATTAGGGGATGGGTTAGCCTAAGGCTTAGGGTAAGGGCTAGTGTTAGGTTTAGGGTTAGGGTTAGGATTAGAGGACGGGGACAGTTTAGGGGACAGGTTAGTGTACGACAAGGGGTTAGGTTAAGCGTACATGTTAGAGTCCTGGTTAGTGTTAGTGTACGGGTTAGGTTTAGGGCACGGGTTAGGGTAAGGCTGCGGGTAAGGGTTAGGGTTAGGGTTAGGGTTAGGGGGTGGGGACGGTTTAGGGGACAGGTTAGGGTACGACAACGGTTTAGGGTGAGCGTACGTGTTAGGGTGTGGGTTAGTTTTAGCGTACGGGTTAGGATTAGGGGACGGGTTAGGGTAAGGCTTCGGGTAAGGGTTAGGGTTAGGGATAGGTTTAGGGTTAGGGGACGGGGACGGTTTATGGGACATGTTAGGGTACCAAAACGGTTTAGGGTGAGCGTACGTGTTAGGGTACGGGTTAGTGTTAGCGTACGGGTTAGGATTAGGGAATGTGTTAGGGTAAGGCTTCGGGTAAGGGTTAGGGATGGGTTATAGTTAGGGTTAGTATTAGGGGACGGGGACGGTTTAGGGGACACGTTAGGTTACGAAAACGGTTTAGGGTGAGCGTACGTGTTAAGGTATGGGTTAGTGTTAGCGTACGGGTTAGGATTAGGGGACGGGTTACGTTAAGGCTTCGGGTAAGGGTTATTGTTATGGTTAGGGTTAGGGTTAGGGGACAGGGACGGTTTAGGGGACAGGTTAGGGTACGACAATGTTTTAGGGTAAGCGTACGTGTTAGGGTACGGGTTAGTGTTAGCGTATGGGTTAGGATTAGGGGACGGGTTAGTGTAAGGCTTCGGGTAAGGGTTAGCGTTAGGGTTAGGGTCAGGGGACAGGGACGGGGACGGTTTAGGGGACCGGTTAGGGTTAGGGTTAGGGTTAGGAGACGGGGACGGTTTAGGTGACAGGTTAGGCTACGACAACGGTTTAGGGTGAGCGTACGTGTTAGGGTATGGTTTAGTTTTAGCGTACGTGTTAGGATTAGGGGATGGGTTTGTGTAAGGATTCGGGTAAGGGTAAGGGTTAGGGTTAGGGTTAGGGTTTGGGGATGGGGACTGTTTAGGGGACAGGTTGGGGTACGTAAACGGTTTAGGTTGAGCATACGTGTTAGGGTACGGGTTAGTGTTAGGGTACGGGTTAGGATTACGGGACGTGTTAGAGGAAGGCTTCGGTTAAATGTTAGGGTTAGGGTTAGGGTTATTGTTAGGGTTGGGGATGGGGACGGTTTAGGGGACAGGTTAGGGTACGACAACGGTTTAGGGTGATTGTACATGTTAGGGTAAGGTTTAGTGTTAATGTACGGGTTAGGATTAGAGGATGGGTTAGGGTAAGGCTTCGGGTAAGTGTTAGGGTTAGGGTTAGGGTTAGGGTTAGGGTTAGGGGACGAGGACAGTTTAGGTGACAAGTTAGGGTACGACAA
Organism: Phocoena phocoena; assembly: GCF_963924675.1. NCBI lineage: Eukaryota > Metazoa > Chordata > Mammalia > Artiodactyla > Phocoenidae > Phocoena > Phocoena phocoena. The sequence goes on along the minus strand of NW_027077636.1, from coordinate 173,697 downwards.
CGGTTTAGGGTGAGGGTACCTGTTAGGGTACGGGTTAGTGTTAGCGTACGGGTTAGGATTAGGGGACAGTTTAGTGTAAGGCTTCAGGTAAGGGTTAGTGTTAGGGTTAGGGTTAGGGGACGGTTTAGGGGACAGGTTAGGGTATGACAATGTTTTAGGGTGAGCGTACGTGTTAGGGTACGGGTTAGTGTTAGCGTACGGGTTAGGGTTAGGGGACGGGTTAGTGTAAGGCTTCGGGTATGCGTTAGGTTTAGGGTTAGGGTTAGGGTTAGGATTAGGGGACGGGGACTGTTTAGGGGACAGGTTAGTGTACGAAAACGGTGTAGGGTGAGCCTACATTAGGGTACGGGTTAGTGTTAGCGTACGGGTTAGGATTAGGGGACGGGTTAGGGTAAGGCTTCAGGTAAGGGTTAGGATTATGGTTATGGTTAGGGGATGGGGACGGTTTAGGGGACAGGTTAGGGTACGACGACGGTTTAGGGTTAGCGTATGTGTTACGGTACGGGTTAGTGTTAGCGTACGGGTTAGGATTAGGGGACTGGTTAGGGTAAGCCTTCGGATAAGGTTTAGGGTTAGGATTAAGGGATGGGGACAGTTTAGGGGACAGTTTAGGGTACGACAACGGTTTAGGGTCGGCGTACGTGTTAGGGTATGGGTTAGTGTTAGCGTACGGGTTAGGATTAGGGGATGGTTTAGGGTAAGGCTTCAGGTAAGGGTTAGGTTTAGGGTTAGTGTTAGGGTTAGGGTTAGGGGACAGGGACGGTTTAGGGGACATGTTAGGGTACGACAACAGTTTAGGGTTAGCGTGCGTGTTAAGGTATGGGTTAGTGTTAGCGTACGAATAAGGATTAGGTGACGGGTTAGTGTAAGGCTTCGGGTAAGGGTTAGGTTTAGGGTTAGGGTTAGGGTTATGGGACCGGGACGGTTTAGGGGACAGGTTAGTGTACGACAATGTTTTACTGTGAGCGTAAGTGTTAGGGTACGGGTTAGTGTTAGCGTATCGGTTAGGATTAGGGGACGGGTTAGGGTAAGGATTCGGGTAAGGGTTAGGGTTAGGGTTAGGTTTAGGGTTAGGGTTAGTGGACTGGGACGGTTTAGGGGACAGGTTAGGGTACGACAACGTTTTAGGGTGAGTGTACGTGTTAGGGTACTGTTTAGTATTAGCGTACGGCTTAGTATTAGGGGACGGGTTAGGGTAAGGCTTCTGGTAAGGGTTAGGTTTAGGGATAGGGTTAGTGTTAGGGTTAGGGGACGGGGATGGTTTAAGGGAAAGGTTAGGATACGACAACGATTTAGGGTGAGCGTACGTGTTAGGGTACGGGTTAGTGTTAGCGTACGGGTTAGGATTAGGGGACGGGTTAGTGTAAGGCTTCGGGTAAGGGTTAGCGTTAGGGTTAGGGTCAGGGGACGGGGACGGGTATGGTTTAGGGGACCGGTTAGGGTTAGTGTTAGGGTTAGGGGACGGGGATGGTTTAGGTGACAGGTTAGGGTACGACAACTTTTTAGGGTGAGCGTACATGTTAGGGTATGGTTTAGTTTTAGCGTACGAGTTTGGATTAGGGGCCGGGTTTGGGTAAGGATTCGGGTAAGGGTAAGGGTTAGGGTTAGGGTTAGGTGATGGGGACTCTTTAGGGGACAGGTTGGGGTATGAAAACGGTTTAGGTTGAGCATTCGTATTAGGGTACGGGTTAGTGTTAGGGTCCGGGTTAGGATTACGGGATGGGTTAGGGGAAGTCTTCGGTTAATAGTTAGGGTTAGGGTTAGGGTTAGTGTTAGGGTTAGGGGATGGGGACGGTTTAAGGGACAGGTTAGGGTACGACAACGGTTTAGGGTGATTGTACATGTTAGGGTAAGGTTTAGTGTTAACGTACGGGTTAGGATTAGGGGACGGTTTAGGGTAAGGCTTCGGGTAAGTGTTAGGGTTAGGGTTAGGGGACGGACGGGGATGGTTTAGGTGACAGTTTAGGGTACCGCAACCGTTTAGGGTGAGCGTACGTGTTAGGGTACGGGTTAGTGTTAGCGTACCAGTTAGGATTAGGGGACAGGTTAGTTTAAGGCTTCGGGTAAGGATTAGGGTTAGGGTTAGGGTTGGGGGACGGGGACGGTTTAGGGGACAGGTTAGGGTACGAAAACGGTTTAGGGTGAGCGTACGTGTTATGGTATGGGTTAGTGTTAGCGTAAGGGTTAGGATTAGGGGACGGGTTAGGGTAAGGCTTCGGGTAAGGGTTAGGTTTAGGGTTAGGGTTAGGGTTAGCGGATGGGGACGGTTTAAGGGACAGGTTATTGTATGACAAAGATTTAGGGTGAGTGTACGTGTTAGGGTACGGATCAGTGTTAGCGTACGGGTTAGGATTATGGGACGGGTTTAGGTAAGGCTTCGGGTAAGGTTTAGGTTTAGGGTTATTGTTAGGGTTAGGGGACGGGGATGGTTTAGGGGACAGGTTAGGGTACGACAACGGTTTAGGGTGAGCGTACGTGTTAGGGTATGTGTTAGTGTTAGCGTACGGGTTAGGATTAGGGGATGGGTTAGGGTAAGGCTTCCGGTAAGGTTTAGGGTTAGGGTTAGGGTTAGGGTTAGGGGATGGGGACAGTTTAGGGGACAGGTTAGGGTACAACAACGGTTTAGGGTGAGCGTAGGTGTTAGCGTACGGGTTAGGATTAGGGGACGGGTTAGGGTACGGCTTCGGGTAAAGTTTAGGCTTAGGGTTAGGGTTAGGGGACGGGGACGGGGACGGGGACGGTGTAGGTCACAGTTTAGGGTACGACAATGGTTTAGGGTGAGCGTACGTGTTAGGGTAAGGGTTAGGATTAGGGGACGGGTTAGGGTATGGCTTCGGGTAAGTGTTAGGGTTAGGGTTAGCGTTAGGATTAGGGGACGGGGACGGGGACAGTTTAGGGGACAGGTAATGGTACGACAAAGGTTTACGGTGATCGTACGTGTTAGGCTACGATTTACTGTTAGCCTATGGGTTAGGTTAGGGCTTCGGGTAAGGGTTAGGGTTAGTGTTAGGGTTAGGGTTAGGGGACGGGGACGGTTTAGGGGACAGGTTAGGATACGACAACATTTTAGGGTGAGTGTAGGTATTAGGGTACCGTTTAGTGTTAGCGTACGGGTTAGGATTAGGGGACGGGTTTGTGTAAGGCTTCAGGTAAGGTTTAGGGTTAGGTTTAGGGTTAGGGTTAGGGGACGGGGAGGGTTTCGGGGACAGGTTAGGATACGACAACGTTTTAGGGTGAGTGTAGATGTTAGTGTATGGTTTAGTGTTAGTGTACGGGTTAGGATTGGGGACGGGTTAGGGTAAGGCTTCAGGAAAGGTTTAGGGTTAGGTTTACGGTTAGGGTTAGGGGACGGGGACGGTTTAGGGGACAGGTTAGGGTACGACAAAGGTTTAGGGTGAGCGTACGTGTTAGGGTACGGGTTAGTGTTAGCGTACGGGTTAGGATTAGGGGATGGGTTAGGGTAAGGCTTCGTGTAAGGGTTAGGGTTAGGGTTTGGGTTAGTGTTAGGGTTAGGGGACGGAGACGGTTTAGGGGAAAGGTTAGGATACGACAACGGTTTAGGGTGAGCGTACGTGTTAGGGTACGGGTTAGTGTTAGCGTACGGCTTAGGATTAGGAGACGGGTTTGGGTAAGGCTTCGGGTAAGGGTTATGGTTAGGGTTATGGTTAGGGTTAGGATTAGGGGAAGGGGACGGTTTAGGGGACAGGTTAGAGTATGACAAAGGGTTAGGGTGAGCGTACGTGTTAGGGTATGGGTTAGTGTTAGCGTACGGTTTAGGATTATGGTACGGGTTAGTGTAAGGCTTCGGGTAAGTGTTAGCGTTAGGTTTAGTCTTAGGGTTAGGGGACGGGGACGGTGACAGTTTAGGGGACTGGTTAGGATTAGGGTTAGGGTTAGGGTTAGGGGACCGGGACGGTTTAGGGGACAGGTTAGTGTACGACAATGGTTTAGGGTAAACGTACATGTTAGGGTACGGGTTAGAGTTAGCGTACGGGTTAGGATTAGGGGACGGGTTAGGGTAAGGCTTCGGGTAAGGGTTAGCGTTAGGGTTAGGCTTAGGGTTAGGGGACGGGGACGAGGACGGTTTAGGGGACCGGTTAGGATTAGGGTTAGGTTTAGGGTTAGGGAAGGGGACGGTTTAGGAGACAGGTTATGTTACGACAAATGTTTAGGGTGAGCGTACGTGTTACGGTACCAGTTAGTGTTAGCGTACGGGTTAGGATTAGGGGACGGTTTAGTGTAAGGCTTCGGGTAAGGGTTAGGGTTAGGGTTTGTTTTAGGGGACGGAGACGGTTTAGGGGACTGGTTAGGGTACGACAACGTTTTAGGGTGAGCGTACGTGTTATGTTACGTGTTAATGTTAGCGTACGGTTTAGGATTAGGGGACGGGTTAGGGTAAGGCTTCGGGTAAGGATTAGAGTTAGGGTCAGGTTTAGGGATAGGGGACGGGGACGGTTTAGGGGAAAGGTTAGGGTACGACAACAGTTTACGGTGAGCGTACGTGTTAGGGTACGGGTTAGTGTTAGCGTACGTGTTAGGATAAGGGGACGGGTTAGTGTAAGGCTTCGGGTAAGGGTTAGGGTTAGGGGACGGGGACGGTTTAGGGGACAGGTTAGGGTACGACAAGGGTTTAGGGTCAGCGTACGTGTTAGGGTACGGTTTAGTGTTAGCGTACGGGTTAGGATTAGGGGACGGGTTAGGGTAAGGCTTCAGGTAAGGGTTAGGGTTAGGGTTAGGGTTAGGGGACGGGGACGGTTTAAGGGACAGGTTAGGGTACGACAACGGTTTAGGGTGAGCGTACGTGTTAGGATACGGGATAGTGTTAGCGTACGGGTTACGATTAGGGGACATATTAGGGTAAGGCTTGGGGTGAGGGTTAGGGTTAGGGTTAAGGTTAGGGTTAGGTTTAGGGGACGGGGACGTTTTAGGGGACAGGTTAGGGTACGACAACGGTTTAGGGTGAGCGTACGTGTTAGGGTACGGTTTAGTGTTAGCGTACGGGTTACGATTATGGGATGGGTTAGGGTAAGGCGTCGGGTAAGTGTTAGGGCTAGGGTTAGGGTTAGGGTTAGGGGACGGAGATGGTTTAGGGGACAGGTTAGGGTACGACAACGGTTTAGGGTGAGCGTACGTTTTAGGGTACGGGTTAGTGTTAGCGTACCGGTTAGGATTAGGGCACGGGTTAGTGTAAGGCTTCGGGTAAGGGTTAGGGTTAGGGTTAGGGTTAGGGGACGGGGACGGTTTAGGGGACAGGTTAGGGTACGACAACGGTTTAGGTTGAGCGTACGTGTTAGGGTACGGGTTAGTATTAGTGTACGTTTTAGGATTAGGGGACGGGTTAGGGTAAGGCTTCGGGTAAGGGTTAGGTTTAGGGTTAGTGCTAGGGTTAGGGGACGGTTTAGGGGACAGGTTAGTGTGCCACAACGGTTTAGGGTGAGCGTACGTGTTAGGGTACGTGTTAGTGTTAGCCTAAGAGTTTGGATTAGCGGACGGGTTAGTGTAAGGCTTCGGGTAAGGTTAAGGTTAGCGTTAGGGTTAGGGTTAGGGTACGGGGACAGTTTAGGGGACAGGTTAGGGTACGACAACGGTTTAGGGTGAGCGTACGTGTTAGGGTACGTGTTAGTGTTAGCGTACGTGTTAGGATTAGGGGACGGGTAAGGGTAAGATTTCGGGTAAGGGTTATTGTTAGGGTTAGGATAAGGGTTAGGGGACGGGGACGGTTTAGGGGAGAGGTTAGGGTATGACAACGGTTTAGCGTGCGTGTACGTATTAGGGTACGGGATAGTGTTAGCGTACGGGTTAGGATTAGGGGACGGGTTAGGGTAAGGCTTCGGGTAAGGGTTAGGGTTAGGGTTAGGGTTAGGGTTAGGGTTAGGGGACGGGGACGGTTTAGGGAACAGGTTAGGGTACGACAAAGATTTAGGGTGAGCATACGTGTTAGGGTACGGGTTAGTGTTAGCGTACGGGTTAGGATTAGGGGACGGGTTAGTGTAAGGCTTCGGATAAGGGTTAGCGTTAGGGTTAGGGGACGGGGACAGTTTAGGGGACAGGTTAGGGTACGACAATGGTTTAGGGTGAGCATACGTGTTAGGGTACGGGATAGTGTTAGCGTACGGGTTAGGATTAGGGGACGGGTTAGGGTAAGGCTTCGGGTAAGGGTTAGGGTTAGGGTTAGGGTTAGGGTTAGGGTTAGGGGACGGGGACGGTTTAGGGGACAGGTTAGGGTGCGACAACGGTTTAGGGTGAGCGTACGTGTTAGGGTACGGGATAGTGTTTCCGTATGGGTTACGATTAGGGGACGGGTTAGGGTAAGGCTTTGGGTAAGGGTTAGGGTAAGGGTTAGGGTTAGGTTTAGGGGACGGGGACGCTTTAGGGGACAGGTTAGGGTACGACAACGGTTTAGGGTGAGCGTACGTGTTAGGGTATGGGTTAGTGTTAGCGTACGGGATAGGATTAGGGGACGGGTTAGGGTAAGGCTTGGGGTAAGGGTTAGGATTAGGGTTAGGGTTAGGGTTAGGGTTAGGGGACGGTTTAGCGGACAGGTTAGGGTAGGACAACGGTTTAGGTTGAGCGTACGTGTTAGGGTACGGGTTAGTGTTAGCGTACGGGTTAGGATTAGGGGACGGGTTAGGGTAAGGCTTCGGGTAAGGGTAGGGGTTAGGGTTAGTGTTAGGGTTAGGGGACGGGGATGGGGACGGTTCAGGGGACAGGTTAGTGTGCGACAACGTTTTAGGGTGAGCGTACGTGTTAGGGTATGGGTTAGTGTTAGCCTAAGGGTTTGGATTAGGGGACAGGTTAGGGTAAGGCTTCAGGTAAGGTTACGGTTAGGGTTAGGGTTAGGGTTAGGGTACGGGGACGGTTTAGGGGACAGGTTAGGGTACGACAACCGTTTATGGTGAGCGTACGTGTTAGGGTACGGGTTAGTGTTAGCGTACGGGTTAGTATTAGGTGACGGGTTATGGTAAGGCTTCGGGTAAGGCTTACGGTTGGGGTTAGGGTTAGGGTTAGGGTTAGGGGACGGGGACGGTTTAGGGGAGAGGTTAGTGTACGACAACGGTTTAGGGTGAGCGTACGTGTTAGCGTACGGGTTACTGTTAGCGTACGTGTTAGGATTAGGGGATGTGTTAGGGTAAGGCTTCGGGTAATGGTTAGGGTTAGGGTAAGGGTTAGGGTTAGTGTTAGGTGACTCGGACGGTTTAGGGGACAGGTTAGGGTACGACAACGGTTTACGGTGAGCATACGTGTTAGGGTACGGGTTAGTGTTAGCGTACGGGTTAGGATTAGGGGACGGTTTAGTGTAAGGCTTCGGGTAAGTGTTAGGGTTAGGGTTAGGGGACGGGGACGGTTTAGGGGACAGGTGAGGGTACGACAACAGTTTAGGGTGAGCGTATGTGTTAGGGTACGGGTTAGTGTTAGCGTACGAGTTAGGATTAGGGGACGGGTTAGGGTAAGGCTTCGGGTAAGGGTTAGGTTTAGGGTTAGGGTTAGGGGACGGGGACAGTTTAGGGGACAGGTTAGTGTACGACAACGGTTTAGGGTGAGCGTACGTGTTAGGGTACGGGTTAGTGTTAGCATACGGGTTAGGATTAGGGGACGGGATAGTGTAAGGCTTCGGGTAAGGGTCAGGGTTAGGGTTAGTGTTAGGGTTAGGGGACGGGGATGGGGACGGTTTAGGGGACAAGTTAGGGTGCGACAACGGTTCAGGGTGTGCGTACGTGTTTGTGTACGGATTAGTGTTAGCCTAAGGGTTTGGATTAGGGGACGGGTTAGTTTAAGGCTTCGGGTAAGGTTAGGGTTAGGGTTAGGGTTAGGGTACGGGGACGGTTTATGGGACAGGTTAGGGTACGACAACGGTTTAGGGTGAGCGTAGGTGTTAGGGGACAGGTTAGCGTAAGGGTTAGGATTAGGGGACAGGTTAGGGTAAGGCTTCGGGTAAGTGTTAGGGTTAGGGATAGGGTTAGGTTTAAGGGACGGGGACGGTTTAGGGGACAGGTTATTGTACGACAACGGTTTAGGGTGAGCCTATGTGTTAGGGTACGGTTTAGTGTTAGCGTACGGGTTAGAATTAGGGGACGGGTTAGGGTAAGGCTTCGGGTAAGGGTTAGGTTTAGGGTTAGAGTTAGGGTTAGGGGACGGGGCGGTGACGGTTTAGGGTACAGGTTAGGGTACGACAACGGTTTAGGGTGAGCGTACGTGTTAGGGTACTGGTTAGTGTTAGCGTACGGGTTAGGATTAGGGGACGGGTTAGGGTAAGGCTTCAGGTAAGGGTTAGTGTTAGGGTTAGGGTTAGGGTTAGGGGACGGGGACGGTATAAGGGACAGGTTATTGTACGACAAAGGTTTAGGGTGAGCGTATGTGTTAGGGTATGGGTTAGTGTTAGCGTACGGGTTAGGATTAGGGGACGGGTTTGGGTAAGGCTTCGGGTAAGGGTTAGGGTTAGGGTTAGGGGACGGGGACTGGGACTGTTTAGGGGACAGGTTAGGGTACGACAACGGTTTAGGGTGAGCGTACGTGTAAGGGTAGGGGTTAGTGTTAGCGTACGGTTTAGGATTAGGGTACGGGTTAGATTAAGGCCTGGGGTAAGGGTTAGGGTTAGGGATCGGGTTATTGTTAGGGTTAGGGGACGGGGACGGTGTAGGGGACAGCTTAGGGTACGACAACGGTTTAGGGTGAGCGTATGTGTTAGGGTACGGGTTAGTGTTAGCGTACGGGTTAGGATTAGGGGACGGTTAAGTGTAAGGCTTCGGGTAAGTGTTAGGGTTAGGGTTAGGGTTAGAGGATGGGGACGGGGACGGTTTAGGGGACAGGTTATTGTACGACAACTGTTTAGGGTGAGAGTACGTGTTAGGGTATGGGTTAGTGTTAGCGTACGGGTTAGGATTAGGGAACGGGTTAGGGTAAGGCTTCGGGTAAGTGTTAGGGTTAGGGTTAGGGTTAAGGGACGGGGAAGGTTTAGGGGACAGGTTAGAGTACGACAATGATTTAGGGTGATCGTGCGTGTTAGGGTACGGTTTAGTGTTAGCGTACGGGTTAGGATTAGGGGACGAGTTAGTGTAAAGCTACGGGTAAGGGTTAGGGTTAGGATTAGAGTTAGCGTACGGGTTAGGATTAGGGGACAGGTTAGGGTAAGGCTTCGGGTAAGGGTTAGGGTTAATGTTAGGGTAAGGGTTAGGGTTAGGGGACGGGGACGATTTAGGGGTCAGTTTAGGGTACGTCAACGGTTTAGGGTGAGCGTACGTGTTAGGGTACGGGTTAGTGTTAGCCTACGGGTTAGGATTAGGTGACGGGTTAGGGTAAGGCTTCCGGTAAGGGTTAGGGTTAGGGTTAGGGTTAGGGTTAGGGTTAGTGTTAGGGGACGGGGACGGTTTAGGGGACAGGTTAGGGTATGACAACGCTTTAGGGTGAGCGTAGGTGTTAGGGTATGGGTTAGTGTTAGCGTACGGGTTAGGATTGGGGAAGGGTGAGGGTAAGGCTTCGGGTAAGGGTTAGGGTTAAGGTTAGGGTTAGGGTTAGTTTTAGGGGACTGGGACGGTTTAGGGGACAGGTTAGGGTACGACAACGGTTTAGGATGAGCGTACGTGTTAGGGTACGGGTTAGTGTTAGCGTACGGATTAGGATTAGGGGACGGGTAAGGGTAAGGCTTCGGGTAAGGGTTAGTGATAGAGTTAGGGTTAGGGGACAGGGACTGTTTAGGGGAAATGTTAGGGTACAACAACGGTTTAGGGTGAGCGTACGTGTTAGGGTATGGGTTAGTGTTAGCATACGGGTTAGGATTAGGGGACAGTTTAGGGTAAGGTTTCGGGTAAGGGATAGGGTTAGGGTTAGGGTTAGGGTTAGGGGACGGGGACGGTTTAGGGGACAGGTTAGGGTATAACAACTGTTTAGGGTGAGTGTACGTGTTAGGGTACGGGTTACTGTTATCGTACGGGTTAGGATTAGGGGACGGGTAAGTGTAAGGCTGCGGGTAAGGTTTAGAGTTATGGTTAGGGTTAGGATTAGGGGACGGGGACGGTTTAGGGGACAGGTTATGGTACGACAACGTTTTAGGGTGAGCGTACGTGTTAGGGTACTTGTCAGTGTTAGCGTACGGGTTAGGATTAGGCGACGGGTTAGGGTAAGGCTTCTGGTAAGGGTTAGGGTTAGGGTTAGGGTTAGGCTTAGGGGACTGGGACGGGGAAGGTTGAGTGGACAGGTTAGTGTACGACAATGGTTTAGGGTGAGTGTACGTATTAGGGTACGGGTTAATCTTAGGGTACGGGTTAGGATTAGGGGACGGGTTAGGGTAAGGCTTCGGGTAAGGGTTAGGGTTAGGGTTAGGGTTAGGGTTAGGGGACGGAGACGGTTTAGGGGTCAGGTTAGGGTACGAAAACGGTTTAGGGTGAGCCTATGTGTTAGGGTATGGGTTAGTGTTAGCGTACGGGTTAGGATTAGTGGACGGTTTAGGGTAACGCTTACAGTAAGGGTTAGGGTTAGGGTTAGGGGACGGGGACGGGGACGGTTTAGGGGACAGGTTAGGGTACGACAACGGTTTAGGGTGAGCGTACGTGTTAGGGTACGGGTTAGTGTTAGCGTACGGATTAGGATTAGGGGACGGGTAAGGGTAAGGCTTCGGGTAAGGGTTAGTGATAGAGTTAGGGTTAGGGGACAGGGACTGTTTAGGGGAAATGTTAGGGTACAACAACGGTTTAGGGTGAGCGTACGTGTTAGGGTATGGGTTAGTGTTAGCATACGGGTTAGGATTAGGGGACAGTTTAGGGTAAGGTTTCGGGTAAGGGATAGGGTTAGGGTTAGGGTTAGGGTTAGGGGACGGGGACGGTTTAGGGGACAGGTTAGGGTATAACAACTGTTTAGGGTGAGTGTACGTGTTAGGGTACGGGTTACTGTTATCGTACGGGTTAGGATTAGGGGACGGGTAAGTGTAAGGCTGCGGGTAAGGTTTAGAGTTATGGTTAGGGTTAGGATTAGGGGACGGGGACGGTTTAGGGGACAGGTTATGGTACGACAACGTTTTAGGGTGAGCGTACGTGTTAGGGTACTTGTCAGTGTTAGCGTACGGGTTAGGATTAGGCGACGGGTTAGGGTAAGGCTTCTGGTAAGGGTTAGGGTTAGGGTTAGGGTTAGGCTTAGGGGACTGGGACGGGGAAGGTTGAGTGGACAGGTTAGTGTACGACAATGGTTTAGGGTGAGTGTACGTATTAGGGTACGGGTTAATCTTAGGGTACGGGTTAGGATTAGGGGACGGGTTAGGGTAAGGCTTCGGGTAAGGGTTAGGGTTAGGGTTAGGGTTAGGGTTAGGGGACGGAGACGGTTTAGGGGTCAGGTTAGGGTACGAAAACGGTTTAGGGTGAGCCTATGTGTTAGGGTATGGGTTAGTGTTAGCGTACGGGTTAGGATTAGTGGACGGTTTAGGGTAACGCTTACAGTAAGGGTTAGGGTTAGGGTTAGGGGACGGGGACGGGGACGGTTTAGGGGACAGGTTAGGGTACGACAACGGTTTAGGGTGAGCGTACGTGTTAGGGTACGGTTTAGTGTTAGCATAAGGGTTAGGATTAGGGGACGGGTAAGGGTAAGGCTTCAGGTAAGGGTTAAGGTTAGGGTTAGAGTTAGGGTTAGGGTTAGGGGACTGGGACGGTTTAGGGGACAGGTTAGGGTACGACAACGGTTTAGGGTGAGCGTACGTGTTAGGGTACGGTTTAGTGTTAGCATAAGGGTTAGGATTAGGGGACGGGTAAGGGTAAGGCTTCAGGTAAGGGTTAAGGTTAGGGTTAGAGTTAGGGTTAGGGTTAGGGGACTGGGACGGTTTAGGGGACAGGTTAGGGTACCACAACGGTTTAGGGTGAGCGTACGTGCTAGGGTACGGGTTAGTGTTAGCGTACGAGCTAGGATTAGGGGACGGGTTAGTGTAAGGCTTCGGGTAAGGGTTAGGGTTAGGGTTAGGGAACGGGGACGGTTTAGGAGACAGGTTAGGGTACGACAACGGTTTAGGGTGAGCATACGTGTTAGGGTACGGTTTAGTGTTAGCGTACGGGTTAGGATTAGGGGACGGGTAAGGTTAAGGCTTCGGGTAAGTGTTAGGGTTAGGGTTAGGGGACGGGGACGGGGACGGGGTCGGTTTAGGAGACAGGTTAGCGTACGACAATGGTTTAGGGTGAGCTTACGTGTTAGGGTATGGTTTAGTGTTAGCGTATGGGTTAGGATTAGGGGACGAGTTAGTGTAAAGCTACGGGTAAGTGTTAGGGTTAGGTTTAGGGTTAGCGTACGGGTTAGGATTAGGGGACGGGTTAGGGTAAGGCTTCAGGTAAGGGTTAGGGTTAATGTTAGGGTAAGGGTTAGGGTTAGGGGAAGGGGACGATTTAGGGGACAGTTTAGGGTACGTCAACGGTTTAGGGTGAGCGTACGTGTTAGGGTACGGGTTAGTGTTAGCCTACGGGTTAGGATTAGGTGACGGGTTAGGGTAAGGCTTCGTGTAAGGGTTAGGGTTAGGGTTAGGGTTAGGGTTAGTGTTAGGGGACGGGGACGGTTTAGGGTACAGGTTAGGGTATGACAACGGTTTAGGGTGAGCGTACGTGTTAGGGTACGGGTTAGTGTTAGCATACGGGTTAAGATTGGGGAAGGGTGAGGGTAAGGCTTCGGGTAAGGGTTAGGGTTAAGGATAGGGTTAGGGCTAGTGTTAGGGGACTTGGACGGTTTAGGGGACAGGTTAGGGTACGACAACGGTTTAGGGTGAGCGTACGTGTTAGGGTATGGGTTAGTGTTAGCCTACGTGTTAGGATTAGGGGACGGGTTAGAGTAAGGCTTCAGGTAAGGTTTAGGGTTAGTGTTAGGGTTAGGGTTAGGGGACGGGGATGGTTTAGGGGACAGGTTAGGGTACGACAACGGTTTAGGGTGAGCGTACGTGTTAGGGTACGTGTTAGTGTTAGCGTACGGGTTAGGATTAGCGGACGGGTTAGGGTAAGGCTTTGGTTAAGAGTTAGGGTTAGGGTTTGTGTTAGGGTTAGGGTTAGGGTTATGGAACGGGGACGGTTTAGGGGACAGGTTACTGTACGACAACGGTTTAGGGTGAGCGTAAGTGTTAGGGTACGGGTTTGTGTTAGCGTACGGGTTAGGATTAGGGTACGGTTTAGGGTAAGGCTTCGGGTAAGGGTTAGGGTTAGGGATAGGGTTAGGGATAGGGGACGGGGATGGTTTAGGGTACAGGTTAGTGTACGACAACGGTTTAGGGTGAGCGTACGTGTTAGGGTATGGGTTAGGGTTAGCGTACGGGTTAGGAATAGGGGATGGGTTAGTGTAAGGCTTCGGGTAAGGGTTAGGTTTAGGGTTAGGGTTAGGGTTAGGGTTAGGGTTAGGGGACGGGGACGGTTTAGGGGACAGGTTAGGGTACGACAACGGTATAGGGTGAGCGTTCGTGTTAGGGTACGGGTTAGTGTTAGCGTACGGTTTAGGATTAGGGGACGGGTTAGTGTAAGGCTTCGGGTAAGATTTAGGGTTACGGTTAGGGTTAGGGTTAGGGGATGGGGACGGTTTAGGGCACAGGTTAGTGTACGACAACGGTTTAGGGTGTGCGTATGTGTTAGGGTATGGTTTAGTGTTAGCGTACGGGTTAGGATTAGGGGACGGGTTAGGGTAAGGCTTCGGGAAAGGGTTAGGGTTAGGGTTAGGGTTAGGGGATGGGGACGGTTTAGGGGACAGGTTAGGGTACGACAACGGTTTAGGGTGAGCGTACGTGTTAGTGTACGGGTTAGTGTTAGCGTACGTGTTAGGATTAGGAGACGGGTTAGGGTAAGGCTTCGGGTAAGGGTTAGGGTTAGGGTTAGTGTTAGGGGATGGGGACGGTTTAGGGGACAGGTTAGGGTACGACAACGGTTTAGGGTGAGCGTACGTGTTAGGGTACGGGTTAGTGTTAGCGTACGGGTTAGGATTAAGGGACGGGTTAGGGTAAGGCTTCGGGTAAGGGTTAGAGTTAGGGTTAGGGTTAGGGTTAGGGGACGGGGACGGTTTAGGGGACAGGTTAGGGTATGACAACGGTTTAGGGTGAGCATACGTGTTAGGGTACGGGTTAGGCTTAGCGTACGGGTTAGGATTGGGGATGGGTTAGTGTAAGGCTTCGGGTAAGGTTTAGGGTTAGGGTTAGGTTTAGGGGACGGGGATGGGGACGGTTTAAGGGTCAGGTTCGTGTACGACAACGGTTCAGGGTGAGCGTACGTGTTACGGTACGGGTTAGTGTTAGCGTACGGGTTAGGATTAGGGGACGGGTTAGGGTAAGGCTTCGGGTAAGGTTTAGGTTTAGGGTTAGGGTTAGGGTAAGGTGACGGGGACGGTTTAGGGGACAGGTTAGGGTACGACAACAGTTTAGTGTGAGCGTACCTGTTAGGGTACGGGTTAGTGTTATCTTATGGGTTAGGATTACGTGACGGGTTAGGGTAAGGCTTCGGGTAAGTGTTAGGGTTAGGGTTAGGGTTAGGGTTAGGGGACGGGGACGTTTTAGGGGACAGGTTAGTGTACGACAACGGTTTAGGGTGAGCGTACGTGTTAGGGTACGGCTTAGAGTTAGCGTACGGGTTAGGATTAGGGGACGGGTTAGGGTAAGGCTTCGGGTAAGGGTTAGGGTTAGGGTTAGGGTTAGGGTTAGGGGACGGAGACGGTTTAGGGGTCAGGTTAGGGTACGAAAACGGTTTAGGGTGAGCCTATGTGTTAGGGTATGGGTTAGTGTTAGCGTACGGGTTAGGATTAGTGGACGGTTTAGGGTAACGCTTACAGTAAGGGTTAGGGTTAGGGTTAGGGGACGGGGACGGGGACGGTTTAGGGGACAGGTTAGGGTACGACAACGGTTTAGGGTGAGCGTACGTGTTAGGGTACGGTTTAGTGTTAGCATAAGGGTTAGGATTAGGGGACGGGTAAGGGTAAGGCTTCAGGTAAGGGTTAAGGTTAGGGTTAGAGTTAGGGTTAGGGTTAGGGGACTGGGACGGTTTAGGGGACAGGTTAGGGTACGACAACGGTTTAGGGTGAGCGTACGTGTTAGGGTACGGTTTAGTGTTAGCATAAGGGTTAGGATTAGGGGACGGGTAAGGGTAAGGCTTCAGGTAAGGGTTAAGGTTAGGGTTAGAGTTAGGGTTAGGGTTAGGGGACTGGGACGGTTTAGGGGACAGGTTAGGGTACGACAAAGGTTTAGGGTGAGCGTACGTGTTAGGGTACGGGTTAGTGTTAGCGTACGGGTTAGGATTAGGGGATGGGTTAGGGTAAGGCTTCGTGTAAGGGTTAGGGTTAGGGTTTGGGTTAGTGTTAGGGTTAGGGGACGGAGACGGTTTAGGGGAAAGGTTAGGATACGACAACGGTTTAGGGTGAGCGTACGTGTTAGGGTACGGGTTAGTGTTAGCGTACGGCTTAGGATTAGGAGACGGGTTTGGGTAAGGCTTCGGGTAAGGGTTATGGTTAGGGTTATGGTTAGGGTTAGGATTAGGGGAAGGGGACGGTTTAGGGGACAGGTTAGAGTATGACAAAGGGTTAGGGTGAGCGTACGTGTTAGGGTATGGGTTAGTGTTAGCGTACGGTTTAGGATTATGGTACGGGTTAGTGTAAGGCTTCGGGTAAGTGTTAGCGTTAGGTTTAGTCTTAGGGTTAGGGGACGGGGACGGTGACAGTTTAGGGGACTGGTTAGGATTAGGGTTAGGGTTAGGGTTAGGGGACCGGGACGGTTTAGGGGACAGGTTAGTGTACGACAATGGTTTAGGGTAAACGTACATGTTAGGGTACGGGTTAGAGTTAGCGTACGGGTTAGGATTAGGGGACGGGTTAGGGTAAGGCTTCGGGTAAGGGTTAGCGTTAGGGTTAGGCTTAGGGTTAGGGGACGGGGACGAGGACGGTTTAGGGGACCGGTTAGGATTAGGGTTAGGTTTAGGGTTAGGGAAGGGGACGGTTTAGGAGACAGGTTATGTTACGACAAATGTTTAGGGTGAGCGTACGTGTTACGGTACCAGTTAGTGTTAGCGTACGGGTTAGGATTAGGGGACGGTTTAGTGTAAGGCTTCGGGTAAGGGTTAGGGTTAGGGTTTGTTTTAGGGGACGGAGACGGTTTAGGGGACTGGTTAGGGTACGACAACGTTTTAGGGTGAGCGTACGTGTTATGTTACGTGTTAATGTTAGCGTACGGTTTAGGATTAGGGGACGGGTTAGGGTAAGGCTTCGGGTAAGGATTAGAGTTAGGGTCAGGTTTAGGGATAGGGGACGGGGACGGTTTAGGGGAAAGGTTAGGGTACGACAACAGTTTACGGTGAGCGTACGTGTTAGGGTACGGGTTAGTGTTAGCGTACGTGTTAGGATAAGGGGACGGGTTAGTGTAAGGCTTCGGGTAAGGGTTAGGGTTAGGGGACGGGGACGGTTTAGGGGACAGGTTAGGGTACGACAAGGGTTTAGGGTCAGCGTACGTGTTAGGGTACGGTTTAGTGTTAGCGTACGGGTTAGGATTAGGGGACGGGTTAGGGTAAGGCTTCAGGTAAGGGTTAGGGTTAGGGTTAGGGTTAGGGGACGGGGACGGTTTAAGGGACAGGTTAGGGTACGACAACGGTTTAGGGTGAGCGTACGTGTTAGGATACGGGATAGTGTTAGCGTACGGGTTACGATTAGGGGACATATTAGGGTAAGGCTTGGGGTGAGGGTTAGGGTTAGGGTTAAGGTTAGGGTTAGGTTTAGGGGACGGGGACGTTTTAGGGGACAGGTTAGGGTACGACAACGGTTTAGGGTGAGCGTACGTGTTAGGGTACGGTTTAGTGTTAGCGTACGGGTTACGATTATGGGATGGGTTAGGGTAAGGCGTCGGGTAAGTGTTAGGGCTAGGGTTAGGGTTAGGGTTAGGGGACGGAGATGGTTTAGGGGACAGGTTAGGGTACGACAACGGTTTAGGGTGAGCGTACGTTTTAGGGTACGGGTTAGTGTTAGCGTACCGGTTAGGATTAGGGCACGGGTTAGTGTAAGGCTTCGGGTAAGGGTTAG
Source organism: Phocoena phocoena (assembly GCF_963924675.1). NCBI lineage: Eukaryota > Metazoa > Chordata > Mammalia > Artiodactyla > Phocoenidae > Phocoena > Phocoena phocoena. The sequence goes on along the minus strand of NW_027077636.1, from coordinate 156,711 downwards.
GGTTAGGGTTAGGGTTAGGGGACGGGGACGGTTTAGGGGACAGGTTAGGGTACGACAACGGTTTAGGTTGAGCGTACGTGTTAGGGTACGGGTTAGTATTAGTGTACGTTTTAGGATTAGGGGACGGGTTAGGGTAAGGCTTCGGGTAAGGGTTAGGTTTAGGGTTAGTGCTAGGGTTAGGGGACGGTTTAGGGGACAGGTTAGTGTGCCACAACGGTTTAGGGTGAGCGTACGTGTTAGGGTACGTGTTAGTGTTAGCCTAAGAGTTTGGATTAGCGGACGGGTTAGTGTAAGGCTTCGGGTAAGGTTAAGGTTAGCGTTAGGGTTAGGGTTAGGGTACGGGGACAGTTTAGGGGACAGGTTAGGGTACGACAACGGTTTAGGGTGAGCGTACGTGTTAGGGTACGTGTTAGTGTTAGCGTACGTGTTAGGATTAGGGGACGGGTAAGGGTAAGATTTCGGGTAAGGGTTATTGTTAGGGTTAGGATAAGGGTTAGGGGACGGGGACGGTTTAGGGGAGAGGTTAGGGTATGACAACGGTTTAGCGTGCGTGTACGTATTAGGGTACGGGATAGTGTTAGCGTACGGGTTAGGATTAGGGGACGGGTTAGGGTAAGGCTTCGGGTAAGGGTTAGGGTTAGGGTTAGGGTTAGGGTTAGGGGACGGGGACGGTTTAGGGAACAGGTTAGGGTACGACAAAGATTTAGGGTGAGCATACGTGTTAGGGTACGGGTTAGTGTTAGCGTACGGGTTAGGATTAGGGGACGGGTTAGTGTAAGGCTTCGGATAAGGGTTAGCGTTAGGGTTAGGGGACGGGGACAGTTTAGGGGACAGGTTAGGGTACGACAATGGTTTAGGGTGAGCATACGTGTTAGGGTACGGGATAGTGTTAGCGTACGGGTTAGGATTAGGGGACGGGTTAGGGTAAGGCTTCGGGTAAGGGTTAGGGTTAGGGTTAGGGTTAGGGTTAGGGTTAGGGGACGGGGACGGTTTAGGGGACAGGTTAGGGTGCGACAACGGTTTAGGGTGAGCGTACGTGTTAGGGTACGGGATAGTGTTTCCGTATGGGTTACGATTAGGGGACGGGTTAGGGTAAGGCTTTGGGTAAGGGTTAGGGTAAGGGTTAGGGTTAGGTTTAGGGGACGGGGACGCTTTAGGGGACAGGTTAGGGTACGACAACGGTTTAGGGTGAGCGTACGTGTTAGGGTATGGGTTAGTGTTAGCGTACGGGATAGGATTAGGGGACGGGTTAGGGTAAGGCTTGGGGTAAGGGTTAGGATTAGGGTTAGGGTTAGGGTTAGGGTTAGGGGACGGTTTAGCGGACAGGTTAGGGTAGGACAACGGTTTAGGTTGAGCGTACGTGTTAGGGTACGGGTTAGTGTTAGCGTACGGGTTAGGATTAGGGGATGGGTTAGGGTAAGGCTTCGGGTAAGGGTAGGGGTTAGGGTTAGTGTTAGGGTTAGGGGACGGGGATGGGGACGGTTCAGGGGACAGGTTAGTGTGCGACAACGTTTTAGGGTGAGCGTACGTGTTAGGGTATGGGTTAGTGTTAGCCTAAGGGTTTGGATTAGGGGACAGGTTAGGGTAAGGCTTCAGGTAAGGTTACGGTTAGGGTTAGGGTTAGGGTTAGGGTACGGGGACGGTTTAGGGGACAGGTTAGGGTACGACAACCGTTTATGGTGAGCGTACGTGTTAGGGTACGGGTTAGTGTTAGCGTACGGGTTAGTATTAGGTGACGGGTTATGGTAAGGCTTCGGGTAAGGCTTACGGTTGGGGTTAGGGTTAGGGTTAGGGTTAGGGGACGGGGACGGTTTAGGGGAGAGGTTAGTGTACGACAACGGTTTAGGGTGAGCGTACGTGTTAGCGTACGGATTACTGTTAGCGTACGTGTTAGGATTAGGGGATGTGTTAGGGTAAGGCTTCGGGTAATGGTTAGGGTTAGGGTAAGGGTTAGGGTTAGTGTTAGGTGACTCGGACGGTTTAGGGGACAGGTTAGGGTACGACAACGGTTTACGGTGAGCATACGTGTTAGGGTACGGGTTAGTGTTAGCGTACGGGTTAGGATTAGGGGACGGTTTAGTGTAAGGCTTCGGGTAAGTGTTAGGGTTAGGGTTAGGGGACGGGGACGGTTTAGGGGACAGGTGAGGGTACGACAACAGTTTAGGGTGAGCGTATGTGTTAGGGTACGGGTTAGTGTTAGCGTACGAGTTAGGATTAGGGGACGGGTTAGGGTAAGGCTTCGGGTAAGGGTTAGGTTTAGGGTTAGGGTTAGGGGACGGGGACAGTTTAGGGGACAGGTTAGTGTACGACAACGGTTTAGGGTGAGCGTACGTGTTAGGGTACGGGTTAGTGTTAGCATACGGGTTAGGATTAGGGGACGGGATAGTGTAAGGCTTCGGGTAAGGGTCAGGGTTAGGGTTAGTGTTAGGGTTAGGGGACGGGGATGGGGACGGTTTAGGGGACAGGTTAGGGTGCGACAACGGTTTAGGGTGTGCGTACGTGTTTGTGTACGGATTAGTGTTAGCCTAAGGGTTTGGATTAGGGGACGGGTTAGTTTAAGGCTTCGGGTAAGGTTAGGGTTAGGGTTAGGGTTAGGGTACGGGGACGGTTTATGGGACAGGTTAGGGTACGACAACGGTTTAGGGTGAGCGTAGGTGTTAGGGGACAGGTTAGCGTAAGGGTTAGGATTAGGGGACAGGTTAGGGTAAGGCTTCGGGTAAGTGTTAGGGTTAGGGATAGGGTTAGGTTTAAGGGACGGGGACGGTTTAGGGGACAGGTTATTGTACGACAACGGTTTAGGGTGAGCCTATGTGTTAGGGTACGGTTTAGTGTTAGCGTACGGGTTAGAATTAGGGGACGGGTTAGGGTAAGGCTTCGGGTAAGGGTTAGGTTTAGGGTTAGAGTTAGGGTTAGGGGACGGGGCGGTGACGGTTTAGGGTACAGGTTAGGGTACGACAACGGTTTAGGGTGAGCGTACGTGTTAGGGTACTGGTTAGTGTTAGCGTACGGGTTAGGATTAGGGGACGGGTTAGGGTAAGGCTTCAGGTAAGGGTTAGTGTTAGGGTTAGGGTTAGGGTTAGGGGACGGGGACGGTATAAGGGACAGGTTATTGTACGACAAAGGTTTAGGGTGAGCGTATGTGTTAGGGTATGGGTTAGTGTTAGCGTACGGGTTAGGATTAGGGGACGGGTTTGGGTAAGGCTTCGGGTAAGGGTTAGGGTTAGGGTTAGGGGACGGGGACTGGGACTGTTTAGGGGACAGGTTAGGGTACGACAACGGTTTAGGGTGAGCGTACGTGTAAGGGTAGGGGTTAGTGTTAGCGTACGGTTTAGGATTAGGGTACGGGTTAGATTAAGGCCTGGGGTAAGGGTTAGGGTTAGGGATCGGGTTATTGTTAGGGTTAGGGGACGGGGACGGTGTAGGGGACAGCTTAGGGTACGACAACGGTTTAGGGTGAGCGTATGTGTTAGGGTACGGGTTAGTGTTAGCGTACGGGTTAGGATTAGGGGACGGTTAAGTGTAAGGCTTCGGGTAAGTGTTAGGGTTAGGGTTAGGGTTAGAGGATGGGGACGGGGACGGTTTAGGGGACAGGTTATTGTACGACAACTGTTTAGGGTGAGAGTACGTGTTAGGGTATGGGTTAGTGTTAGCGTACGGGTTAGGATTAGGGAACGGGTTAGGGTAAGGCTTCGGGTAAGTGTTAGGGTTAGGGTTAGGGTTAAGGGACGGGGAAGGTTTAGGGGACAGGTTAGAGTACGACAATGATTTAGGGTGATCGTGCGTGTTAGGGTACGGTTTAGTGTTAGCGTACGGGTTAGGATTAGGGGACGAGTTAGTGTAAAGCTACGGGTAAGGGTTAGGGTTAGGATTAGAGTTAGCGTACGGGTTAGGATTAGGGGACAGGTTAGGGTAAGGCTTCGGGTAAGGGTTAGGGTTAATGTTAGGGTAAGGGTTAGGGTTAGGGGACGGGGACGATTTAGGGGTCAGTTTAGGGTACGTCAACGGTTTAGGGTGAGCGTACGTGTTAGGGTACGGGTTAGTGTTAGCCTACGGGTTAGGATTAGGTGACGGGTTAGGGTAAGGCTTCCGGTAAGGGTTAGGGTTAGGGTTAGGGTTAGGGTTAGGGTTAGTGTTAGGGGACGGGGACGGTTTAGGGGACAGGTTAGGGTATGACAACGCTTTAGGGTGAGCGTAGGTGTTAGGGTATGGGTTAGTGTTAGCGTACGGGTTAGGATTGGGGAAGGGTGAGGGTAAGGCTTCGGGTAAGGGTTAGGGTTAAGGTTAGGGTTAGGGTTAGTTTTAGGGGACTGGGACGGTTTAGGGGACAGGTTAGGGTACGACAACGGTTTAGGATTAGCGTACGTGTTAGGGTACGGGTTAGTGTTAGCGTACGGATTAGGATTAGGGGACGGGTAAGGGTAAGGCTTCGGGTAAGGGTTAGTGATAGAGTTAGGGTTAGGGGACAGGGACTGTTTAGGGGAAATGTTAGGGTACAACAACGGTTTAGGGTGAGCGTACGTGTTAGGGTATGGGTTAGTGTTAGCATACGGGTTAGGATTAGGGGACAGTTTAGGGTAAGGTTTCGGGTAAGGGATAGGGTTAGGGTTAGGGTTAGGGTTAGGGGACGGGGACGGTTTAGGGGACAGGTTAGGGTATAACAACTGTTTAGGGTGAGTGTACGTGTTAGGGTACGGGTTACTGTTATCGTACGGGTTAGGATTAGGGGACGGGTAAGTGTAAGGCTGCGGGTAAGGTTTAGAGTTATGGTTAGGGTTAGGATTAGGGGACGGGGACGGTTTAGGGGACAGGTTATGGTACGACAACGTTTTAGGGTGAGCGTACGTGTTAGGGTACTTGTCAGTGTTAGCGTACGGGTTAGGATTAGGCGACGGGTTAGGGTAAGGCTTCTGGTAAGGGTTAGGGTTAGGGTTAGGGTTAGGCTTAGGGGACTGGGACGGGGAAGGTTGAGTGGACAGGTTAGTGTACGACAATGGTTTAGGGTGAGTGTACGTATTAGGGTACGGGTTAATCTTAGGGTACGGGTTAGGATTAGGGGACGGGTTAGGGTAAGGCTTCGGGTAAGGGTTAGGGTTAGGGTTAGGGTTAGGGTTAGGGGACGGAGACGGTTTAGGGGTCAGGTTAGGGTACGAAAACGGTTTAGGGTGAGCCTATGTGTTAGGGTATGGGTTAGTGTTAGCGTACGGGTTAGGATTAGTGGACGGTTTAGGGTAACGCTTACAGTAAGGGTTAGGGTTAGGGTTAGGGGACGGGGACGGGGACGGTTTAGGGGACAGGTTAGGGTACGACAACGGTTTAGGGTGAGCGTACGTGTTAGGGTACGGTTTAGTGTTAGCATAAGGGTTAGGATTAGGGGACGGGTAAGGGTAAGGCTTCAGGTAAGGGTTAAGGTTAGGGTTAGAGTTAGGGTTAGGGTTAGGGGACTGGGACGGTTTAGGGGACAGGTTAGGGTACGACAACGGTTTAGGGTGAGCGTACGTGTTAGGGTACGGTTTAGTGTTAGCATAAGGGTTAGGATTAGGGGACGGGTAAGGGTAAGGCTTCAGGTAAGGGTTAAGGTTAGGGTTAGAGTTAGGGTTAGGGTTAGGGGACTGGGACGGTTTAGGGGACAGGTTAGGGTACCACAACGGTTTAGGGTGAGCGTACGTGCTAGGGTACGGGTTAGTGTTAGCGTACGAGCTAGGATTAGGGGACGGGTTAGTGTAAGGCTTCGGGTAAGGGTTAGGGTTAGGGTTAGGGAACGGGGACGGTTTAGGAGACAGGTTAGGGTACGACAACGGTTTAGGGTGAGCATACGTGTTAGGGTACGGTTTAGTGTTAGCGTACGGGTTAGGATTAGGGGACGGGTAAGGGTAAGGCTTCGGGTAAGTGTTAGGGTTAGGGTTAGGGGACGGGGACGGGGACGGGGTCGGTTTAGGAGACAGGTTAGCGTACGACAATGGTTTAGGGTGAGCTTACGTGTTAGGGTATGGTTTAGTGTTAGCGTATGGGTTAGGATTAGGGGACGAGTTAGTGTAAAGCTACGGGTAAGTGTTAGGGTTAGGTTTAGGGTTAGCGTACGGGTTAGGATTAGGGGACGGGTTAGGGTAAGGCTTCAGGTAAGGGTTAGGGTTAATGTTAGGGTAAGGGTTAGGGTTAGGGGAAGGGGACGATTTAGGGGACAGTTTAGGGTATGTCAACGGTTTAGGGTGAGCGTACGTGTTAGGGTACGGGTTAGTGTTAGCCTACGGGTTAGGATTAGGTGACGGGTTAGGGTAAGGCTTCGTGTAAGGGTTAGGGTTAGGGTTAGGGTTAGGGTTAGTGTTAGGGGACGGGGACGGTTTAGGGTACAGGTTAGGGTATGACAACGGTTTAGGGTGAGCGTACGTGTTAGGGTACGGGTTAGTGTTAGCATACGGGTTAAGATTGGGGAAGGGTGAGGGTAAGGCTTCGGGTAAGGGTTAGGGTTAAGGATAGGGTTAGGGCTAGTGTTAGGGGACTTGGACGGTTTAGGGGACAGGTTAGGGTACGACAACGGTTTAGGGTGAGCGTACGTGTTAGGGTATGGGTTAGTGTTAGCCTACGTGTTAGGATTAGGGGACGGGTTAGAGTAAGGCTTCAGGTAAGGTTTAGGGTTAGTGTTAGGGTTAGGGTTAGGGGACGGGGATGGTTTAGGGGACAGGTTAGGGTACGACAACGGTTTAGGGTGAGCGTACGTGTTAGGGTACGTGTTAGTGTTAGCGTACGGGTTAGGATTAGCGGACGGGTTAGGGTAAGGCTTTGGTTAAGAGTTAGGGTTAGGGTTTGTGTTAGGGTTAGGGTTAGGGTTATGGAACGGGGACGGTTTAGGGGACAGGTTACTGTACGACAACGGTTTAGGGTGAGCGTAAGTGTTAGGGTACGGGTTTGTGTTAGCGTACGGGTTAGGATTAGGGTACGGTTTAGGGTAAGGCTTCGGGTAAGGGTTAGGGTTAGGGATAGGGTTAGGGATAGGGGACGGGGATGGTTTAGGGTACAGGTTAGTGTACGACAACGGTTTAGGGTGAGCGTACGTGTTAGGGTATGGGTTAGGGTTAGCGTACGGGTTAGGAATAGGGGATGGGTTAGTGTAAGGCTTCGGGTAAGGGTTAGGTTTAGGGTTAGGGTTAGGGTTAGGGTTAGGGTTAGGGGACGGGGACGGTTTAGGGGACAGGTTAGGGTACGACAACGGTATAGGGTGAGCGTACGTGTTAGGGTACGGGTTAGTGTTAGCGTACGGTTTAGGATTAGGGGACGGGTTAGTGTAAGGCTTCGGGTAAGATTTAGGGTTACGGTTAGGGTTAGGGTTAGGGGATGGGGACGGTTTAGGGCACAGGTTAGTGTACGACAACGGTTTAGGGTGTGCGTATGTGTTAGGGTATGGTTTAGTGTTAGCGTACGGGTTAGGATTAGGGGACGGGTTAGGGTAAGGCTTCGGGAAAGGGTTAGGGTTAGGGTTAGGGTTAGGGGATGGGGACGGTTTAGGGGACAGGTTAGGGTACGACAACGGTTTAGGGTGAGCGTACGTGTTAGTGTACGGGTTAGTGTTAGCGTACGTGTTAGGATTAGGAGACGGGTTAGGGTAAGGCTTCGGGTAAGGGTTAGGGTTAGGGTTAGTGTTAGGGGATGGGGACGGTTTAGGGGACAGGTTAGGGTACGACAACGGTTTAGGGTGAGCGTACGTGTTAGGGTACGGGTTAGTGTTAGCGTACGGGTTAGGATTAAGGGACGGGTTAGGGTAAGGCTTCGGGTAAGGGTTAGAGTTAGGGTTAGGGTTAGGGTTAGGGGACGGGGACGGTTTAGGGGACAGGTTAGGGTATGACAACGGTTTAGGGTGAGCATACGTGTTAGGGTACGGGTTAGGCTTAGCGTACGGGTTAGGATTGGGGATGGGTTAGTGTAAGGCTTCGGGTAAGGTTTAGGGTTAGGGTTAGGTTTAGGGGACGGGGATGGGGACGGTTTAAGGGTCAGGTTCGTGTACGACAACGGTTCAGGGTGAGCGTACGTGTTACGGTACGGGTTAGTGTTAGCGTACGGGTTAGGATTAGGGGACGGGTTAGGGTAAGGCTTCGGGTAAGGTTTAGGTTTAGGGTTAGGGTTAGGGTAAGGTGACGGGGACGGTTTAGGGGACAGGTTAGGGTACGACAACAGTTTAGTGTGAGCGTACCTGTTAGGGTACGGGTTAGTGTTATCTTATGGGTTAGGATTACGTGACGGGTTAGGGTAAGGCTTCGGGTAAGTGTTAGGGTTAGGGTTAGGGTTAGGGTTAGGGGACGGGGACGTTTTAGGGGACAGGTTAGTGTACGACAACGGTTTAGGGTGAGCGTACGTGTTAGGGTACGGCTTAGAGTTAGCGTACGGGTTAGGATTAGGGGACGGGTTAGGGTAAGGCTTCGGGTAAGGGTTAGGGTTAGGGTTAGGGTTAGGGTTAGGGGACGGAGACGGTTTAGGGGTCAGGTTAGGGTACGAAAACGGTTTAGGGTGAGCCTATGTGTTAGGGTATGGGTTAGTGTTAGCGTACGGGTTAGGATTAGTGGACGGTTTAGGGTAACGCTTACAGTAAGGGTTAGGGTTAGGGTTAGGGGACGGGGACGGGGACGGTTTAGGGGACAGGTTAGGGTACGACAACGGTTTAGGGTGAGCGTACGTGTTAGGGTACGGTTTAGTGTTAGCATAAGGGTTAGGATTAGGGGACGGGTAAGGGTAAGGCTTCAGGTAAGGGTTAAGGTTAGGGTTAGAGTTAGGGTTAGGGTTAGGGGACTGGGACGGTTTAGGGGACAGGTTAGGGTACGACAACGGTTTAGGGTGAGCGTACGTGTTAGGGTACGGTTTAGTGTTAGCATAAGGGTTAGGATTAGGGGACGGGTAAGGGTAAGGCTTCAGGTAAGGGTTAAGGTTAGGGTTAGAGTTAGGGTTAGGGTTAGGGGACTGGGACGGTTTAGGGGACAGGTTAGGGTACCACAACGGTTTAGGGTGAGCGTACGTGCTAGGGTACGGGTTAGTGTTAGCGTACGAGCTAGGATTAGGGGACGGGTTAGTGTAAGGCTTCGGGTAAGGGTTAGGGTTAGGGTTAGGGAACGGGGACGGTTTAGGAGACAGGTTAGGGTACGACAACGGTTTAGGGTGAGCATACGTGTTAGGGTACGGTTTAGTGTTAGCGTACGGGTTAGGATTAGGGGACGGGTAAGGGTAAGGCTTCGGGTAAGTGTTAGGGTTAGGGTTAGGGGACGGGGACGGGGACGGGGTCGGTTTAGGGGACAGGTTAGCGTACGACAATGGTTTAGGGTGAGCTTACGTGTTAGGGTATGGTTTAGTGTTAGCGTATGGGTTAGGATTAGGGGACGAGTTAGTGTAAAGCTACGGGTAAGGGTTAGGGTTAGGTTTAGGGTTAGCGTACGGGTTAGGATTAGGGGACGGGTTAGGGTAAGGCTTCAGGTAAGGGTTAGGGTTAATGTTAGGGTAAGGGTTAGGGTTAGGGGAAGGGGACGATTTAGGGGACAGTTTAGGGTACGTCAACGGTTTAGGGTGAGCGTACGTGTTAGGGTACGGGTTAGTGTTAGCCTACGGGTTAGGATTAGGTGACGGGTTAGGGTAAGGCTTCGTGTAAGGGTTAGGGTTAGGGTTAGGGTTAGGGTTAGTGTTAGGGGACGGGGACGGTTTAGGGTACAGGTTAGGGTATGACAACGGTTTAGGGTGAGCGTACGTGTTAGGGTACGGGTTAGTGTTAGCATACGGGTTAAGATTGGGGAAGGGTGAGGGTAAGGCTTCGGGTAAGGGTTAGGGTTAAGGATAGGGTTAGGGCTAGTGTTAGGGGACTTGGACGGTTTAGGGGACAGGTTAGGGTACGACAACGGTTTAGGGTGAGCGTACGTGTTAGGGTATGGGTTAGTGTTAGCCTACGTGTTAGGATTAGGGGACGGGTTAGAGTAAGGCTTCAGGTAAGGTTTAGGGTTAGTGTTAGGGTTAGGGTTAGGGGACGGGGATGGTTTAGGGGACAGGTTAGGGTACGACAACGGTTTAGGGTGAGCGTACGTGTTACGGTACGTGTTAGTGTTAGCGTACGGGTTAGGATTAGCGGACGGGTTAGGGTAAGGCTTTGGGTAAGAGTTAGGGTTAGGGTTTGTGTTAGGGTTAGGGTTAGGGTTATGGAACGGGGACGGTTTAGGGGCCAGGTTACTGTACGACAACGGTTTAGGGTGAGCGTAAGTGTTAGGGTACGGGTTTGTGTTAGCGTACGGGTTAGGATTAGGGTACGGTTTAGGTTAAGGCTTCGGGTAAGGGTTAGGGTTAGGGATAGGGTTAGGGATAGGGGACGGGGATGGTTTAGGGTACAGGTTAGTGTACGACAACGGTTTAGGGTGAGCGTACGTGTTAGGGTATGGGTTAGGGTTAGCGTACGGGTTAGGAATAGGGGATGGGTTAGTGTAAGGCTTCGGGTAAGGGTTAGGTTTAGGGTTAGGGTTAGGGTTAGGGTTAGGGTTAGGGGACGGGGATGGTTTAGGGGACAGGTTAGGGTACGACAACGGTATAGGGTGAGCGTACGTGTTAGGGTACGGGTTAGTGTTAGCGTACGGTTTAGGATTAGGGGACGGGTTAGTGTAAGGCTTTGGGTAAGGTTTAGGGTTACGGTTAGGGTTAGGGTTAGGGGATGGGGACGGTTTAGGGCACAGGTTAGTGTACGACAACGGTTTAGGGTGTGCGTATGTGTTAGGGTATGGTTTAGTGTTAGCGTACGGGTTAGGATTAGGGGACGGGTTAGGGTAAGGCTTCGGGAAAGGGTTAGGGTTAGGGTTATGGTTAGGGGATGGGGACGGTTTAGGGGACAGGTTAGGGTACGACAACGGTTTAGGGTGAGCGTACGTGTTAGTGTACGGGTTAGTGTTAGCGTACGTGTTAGGATTAGGAGACGGGTTAGGGTAAGGCTTCGGGTAAGGGTTAGGGTTAGGGTTAGTGTTAGGGGATGGGGACGGTTTAGGGGACAGGTTAGGGTACGACAACGGTTTAGGGTGAGCGTACGTGTTAGGGTACGGGTTAGTGTTAGCGTACGGGTTAGGATTAAGGGACGAGTTAGGGTAAGGCTTCGGGTAAGGGTTAGAGTTAGGGTTAGGGTTAGGGTTAGGGGACGGGGACGGTTTAGGGGACAGGTTAGGGTACGACAACGGTTTAGGGTGAGCATACGTGTTAGGGTACGGGTTAGGCTTAGCGTACGGGTTAGGATTGGGGATGGGTTAGTGTAAGGCTTCGGGTAAGGTTTAGGGTTAGGGTTAGGTTTAGGGGACGGGGATGGGGACGGTTTAAGGGTCAGGTTCGTGTACGACAACGGTTCAGGGTGAGCGTACGTGTTACGGTACGGGTTAGTGTTAGCGTACGGGTTAGGATTAGGGGACGGGTTAGGGTAAGGCTTCGGGTAAGGTTTAGGGTTAGGGTTAGGGTTAGGGTTAGGGGACGTGGACGGTTTAGGGGACAGGTTAGGGTACGACAACGGTTTAGGGTGAGCGTACGTGTTAGGGTACGGGTTAGTGTTAGCGTACGGGTTAGGATTAGGGGACGGGTTAGGATAAGGCTTCGGGTAAGTGTTAGGGTTAGGGTTAGGGTTAGGGGACGGGGACGGTTTAGGGGACAGGTTAGGGTACGACAACGGTTTAGGGTGAGCCTACGTGTTAGGGTACGGGTTAGTGTTAGCGTACGGGTTAGGATTAGGGGACGAGTTAGGTAAGGCTTCGGGTAAGGGTTAGGGTTAGGTTTAGGCTTAGGGGACGGGGACGGTTTAGGAGACAGGTTAGGGTACGACAACGGTTTAGGGTGAGCATACGTGTTAGGGTACGGGTTAGTGTTAGCCTATGGGTTAGGATTAGGGGACGGGTTAGGGTAAGGCTTCGGGTAAGGTTTAGGGTTAGGTTTAGGGTTAGGGGACGGGGACGGTTTAGGAGACAGGTTAGGGTACGACAACGGTTTAGGGTGAGCGTACGTGTTAGGGTACAGGTTATTGTTAGTGTACGGGTTAGGATTAGGGGACGGGTTAGGGTAAGGCTTCGGGTAAGGGTTAGGGTTAGGGTTAGGTTTAGGATTAGGGGACGGGGACGGGGACGGTTTAGGGGACAGGTTAGTGTACGACAACTGTTTAGGGTGAGCGTACGTGTTAGGGTATGGGTTATTGTTAGCGTACGGGTTAGGATTAGGGGACGGGTTAGGGTAAGGCTTCGGGTAAGGTTTAGGGTTAGGGTTAGGGTTAGGGTTAGGGGACGGGGACGCTTTAGGGGACAGGTTAGGGTACGACAACGGTTTAGGATGAGCGTACGTGTTAGGGTACGGGTTAGAGTTAGCATACGGGTTAGGATTAGGGGACGGGTTAGGGTAAGGCTTCGAGTAAGGATTAGGGTTAGGGTTAGGGTTAGAGTTAGGGTTAGGGGATGGGACGGTTTAGGGGAGAGGTTAGGGTACGTCAACGGTTTAGGGTGAGCGTACGTGTTAGGGTACGGGTTAGTGTTAGCGTATGGTTTAGGATTAGGGGACGGGTTAGGGTAAGGCTTTGGTTAAGGGTTAGGGTTAGGGTTAGTGTTAGGGTTAGGGGACGGGGACGGTTTAGGGGACAGGTTAGGGTACGACAAATGTTTAGGATGTGCATACGTGTTAGGGTACGGGTTAGTGTTAGCGTACGGGTTAGGATTAGGGGAATGTTTAGGGTAGGGCTTCGGGTAAGGGTTAGGGGTAGGGTTAGGGTTAGGGGACGGGGACGGTTTAGGGGACAGGTTTGGGTACAACAACGGTTTAGGGTGAGCTTACATGTTAGAGTACAGGTTAGTGTTAGCGTACGGGTTAGGATTAGGGGACGGGTTAGGGTAAGGCTTCGGGTAAGGGTTAGGGTTAGGGTTAGGGTTAAGGTTAGGGGACGGGGACGGTTTAGGGGACAGGTTAGGGTACGACAACGGTTTAGGGTGAGCATACGTGTTAGGGTATGTGTTAGTGTTAGCCTACGGGTTAGGATTAGGGGACGGGTTAGGGTAAGGCTTTGGGTAAGGGTTACGGTTAGGGTTAGGTTTTGGGGACGGGGACGGGGACGGGGACGGTTTAGAGGACAGGTTAGTGTACGACAACGGTTCAGGGTGAGCGTACGTGTTAGGGTACGGGTTAGTGTTAGCGTATGGGTTCGGATTAGGGGACGGGTTAGGGTAAGGCTTCGTATAAGGTTTAGGGTTAGGGTTAGGATTAGGGTTAGGGTTAGGGGACGGGGATGGTTTAGGGGACAGGTTAGGGTACGACAACGGTTGTGGTGAGCATACGTGTTAGGGAACGGGTTAGTGTTAGCGTACGGGTTAGGATTAAGGGACGGGTTAGGTTAAGGCTTCAGGTAAGGGTTAGGGTTAGGGTTAGGGTTAGGGGACGGCGACGGTTTAGGGGACAGGTTAGGGTACGACAACTGTTTAGGGTGAGTGTACGTGTTAGGGTACGGGTTAGTGTTAGCGTACGGTTTAGGATTACGGGACGGGTTAGTGTAAGGCTTCGGGTAAGTGTTAGGGTTAGGGTTAGGGGACGGGGACGGTTTAGGGGACAGGTTAGGGTACAACAACGGTTTAGGGTGAGCGTACGTGTTAGGGTATGGATTAGTGTTAGCGTTCGGGTAAGGATTAGGGGACGGGTTAGTGTAAGGCTTCGGGTAAGGGTTCGGGTTAGGGTTAGGTTTAGGTTTAGGGTTAGGGGATGGTGACGGTTTAGGGGCAGGTTAGGGTACGACAACGGTTTAGGCTGAGCGTACGTGTTAGGCTATGGGTTACTGTTAGTGTACGGGTTAGGATTAGGGGACGGGTTAGGATAAGGCTTCGGGTAAGGTTTAGGGTTAGGGTTAGGGTTAGGGGACGGGGAAAGTTTAGGGGACAGGTTACGGTACGACAACGGTTTAGAGTGAGCGTACGTGTTCGGGTATGGTTTAGTGTTAGCGTACGGTTTAGGATTAGGGGACGGGTTAGGGTAAGGCTTCGGGTAAGTGTTAGGGTTAGGGTTAGGGTTAGGGTTAGTGTTAGGTGATGGGGACGGTTTAGGGGACAGGTTAGAGTACGACAACGGTTTATGGTGAGCGTACGTGTTAGGCTACGGATTAGTGTTAGCGTACGTGTTAGGATTAGGGGACGGGTTTGGGTAAGGCTTCGGGTAAGGGTTAGGTTGAGGTTTAGGGTTAGGGGATGGGGACGGTTTAGGGGACAGGTTAGCGTACAACAACGGATTAGTGTGAGCGTACGTGTTAGGGTACGAGTTAGTGTTAGCGTATGTGTTAGTATTACGGGACGAGTTAGCGTAAGGCTTCAGGTAAGGATTACGGTTAGGGTTAGGGTTAGGGGACGGGGAGGGTTTAGAGGACACGTTAGGGTACACAACGGTTTAGGGTGAGCGTACGTGTTAGGCTACGGGTTAATGTTTGCGTACGGGATAGGAGTAGGGGACGAGTTAGGGTAAGGCTTCGGGTAAGGGTTAGGGTTAGGGTTAGGGTTAGGGTTAGGGTTAGGGTATGGGGACGGTTTAAGGGAGAGGTTAGGGTACGACAATGGTTTAGGGTGAGCGTAAGTGTTAGGGTACGGGTTCGTGTTAGCGTACGCTTTAGGATTAGGGGACGCGTTAGGGTAAGGCTTTGGGTAAGGGTTAGGGTTAGGGTTAGTGTTAGGGTTAGGGGATGGGGACGGTTTAGGGGATAGGTTAGGGTACGACAAATGTTTAGGGAGAGCGTACGTGTTAGGGTATGGGTTAGTGTTAGCGTACGGGTTAGGATTAGGGAACGGGTTAGGGTAAGTCTTAGGGTAAGGGTTCGGTTAGGGTTAGGGTTAGGGTTAGGGTTAGGGGACGGTGATGGTTTAGGGGACAGGTTAGTGTACGACAACGGTTTAGGGTGAGCGTACGTGTTATGGTACTGGTTAGTGTTAACGTACGGGTTAGGAATAGGGGACAGGTTAGTGTAAGGCTTCGGATAAGGGTTAGGGTTAGGGTTAGGGGACGGGGACGGTTTAGGGGACAGGTCCGGGTACGACAACGGTTTAGGGTGAGCGTACGTGTTAGGGTATGGGATAGTGTTAGCGTACGTGTTAGGTTTAGGGGACGGTTAGGGTAAGGCTTCGGATAAGGGTTAGGGTTAGGGTTAGGATTAGGTTTAGTGTTAGGGGACGGGGATGGTTTAGGGGACAGGTTAGGGTACGACAACGGTTTAGGGTGAGCGTACGTGTTAGGGTACGGGTTAGTGTTAGCGTACGGGTTAGGGTTAAGGGACGGGTTAGGTTAAGGCTTCAGGTAAGGGTTAGGGTTAGGGATAGGGTTAGGGTTAGTGTTAGGGGATGGCGACGGTTTAGGGGACAGCTTAGGGTACGACAACGGTTTAGGGTGAGCGTACGTGTTAGGGTACGGGTTATTATTAGCGTACGGGTTAGGATTAGGGGACGGGTTAGCGTAAGGCTTCGGGTAAGGGTTAGCGTTAGGGTTAGGTTTAGGGTTAGGGTTAGGGGACGGGGACGGTTTAGGGGACATGTTAGGGTAAGACAACGGTTTAGGGTGAGCGTACGTGTTAGGCTACGGGTTAGTGTTAGCGTACGGGTTAGCTTTAGGGGACGGGTTAGGGTAAGGCTTCGGGTAAGTGTTAGGGTTAGGGTTAGGGGACGGGGACGGTTTAGGGGACAGGTTAGGGTACGACAACGGTTTAGGGTGAGCATACGTGTTAGGGTATGGGTTAGTGTTAGCGTACGGGTTAGTCTTATGGGACGGGTTAGGGTAAGGCTTCGGGTAAGGGTTAGGGTTAGGGTTAGGGTTAGGGTTAGGGGACGGGGACGGTTTAGGGGACAGGTTATGGTACGACAACGTTTTAGGGTGAGCGTACGTGTTAGGGTACGTGTTAGTGTTAGCCTACCGGTTAGGATTAGTGGACGGGTTAGGGTAAGGCTTCGGGTAAGGGTTAGGGTTAGGGTTAGGGTTAGGGATAGGGGACGGGGATGGTTTAGGGTACAGGTTAGGGTACGACAACGGTTTAGGGTGAGCGTACGTGTTAGGCTACGGTCTAGTGTTAGCGTACAGGTTAGGATTAGGGGACGGGTTAGTGTAAGGCTTCGGGTAAGGGTTAGGGTTAGTGTTAGGGAACGGGGACGGTTTAGGGGACAGAATAGGGTACGACAAGTGTTTAGGGTGAGCGTACGTGTTAGGGTACTGGTTATGGTTAGCGTACGGGTTAGGATTAGGGGACGGGTTAGAGTAAGACTTCGGGTAAGGGTTAGGGTTAGGGTTAGGGTTCGGGTTAGGGGACGGGGACGGTTTAGGGGACAGGTTAGTGTACGACAACGGTTTAGGGTGAGCGTACGTGTTAGGGTATGGGTTAGTGTTAGCGTATGGGTTAGGCTTATGGGACGGGTTAGTGTAAGGCTTCGGGTAAGGGTTAGTGTTAGGGTTAGGGTTAGGGTTAGGGTTAGGGGACGGGGACGGTTTAGGGGACAGGTTATGGTACGACAACGTTTTAGGGTGAGCGTAGGTGTTAGGGTACGTGTTAGTGTTAGCGTACCGGTTAGGATTAGGGGACGGGTTAGGGTAAGGCTTCGGGTAAGGGTTTGGGTTAGGGTTAGGGGTAGGGATAGGGGACGGGGATGGTTTAGGGTACAGGTTAGGGTACGACAATGGTTTAGGGTGAGCGTACGTGTTAGGGTACGGGTTAGGGTTAGCGTACGGGTTAGGATTAGGGGATGGGTTAGTGTAAGGTTTCGGGTAAGGGTTAGGGTTAGGGTTAGGTTTAGGGTTAGGGGACGGGGACGGGGACGGTTTAGGGGACAGGTTAGTGTACGACAACGGTTTAGGGTGAGCGTACATGTTAGGGTACGGTTTAGAGTTAGCATACGGGTTAGGATTAGGGGACGGGTTAGGGTAAGGCTTCGGGTAAGGTTTAGGGTTAGGGTTAGGGTTAGGGTTAGGGTTAGGCTTAGGGGATGGGGACGGTTTAGGGGACAGGTTAGGGTACGACAACGGTTTAGGGTGAGCGTACGTGTTAGGCTACGGGTTAGTGTTAGCGTACGGGTTAGGTTTAGGGGACGGGTTAGGGTAAGGCTTCGGGTAAGGGTTAGGGTTAGGGTTAGGGTTAGGGGACGGGGACGGTTTAGGGGACAGGTTAGGGTACGACAACGGTTTAGGGTGAGCGTACGTGTTAGGGTACTGGTTATGGTTAGCGTATGGGTTAGGACTAAGGGACGGGTTAGAGTAAGGCTTCGGGTTAGGGTTAGGGTTAGGGTTAGGGTTAGGGGACGGGGACGGTTTAGGGGACAGGTTAGGGTACGACAATGGTTTAGGGTGAGCATACGTGTTAGGGTATGGTTTAGTGTTAGCGTACGGGTTAGGCTTATGGGACGGGTTAGGGTAAGGCTTCGGGTAAGGGTTAGGGTTAGGGTTAGGTTTAGGGATAGGGGACGGGGACGGTTTAGGGGACAGGTTATGGTACGACAACGTTTTAGGGTGAGCGTACGTGTTAGGGTACGTGTTAGTGTTAGCGTACCGGTTAGGATTAGTGGACGGGTTAGGGTAAGGCTTCGGGTAAGGGTTAGGGTTAAGGTTAGGGTTAGGGATAGGGGACGGGGATGGTTTAGGGTACAGGTTAGGGTACGACAATGGTTTAGGGTGAGCGTACGTGTTAGGGTACGGGTTAGGGTTAGCGTACGGGTTAGGATTAGGGGATGGGTTAGTGTAAGGTTTCGGGTAAGGGTTAGGGTTAGGGTTAGGAGACGGGGACGGGGACGGTTTAGGGGACAGGTTAGGGTACGACAATGGTTTAGGGTGAGCGTACGTGTTAGGCTACGGGTTTGTGTTAGCGTACAGGTTAGGATTAGGGGACGGGTTAGTGTAAGGCTTCGGGTAAGGGTTAGGGTTAGGGTTAGGGAACGGGGACGGTATAGGGGACAGAATAGGGTACGACAAGGGTTTAGGGTGAGCGTACGTGTTAGGGTACTGGTTATGGTTAGCTTACGGGTTAGGATTAGGGGACGGGTTAGAGTAAGACTTCGGGTAAGGGTTAGGGTTAGGGTTAGGGTTAGGGTTAGGGGACGGGGACGGTTTAGGGGACAGGTTGTTGTACGACAACGGTTTAGGGTGAGCGTACGTGTTAGGGTATGGGTTAGTGTTAGCGTATGGGTTAGGCTTATGGGACGGGTTAGTGTAAGGCTTCGGGTAAGGGTTAGTGTTAGGGTTAGGGTTAGGGCTAGGGTTAGGGGACGGGGACGGTTTAGGGGACAGGTTATGGTACGACAACGTTTTAGGGTGAGCGTACGTGTTAGGGTACGTTTTAGTGTTACCGTACCGGTTAGGATTAGGGGACGGGTTAGTGTAAGGCTTCGGGTAAGGGTTTGGGTTAGGCTTAGGGTTAGGGATAGGGGACGGGGATGGTTTACGGTACAGGTTAGGGTACGACAATGGTTTAGGGTGAGCGTACGTGTTAGGCTACGGGTTAGTGTTAGCGTACGGGTTAGGATTAGGGGAGGGGTTAGTGTAAGGCTTAGGGTAAGTGTTAGGGTTAGGGTTAGGGGACGGGGACGGGGACGGTTTAGGGGACATGTTAGGGTACGACAACGGTTTAGGGTGAGCGTACGTGTTAGGGTACGTGTTAGTGTTAGCGTACCGGTTAGGATTAGGGGACGGGTTAGGGTAAGGCTTCGGGTAAGGGTTAGGGTTACGGTTAGGGTTAGGGATAGGGGCAGGGATGGTTTAGGGTACAGGTTAGGGTACGACAATGGTTGAGGGTGAGCGTACGTGTTAGGGTACGGGTTAGGGTTAGCGTACGGGTTAGGATTAGGGGATGGTTTAGTGTAAGGCTTCGGGTAAGGTTTAGGGTTAGGGTTAGGGTTAGGATTAGGGGACGGGGACGGTTTAGGGGACAGGTTAGAGTACGACAACAGTTTAGGGTGTGCGTACGTGTTAGGCTACGGGTTAGTGTTAGCGTCCGGATTAGGATTAGGGGACGGGTTAGGTTAAGGCTTCGGGTAAGGGTTAGGGTTAGGGTTAGGGTTAGGGTTAGGGTTAGGGTTAGGGTTAGGGGACAGGGACGGTTTAGGGGACAGGTTAGTGTACAACAACTGTTTAGGGTGAGCGTACGTGTTAGGGTATGGGTTAGTGTTAGCGTACGGGTTAGGCTTATGGGACGGGTTAGGGTAAGGCTTCGGGTAAGGGTTAGGGTTAGGGTTAGGGTTAGGGTTAGGGAACGGGGACGGTTTAGGGGACAGGTTAGGGTACGACGTCGGTTTAGCGTGAGCGTACGTGTTAGGGTACGGGTTAGAGTTAGCATACGGGGTAGGATTAGGGGACGGGTTAGGGTAATGCTTCGGGTAAGGGTTAGGGTTAGGGTTAGGGTTAGGGTTAGGGGACGGGGAAGGTTTAGGGGACAGGTTAGGGCACGACAACGGTTTTGGGAGAGCATACGTGTTAGGGTATGGATTAGTG
The DNA here is from genome assembly GCF_963924675.1 of Phocoena phocoena. Taxonomy (NCBI): domain Eukaryota; kingdom Metazoa; phylum Chordata; class Mammalia; order Artiodactyla; family Phocoenidae; genus Phocoena; species Phocoena phocoena. The sequence goes on along the minus strand of NW_027077636.1, from coordinate 137,262 downwards.
TTAGCGTTCGGGTAAGGATTAGGGGACGGGTTAGGGTAAGGCTTCGGGTAAGGGTTCGGGTTAGGGTTAGGTTCAGGGTTAGGGCTAGGGGACGCTGACGGTTTAGGGGACAGGTTAGGGTACGACAACGGTTTAGGGTGAGTGTACGTGTTAGGGTACGGGTTACTGTTAGCGTACGGGTTAGGATTAGGAAACGGGTTAGGATAAGGCTTTGGGTAAGGGTTAGGGTTAGGGTTAGGGTTAGGGTTAGGGGCCGGGGACGGTTTAGGGGACAGGTTAGGGTACGACAACGGTTTAGGGTGAGCGTACGTGTTAGGTTACGGTTTAGTGTTAGCGTACGGGTTAGGATTAGGGGACGGGTTAGGGTAAGGCTTCGAGTAAGGGTTAGGGTTAGGGTTAGGGTTAGTGTTAGTGTTAGGGGACGGGGACGGTTTAGGGGACAGGTTAGAGTACGACAACGGTTTATGGTGAGCGTACGTGTTAGGCTACGGGTTAGTGTTAGCGTACGGGTTAGGATTAGGGGACGGGTTAGTGTAAGGCTTCGGGTAAGGGTTAGGTTTAGGGTTAGGGTTAGGGGACGGGGACGGTTTAGGGGACAGGTTAGGGTACGACAACAGTTTAGGGTGAGCGTACGTGTTAGGGTACGTGTTAGTGTTAGCGTACGTGTTAGTATTAGGGGACGGGTTAGGGTAAGGCTTCGGGTAAGGGTTAGGGTTATGGTTAGGGTTAGGGTTAGGGGACGGGGACGGGGACGGTTTAGGGGACAGGTTAGTGTACAACAACTGTTTAGGGTGAGCGTACGTGTTAGGGTACGGGTTAGTGTTAGCGTACGGTTTAGGATTAGGCGACGGGTTAGGGTAAGGCTTCGGGTAAGGGTTAGGGTTAGGGTTAGGGTTAGGGTTAGGGGACGGGGACAGGGACGATTTAGGGGACGGGTTAGGGTACGACAACGGTTTAGGGTGAGCGTACGTGTTAGGGTACGCGTTAGTGTTATCGTATGGGTTAGGAATAGGGGACGGGTTAGGGTAAGGCTTCGGGTAACGGTTAGGTTTAGGGTTAGGGTTAGGGTAAGGGTTAGGGGACGGGGACGGTTTAGGGGACAGGTTAGTGTACGACAACGGTTTAGGGTGAGCGTACGTGTTAGGGTACGGGTTAGTGTTAGCGTACGGGTTAGGATTAGGGGACGGGTTAGGGTAAGGCTTCGGATAAGGGTTAGGGTTAAGGTTAGGGTTAGGGTTAGGGTTAGGGTTGGCGAACGGGGACGGTTTAGGGGACAGGTTATGGTATGACAACGTTTTAGGGTGAGCGTACGTGTTAGGGTACGTGTTAGTGTTAGCGTACGGGTTAGTATTAGGGGACGGGTTAGGGTAAGGCTTCGGGTAAGGGTTAGGGTTAGGGTTAGGGTTAGGGTTAGGGGACTGGGACGGGGACGGTTTAGGGGACAGGTTAGTGTACAACAACTGTTTAGGGTGAGCGTACGTGTTAGGGTACGGGTTAGTGTTAGCGTACGGTTTAGGATTAGGGGACGGGTTAGGATAAGGCTTCGGGTAAGGGTTAGGGTTAGGGTTAGGGTTAGGGTTAGGGGAATGGGACGGTTTAGGGGACAGGTTAGGGTACGACAACGGTTTAGGGTGAGCGTACGTGTTAGGGTAAGGATTAGGGTTAGCGTACGGGTTAGGATTAGGGGATGGGTTAGTGTAAGGCTTCGGGTAAGTGTTAGGGTTAGGGTTAGGTTTAGGGATAGGGGACGGGGATGGTTTAGTGTACTGGTTAGGGTACGACAATGGTTTAGGGAGAGCGTACGTGTTAGGGTACGGGTTAGGGTTAGCGTACGTGTTAGGATTAGGGGATGGGTTAGAGTAATGCTTCGGGTAAGGGTTAGGGTTAGGGTTAGGGTTAGGGTTAGGGTTAGGGGACGGCGACGGTTTAGGGGACAGTTTAGGCTACGACAACGGTTTAGGGTGAGCGTACGTGTTAGGGTACGGGTTAGTGTTAGCGTACGGGTTAGGATTGGGGACGGGTTAGGGTAAGGCTTCGGGTAAGGGTTCGGGTTAGGGTTAGGTTTAGGGTTAGGGTTAGGGGACGGTGACGGTTTAGGGGACAGGTTAGGTTACGACAACGGTTTAGGGTGAGCGTACATGTTAGGGTACGGGTTAGTGTTAGCGTACGGGTTAGGATTAGGGGACGGATTAGGTTAAGGCTTCGAGTAAGGGTTCGGGTTAGGGTTAGGGTTAGGGTTCGGGGACGTTGACGGTTTAGGGGACAGGTTAGGTTACGACAACGGTTTAAGGTGAGCGTACGTGTTAGGGTACGTGTTAGTGTTAGCGTACAGGTTAGGATTAGGGGACGGGTTAGGGTAAGGCTTCGGGTAAGTGTTAGGATTAGGGTTAGGGTTAGTGTTAGGGGACGGGGACGGTTTAGGGGACAGGTTAGGGTACGACAACGGTTTAGTGTGAGCGTACGTGTTAAGGTACGGGTTAGGGTTAGCGTACGGGTTAGGATTAGGGGATGGGTTAGTGTAAGGCTTCGGGTAAGTGTTAGGGCTAGGGTTAGGGTTAGGGAAAGGGGAAGGGGATGGTTTAGGGTACAGGTTAGGGTATGACAATGGTTTAGAGTGAGCATACGTGTTAGGGTACGGGTTAGGGTTAGCGTACGGGTTAGGATTAGGGGATGGGTTAGTGTTAGGCTTCGGGTAAGGGTTAAGTTTAGGGTTAGGGTTAGGGATAGGGGACGGGGATGTTTTAGGGTACAGGTTAGGGTACGACAATGGTTTAGAGTGAGCGTACGTGTTAGGGTACGCGTTAGTGTTAGCGTACGGTTTAGGTTTAGGGTACAGGTTAGTGTAAGGCTTCGGGTAAGGGTTAGGGTTAGGGTTAGAGTTAGGGTTAGGGTTAGGAGACGGGGACGGTTTAGGGGACAGGTTAGTGTATGACAAAAGTTTAGGGTGTGCGTATGTGTTAGGGTACGCTTTAGTGTTAGCGTATGAGTTAGGATTAGGGGACGGGTTACGGTAAGGCTTCGGGTAAGGGTTAGGGTTAGGGTTAGGGTTAGGGGACGGGGACGGTTTAGGGTGTCAGGTTAGAGTACGACAACGGTTTAGGGTGAGCGTACGTGTTAGGGTACGGTTTAGTGTTAGCGTATGGTTTAGGATTAGGGGACGGGTTAGTGTAAGGCTTCGGGTAAGTGTTAGGGTTAGGGTTAGGGTTAGGGGACGGGAACGGTTTAGGGGACAGGTTAGGGTATGACAACGGTTTAGCGTGAGCGTACGTGTTAGGGTACGGGTTCGTGTTAGCGTACGGGTTAGGATTAGGGGATGTGTTAGTGTAAGGCTTCGGGTAAGTGTTAGGGTTAGGGTTAGGGTTAGGATTAGGGGACGTGGAAGGGGACGGTTTACGGGACAGGTTAGGGAACGACAATGTTTTAAGGCGAGCATACGTGTTAGGGTATGGGTTAGTGTTAGCCAACGGGTTAAGATTAGGGGACGGGTTACGGTAAGTCTTCGGATAAGGGTTAGGTTTAGGGTTAGGTTTAGAGTTAGGGGACGGGGACGGGGACAGTTTAGGGGACAGGTTAGGGTAGGACAAGGGTTTAGGGTGAGCGTACGTGTTAGAGTACCGGTTAGTGTTATCGTATGTGTTAGGATTAGGGGACGGGTTAGGGTAAGGCTTCAGGTAAGAGTTAGGGTTAGGGTTAGGGTTAGGGTTAGGGGTAGGGGACGGGGACTGTGTAGGGGACAGGTTAGGGTACGACAATGGTTTAGGGTGAGTGTACGTGTTAGGGTACGGGTTAGTGTTAGCGTACGGGTTAGGATTAGGGGACGGGTTAGGGTAAGGCTTCGGGTAAGGGTTAGGGTTAGGGTTAGGGTTAGGGAACGGGGACGGTTTAGGGGAAAGGTTAGTGTACGACAACGGTTTAGGGTGAGCGTACGTGTTAGGGTACGGGTTAGAGTTAGCATGAGGGTTAGGATTAGGGGACGGTTTAGGGTAAGGCTTCGGGTAAGGGTTCGGGTTAGGGTTAGGGTTAGGGTTAGGGTTAGGGTTAGGGGACGGAGACGGTTTAGGGGACAGGTTAGTGTACGACAACGGTTTAGGGTGAGCGTACGTGTTAGGGTACGGGTTAGTGTTAGCGTACGGGTTAGGATTAGGGGACGGTTTAGGGTAAGGCTTCGGGTAAGGGTTAGGGTTAGGGGACGGGGACGGTTTAGGGGACAGGTTAGGGTACGACAACGGTTTAGGGTGAGCATACGTGTTAGGGTACGGGTTAGTGTTAGCGTACGGGTTAGGATTAGAGGACGTGTTAGGGTAAGGCTTCGGGTAAGGGTTAGATTTAGGGTTAGGGTTATGGTTAGGGTTAGGAGACGGGGACGGTTTATGGGACAGGTTAGTGTACAACAACGGTTTAGGGTGTGTGTATGTGTTAGGGTACGGTTTAGTGTTAGCGTACGGGTTAGGATTAGGGGACGGGTTAGTGTAAGGCTTCGGGTAAGGGTTAGGGTTAGGGTTAGGGTTAGGGTTAGGGGACGGGAACGTTTTAGGGGACAGGTTAGAGTACGACAACGGTTTAGGGTGAGCGTACGTGTTAGGGTACGGGTTAGTGTTAGCGTACGGGTTAGGATTAGAGGACGTGTTAGGTTAAGGCTTCGGGTAAGGGTTAGGGTTAGGGTTAGGGTTAGGGTTAGGGTTAGGGTTAGGAGACGGGGACGGTTTAGGGGACAGGTTAGTGTACGACTACGGTTTAGGGTGTGCGTATGTGTTAGGGTACGGGTTAGTGTTAGCGTACGGTTTAGGATTAGGGGACGGGTTAGGGTAAGGCTTCGGGTAAGGGATAGGTTTAGGGTTAGGGTTAGGGTTAGGGTTAGGGTACGGGGACCGTTTAGGGGACAGGTTATGGTACGACAACGGTTTATGGTGAGCGTACGTGTTAGGCTACGGGTTAGTGTTAGCATACGGGTTAGGATTAGGGGATGGGTTAGGGTAAGGCTACGGGTAAGGGTTAGGGTTAGGGTTAGGGTTAGGGTTAGGGTTAGGGGACGGTTTAGGGGACAGGTTAGGGTACGACAACGGTTTAGGGTGAGTGTACGTGTTAGGGTACGGGTTAGTGTTAGTGTACGGTTTAGGATTAGGGGACGGGTTAGGGTAAGGCTTCGGGTAAGGGTTAGGGTTAGGGTTAGGGTTAGGGTTAGGTTTAGGGGACGGTGATGGGGACGGTTTAGGGGACAGGTCAGTGTATGACAACGGTTTAGGGTGACCGTACGTGTTAGGGTACGGTTTAGTGTTATCGTAAGGGTTAGGATTAGGGGACGGGTTAGGGTAAGGCTTCGGGTAAGGTTTAGGGTTAGGGTTAGGGTTAGGGTTAGGGTTAGGGGACGGGGACGGTTTTGGGGACAGGTTAGAGTACGACAACGGTTTAGGGTGAGTGTACGTGTTAGGGTACGGGTTAGTGTTAGCGTACGGGTTAGGATTAGAGGACGTGGTAGGGTAAGGCTTCGGGTTAGGGTTAGGGTTAGGGTTAGGGTTAGGGTTAGGGTTAGGAGACGGGGACGGTTTAGGGGACAGGTTAGTGTACGACTACGGTTTAGGGTGTGCGTATGTGTTAGAGTACGGTTTAGTGTTAGCGTACGGGTTAGGATTAGGGGACGGGTTAGGGTAAGGCTTCGGGTAAGGGATAGGGTTAGGGTTAGGGTTAGGGTTAGGGTTAGGGGACGGGGACCGTTTAAGGGACAGGTTATGGTACGACAAAGGTTTATGGTGAGCGTACGTGTTAGGCTACGGGTTAGTGTTAGCATACGGGTTAGGATTAGGGGATGGGTTAGGGTAAGGCTTCGGGTAAGGGTTAGGGTTAGGGTTAGGGGACGGGGACGGGGACGGTTTAGGGGACAGGTTAGGGTACGACAACGGTTTAGGGTGAGTGTACGTGTTAGGGAACGGGTTAGTGTTAGTGTACGGTTTAGGATTAGGGGACGGTTTAGGGTAAGACTTCGGGTAAGGGTTAGGGTTAGGGTTAGGGTTAGGGTTAGGGGACGGGGACGGGGACGGTTTAGGGGACAGGTCAGTGTATGAGAACGGTTTAGAGTGAGCGTACGTGTTAGGGTACGGTTTAGTGTTATCGTAAGGGTTAGAATTAGGGAACGGGTTAGGGTAAGGCTTCGGGTAAGGTTTAGGGTTAGGGTTAGGGTTAGGGTTAGGGTTAGGGGACTGAGACAGTTTAGGGGACAGGTTGGAGTACGACAACGGTTTAGGGTGAGCGTACGTGTTAGGGTACGGGTTAGTGTTAGCGTACGAGTTAGGATTAGGGGACGAGTTAGGGTAAGGCTTCGGATAAGGGTTAGGGTTAAGGTTAGGATTAGGGTTAGGTTTAGGGAACGGGGACGGTTTAGGGGACAGGTTAGGGTACGACAACGGTTTAGGGTGAGCGTACGTGTTAGGGTATGGGTTAGTGTTAGCGTACGGGTTAGGATTAGGGGACGGGTTAGAGTAAGGCTTCGGGTAAGGGTTAGGGTTAGGGTTAGTGTTAGGGTTAGGGGACGGGGACGGTTTAGGGGACAGGTTAGGGTACGACAATGGTTTAGGGTGAGCGTACGTGTTAGGGTACGGGTTAGTGTTAGCGTACGGGTTAGGAATAGGGGACGGCTTAGGGTAAGGCTTCGGGTAAGGTTTCGGGTTAGGGTTAGGGTTAGGGTTAGGGATAGGGTGAGGGGACGGTGATGGTTTAGGGGACAGGTTAGGTTACGACAACGGTTTAGGGTGAGCGTACGTGTTAGGGTATGGGTTAGTGTTAGCGTACGGGTTAGGATTAGGGGACGGGTTATGGTAAGGCTTCGGGTCAGGGTTAGGGATAGGGTTAGGGATAGGTTTAGGTGACGGGGACGGTTTAGGGGACAGGTTAGGGTTCGACAACGGTTTACGTTGAGCGTACGTGTTAGGGTACGGGTTAGTGTTAGCGTACGTGTTAGGATTAGGGGACGGGTTAGTGTAAGGCTTCAGGTAAGGGTTAGTGTTAGGGCTAGGGTTAGGGTTAGGGGATGGGGACGGTTTAGGGGACAGGTTAGGGTACGACAACGGTTTATGGTGAGCGTACGTGTTAGGCTATGGGTTAGTGTTAGCGTACGGTTTAGGATTAGGGTACGGGTTAGTGTAAGGCTTTGGGTAAGGGTTAGGGTTAGGTTTAGGGTTAGGGGACGGGGACGGTTTAGGGGACAGGTTAGGGTACGACAAAGGTTTAGGTTGAGCGTACGTGTTAGGGTGCGGGTTAGTGTTAGCGTACGGGTTAGGATTAGGGGACGGGTTAGGGTAAGGCTTCGGGTAAGAGTTAGGGTTAGGGTTAGGGTTAGGGGACGGGGACGGGTACGGGGACAGTTTAGGGGACAGGTTAGTGTACGACAACGGTTTAGGGTGAGCGTACGTGTTAGGGTACGGGTTAGTGTTAGCGTACGGGTTAGGATTAGGGGACGGGTTAGGGTAAGGCTTCGGGTAAGTGTTAGGGCTAGGGTTAGGGTTAGGGTTAGGGGACGGGGACGGTTTAGGGGACAGGTTAGGGTACGATAACGGTTTAGGGTGAGCGTACGTGTTAGGTTACGGTTTAGTGTTAGCGTACGGTTTAGGATTAGGGGACGGGTTAGTGTAAGGCTAAGGGTAAGTGTTAGGGTTAGGGTTAGGGTTAGGGGACGGGGACGGTTTAGGGGATAGGTTAGGGTACGACAACGGTTTAGGGTGAGCGTACGTGTTAGGGTACGGGTTAGTTTTAGCGTACGGGTTAGGATTAGGGGACGGGTTAGGGTAAGGCTTCGGGTAAGTGTTAGGGCTAGGGTTAGGGTTAGGGTTAGGGGACGGGGACGGTTTAGGGGACAGGTTAGTGTATGACAACGGTTTAGGGTGAGCGTACGTGTTAGGGTACAGGTTAGTGTTATCGTATGGGTTAGGATTAGGGGAAGGGTTAGGGTAAGGCTTCGGGTAAGGGTTAGGGTTTGGGTTAGGGTTAGGGTTAGGGTTAGGGGACGGGGACGGTTTAGGGGACAGGTTAGTGTACGACAACGGTTTAGGGTGTGTGTATGTGTTAGGGTACGCTTTAGTGTTAACGTACGGGTTAGGATTATGGGACGGGTTACGGTAAGGCTTTGGGTAAGGGTTAGGGTTAGGGTTAGGGTTAGGGGACGGGGACGGTTTAGGGGACAGGTTAGGGTACGATAATGGTTTAGGGTGAGCGTACGTGTTAGGTTACGGTTTAGTGTTAGCGTACGGTTTAGGATTAGGGGACGGGTTAGTGTAAGGCTAAGGGTAAGTGTTAGGGTTAGGGTTAGGGTTAGGGGACGGGGACGGTTTAGGGGATAGGTTAGGGTACGACACCGGTTTAGGGTGAGCGTACTTGTTAGGGTACGGGTTCGTGTTAGCGTACGGGTTAGGATTAGGGGACGGGTTAGTGTAAGGCTTCGGGTAAGTGTTAGGGTTAGGGTTAGGGTTAGGGTTAGGGTTAGGGGATGGGGAAGGTTTAGGGGACAGGTTAGGGTACGACAACGGTTTAAGGTGAGCATACGTGTTAGGGTACGGGTTAGTGTTAGCCAACGGGTTATGATTAGGGGACGGGTTAGGGTAAGGCTTCGGGTAAGGGTTAGGGTTAGGGTTAGGGTTAACGGACGGGGACGGAGACGGTTTAGGGGACAGGTTAGTGTACGACAACGGTTTAGGGTGAGCGTACGTGTTAGGGTATGGGTTAGTGTTAGCGTACGGGTTAGGATTAGGGGACGGGTTAGGGTAAGGCTTTGGGTAAGGTTTAGGGTTAGGGTTAGGGTTAGGGTTAGGGGACGGGGACGGTTTAGGGGACAGGTTAGGGTACGACAACGGTTTAGGGTTAGCGTACGTGTTAGGGTACGGGTTAGTGTTATCGTATGGGTTAGGATTAGGGGACGGGTTAGGGTAAGGCTTCGGGTAAGGGTTAGGGTTAGGGTTAGGGTTAGGGATAGGGGTAGGGGACGGGGACGGTGTAGGGGACAGGTTAGGGTACGACAACGATTTAGGGTGAGCGTACATGTTAGGGTACGGTTTAGTGTTAGCGTACGGGTTAGGATTAGGGGACGGGTTAGGGTAAGGCTTCGGGTAAGGGTTAGGGTTAGGGTTAGGGCTAGGGTTAGGGAACGGGGACGGTTTAGGGGAAAGGTTAGTGTACGACAACGGTTTAGGGTGAGCGTACGTGTTAGGGTATGGGTTAGAGTTAGCATGAGGGTTAGGATTAGTTGACGGTTTAGGGTAAGACTTTGGGTAAGGGTTCGGGTTAGGGTTAGGGTTCGGGTTAGGGTTAGGGTTAGCGGACGGAGACGGTTTAGGGGACAGGTTAGTGTACGACAACTGTTTAGGGTGAGCGTACGTGTTAGGGTACGGGTTAGTGTTAGCGTACGGGTTAGGATTAGGGGACGGGTTAGGGTAAGGCTTCGGGTAAGGGTTAGGGTTAGGGTTAGGGTTAGGGGACGGGGACGGTTTAGGGGACAGGTTAGGGTACGACAACGGTTTAGGGTGTGCGTATGTGTTAGGGTATGGTTTAGGGTTAGCGTATGGGTTAGGATTAGGGGACGGGTTAGGGTAAGGCTTCGGGTAAGGGTTAGGGTTAGGGTTAGGGTTAGGGTTAGGGGACGGGGACAGGGACGATTTAGGGGACAGGTTAGGGTACGACAACGGTTTAGGGTGAGCGTACGTGTTAGGGTACGCGTTAGTGTTATCGTATGGGTTAGGAATAGGGGACGGGTTAGGGTAAGGCTTCGGGTAAGGGTTAGGTTTAGGGTTAGGGTTAGGGTAAGGGTTAGGGGACGGGGACGGTTTAGGGGACAGGTTAGTGTACGACAACGGTTTAGGGTGAGCGTACGTGTTAGGGTACGGGTTAGTGTTAGCGTACGGGTTAGGATTAGGGGACGGCTTAGGGTAAGGCTTCGGATAAGGGTTAGGGTTAAGGTTAGGGTTAGGGTTAGGGTTAGGGTTGGCGAACGGGGACGGTTTAGGGGACAGGTTATGGTATGACAACGTTTTAGGGTGAGCGTACGTGTTAGGGTACGGGTTAGTGTTAGCGTACGGTTTAGGATTAGGGGACGGGTTAGGATAAGGCTTCGGGTAAGGGTTAGGGTTAGGGTTAGGGTTAGGGTTAGGGGAATGGGACGGTTTAGGGGACAGGTTAGGGTACGACAACGGTTTAGGGTGAGCGTACGTGTTAGGGTAAGGATTAGGGTTAGCGTACGGGTTAGGATTAGGGGATGGGTTAGTGTAAGGCTTCGGGTAAGTGTTAGGGTTAGGGTTAGGTTTAGGGATAGGGGACGGGGATGGTTTAGTGTACTGGTTAGGGTACGACAATGGTTTAGGGAGAGCGTACGTGTTAGGGTACGGGTTAGGGTTAGCGTACGTGTTAGGATTAGGGGATGGGTTAGAGTAATGCTTCGGGTAAGGGTTAGGGTTTGGGTTAGGGTTAGGGTTAGGGTTAGGGGACGGCGACGGTTTAGGGGACAGTTTAGGCTACGACAACGGTTTAGGGTGAGCGTACGTGTTAGGGTACGGGTTAGTGTTAGCGTACGGGTTAGGATTGGGGACGGGTTAGGGTAAGGCTTCGGGTAAGGGTTCGGGTTAGGGTTAGGTTTAGGGGTAGGGTTAGGGGACGGTGACGGTTTAGGGGACAGGTTAGGGTACGACAACGGTTTAGGGTGAGCGTACATGTTAGGGTACGGGTTAGTGTTAGCGTACGGGTTAGGATTAGGGGACGGATTAGGTTAAGGCTTCGAGTAAGGGTTCGGGTTAGGGTTAGGGTTAGGGTTCGGGGACGTTGACGGTTTAGGGGACAGGTTAGGTTACGACAACGGTTTAAGGTGAGCGTACGTGTTAGGGTACGTGTTAGTGTTAGCGTACAGGTTAGGATTAGGGGACGGGTTAGGGTAAGGCTTCGGGTAAGTGTTAGGATTAGGGTTAGGGTTAGTGTTAGGGGACGGGGACGGTTTAGGGGACAGGTTAGGGTACGACAACGGTTTAGTGTGAGCGTACGTGTTAGGGTACGGGTTAGTGTTAGCGTACGGGTTAGGATTAGGGGATGGGTTAGTGTAAGGCTTCGGGTAAGTGTTAGGGCTAGGGTTAGGGTTAGGGAAAGGGGAAGGGGATGGTTTAGGTTACAGGTTAGGGTATGACAATGGTTTAGAGTGAGCGTACGTGTTAGGGTACGGGTTAGGGTTAGCGTACGGGTTAGGATTAGGGGATGGGTTAGTGTTAGGCTTCGGGTAAGGGTTAAGTTTAGGGTTAGGGTTAGGGATAGGGGACGGGGATGTTTTAGGGTACAGGTTAGGGTACGACAATGGTTTAGAGTGAGCGTACGTGTTAGGGTACGCGTTAGTGTTAGCGTACGGTTTAGGTTTAGGGTACAGGTTAGTGTAAGGCTTCGGGTAAGGGTTAGGGTTAGGGTTAGAGTTAGGGTTAGGGTTAGGAGACGGGGACGGTTTAGGGGACAGGTTAGTGTATGACAACAGTTTAGGGTGTGCGTATGTGTTAGGGTACGCTTTAGTGTTAGCGTATGGGTTAGGATTAGGGGACGGGTTACGGTAAGGCTTCGGGTAAGGGTTAGGGTTAGGGTTAGGGTTAGGGGACGGGGACGGTTTAGGGTGTCAGGTTAGAGTACGACAACGGTTTAGGGTGAGCGTACGTGTTAGGGTACGGTTTAGTGTTAGCGTATGGTTTAGGATTAGGGGACGGGTTAGTGTAAGGCTTCGGGTAAGTGTTAGGGTTAGGGTTAGGGTTAGGGGACGGGAACGGTTTAGGGGACAGGTTAGGGTACGACAACGGTTTAGCGTGAGCGTACGTGTTAGGGTACGGGTTCGTGTTAGCGTACGGGTTAGGATTAGGGGATGTGTTAGTGTAAGGCTTCGGGTAAGTGTTAGGGTTAGGGTTAGGGTTAGGATTAGGGGACGTGGAAGGGGACGGTTTACGGGACAGGTTAGGGTACGACAATGTTTTAAGGCGAGCATACGTGTTAGGGTATGGGTTAGTGTTAGCCAACGGGTTAAGATTAGGGGACGGGTTACGGTAAGTCTTCGGATAAGGGTTAGGTTTAGGGTTAGGGTTAGGGTTAGGGGACGGGGACGGGGACAGTTTAGGGGACAGGTTAGGGTAGGACAAGGGTTTAGGGTGAGCGTACGTGTTAGAGTACCGGTTAGTGTTATCGTATGTGTTAGGATTAGGGGACGGGTTAGGGTAAGGCTTCAGGTAAGAGTTAGGGTTAGGGTTAGGGTTAGGGTTAGGGGTAGGGGACGGGGACGGTGTAGGGGACAGGTTAGGGTACGACAATGGTTTAGGGTGAGTGTACGTGTTAGGGTACGGGTTAGTGTTAGCGTACGGGTTAGGATTAGGGGACGGGTTAGGGTAAGGCTTCGGGTAAGGGTTAGGGTTAGGGTTAGGGTTAGGGAACGGGGACGGTTTAGGGGAAAGGTTAGTGTACGACAACGGTTTAGGGTGAGCGTACGTGTTAGGGTACGGGTTAGAGTTAGCATGAGGGTTAGGATTAGGGGACGGTTTAGGGTAAGGCTTCGGGTAAGGGTTCGGGTTAGGGTTAGGGTTAGGGTTAGGGTTAGGGTTAGGGGACGGAGACGGTTTAGGGGGACAGGTTAGTGTACGACAACGGTTTAGGGTGAGCGTATGTGTTAGGGTACGGGTTAGTGTTAGCGTACGGGTTAGGATTAGGGGACGGTTTAGGGTAAGGCTTCGGGTAAGGGTTAGGGTTAGGGGACGGGGACGGTTTAGGGGACAGGTTAGGGTACGACAACGGTTTAGGGTGAGCATACGTGTTAGGGTACGGGTTAGTGTTAGCGTACGGGTTAGGATTAGAGGACGTGTTAGTGTAAAGCTTCGGGTAAGGGTTAGATTTAGGGTTAGGGTTATGGTTAGGGTTAGGAGACGGGGACGGTTTATGGGACAGGTTAGTGTACAACAACGGTTTAGGGTGTGTGTATGTGTTAGGGTACGGTTTAGTGTTAGCGTACGGGTTAGGATTAGGGGACGGGTTAGTGTAAGGCTTCGGGTAAGGGTTAGGGTTAGGGTTAGGGTTAGGGTTAGGGGACGGGGACGTTTTAGGGGACAGGTTAGAGTACGACAACGGTTTAGGGTGAGCGTACGTGTTAGGGTACGGGTTAGTGTTAGCGTACGGGTTAGGATTAGAGGACGTGTTAGCTTAAGGCTTCGGGTAAGGGTTAGGGTTAGGGTTAGGGTTAGGGTTAGGGTTAGGGTTAGGAGACGGGGACGGTTTAGGGGACAGGTTAGTGTACGACTACGGTTTAGGGTGTGCGTATGTGTTAGGGTACGGGTTAGTGTTAGCGTACGGTTTAGGATTAGGGGACAGGTTAGGGTAAGGCTTCGGGTAAGGGATAGGGTTAGGGTTAGGGTTAGGGTTAGGGTTAGGGTACGGGGACCGTTTAGGGGACAGGTTATGGTACGACAACGGTTTATGGTGAGCGTACGTGTTAGGCTACGGGTTAGTGTTAGCATACGGGTTAGGATTAGGGGATGGGTTAGGGTAAGGCTACGGGTAAGGGTTAGGGTTAGGGTTAGGGTTAGGGTTAGGGGATGGGGACGGTTTAGGGGACAGGTTAGGGTACGACAACGGTTTAGGGTGAGTGTACGTGTTAGGGTACGGGTTAGTGTTAGTGTACGGTTTAGGATTAGGGGACGGGTTAGGGTAAGGCTTCGGGTAATGGTTAGGGTTAGGGTTAGGGTTAGGGTTAGGGGACGGTGATGGGGACGGTTTAGGCGACAGGTCAGTGTATGACAACGGTTTAGGGTGACCGTACATGTTAGGGTACGGTTTAGTGTTATCGTAAGGGTTAGGATTAGGGGACGGGTTAGGGTAAGGCTTCGGGTAAGGTTTAGGGTTAGGGTTAGGGTTAGGGTTAGGGTTAGGGGACGGGGACGGTTTTGGGGACAGGTTAGAGTACGACAACGGTTTAGGGTGAGTGTACGTGTTAGGGTACGGGTTAGTGTTAGCGTACGGGTTAGGATTAGAGGACGTGGTAGGGTAAGGTTTCGGGTTAGGGTTAGGGTTAGGGTTAGGGTTAGGGTTAGGGTTAGGAGACGGGGACGGTTTAGGGGACAGGTTAGTGTCCGACTACGGTTTAGGGTGTGCGTATGTGTTAGAGTACGGTTTAGTGTTAGCGTACGGGTTAGGATTAGGGGTCGGGTTAGGGTAAGGCTTCGGGTAAGGGATAGGGTTAGGGTTAGGGTTAGGGTTAGGGTTAGGGGACGGGGACCGTTTAAGGGACAGGTTATGGTACGACAAAGGTTTATGGTGAGCGTACGTGTTAGGCTACGGGTTAGTGTTAGCATACGGGTTAGGATTAGGGGATGGGTTAGGGTAAGGCTTCGGGTAAGGGTTAGGGTTAGGGTTAGGGGACGGGGACGGGGACGGTTTAGGGGACAGGTTAGGGTACGACAACGGTTTAGGGTGAGTGTACGTGTTAGGGAACGGGTTAGTGTTAGTGTACGGTTTAGGTTTAGGGGACGGTTTAGGGTAAGACTTCGGGTAAGGGTTAGGGTTAGGGTTAGGGTTAGGGTTAGGGGACGGGGACGGGGACGTTTTAGGGGACAGGTCAGTGTATGAGAACGGTTTAGAGTGAGCGTACGTGTTAGGGTACGGTTTAGTGTTATCGTAAGGGTTAGAATTAGGGAACGGGTTAGGGTAAGGCTTCGGGTAAGGTTTAGGGTTAGGGTTAGGGTTAGGGTTAGGGTTAGGGGACTGAGACAGTTTAGGGGACAGGTTGGAGTACGACAACGGTTTAGGGTGAGCGTACGTGTTAGGGTACGGGTTAGTGTTAGCGTACGAGTTAGGATTAGGGGACGAGTTAGGGTAAGGCTTCGGATAAGGGTTAGGGTTAAGGTTAGGATTAGGGTTAGGTTTAGGGAACGGGGACGGTTTAGGGGACAGGTTAGGGTACGACAATGGTTTAGGGTGAGCGTACGTGTTAGGGTATGGGTTAGTGTTAGCGTACGGGTTAGGATTAGGGGACGGGTTAGAGTAAGGCTTCGGGTAAGGGTTAGGGTTAGGGTTAGTGTTAGGGTTAGGGGACGGGGACGGTTTAGGGGACAGGTTAGGGTACGACAATGGTTTAGGGTGAGCGTACGTGTTAGGGTACGGGTTAGTGTTAGCGTACGGGTTAGGAATAGGGGACGGTTTAGGGTAAGGCTTCGGGTAAGGTTTCGGGTTAGGGTTAGGGTTAGGGTTAGGGATAGGGTGAGGGGACGGTGATGGTTTAGGGGACAGGTTAGGTTACGACAACGGTTTAGGGTGAGCGTACGTGTTAGGGTATGGGTTAGTGTTAGCGTACGGGTTAGGATTAGGGGACGGGTTAGGGTAAGGCTTCGGGTCAGGGTTAGGGATAGGGTTAGGGATAGGTTTAGGTGACGGGGACGGTTTAGGGGACAGGTTAGGGTTCGACAACGGTTTACGTTGAGCGTACGTGTTAGGGTACGGGTTAGTGTTAGCGTACGTGTTAGGATTAGGGGACGGGTTAGTGTAAGGCTTCAGGTAAGGGTTAGTGTTAGGGCTAGGGTTAGGGTTAGGGGATGGGGACGGTTTAGGGGACAAGTTAGGGTACGACAACGGTTTATGGTGAGCGTACGTGTTAGGCTATGGGTTAGTGTTAGCGTACGGTTTAGGATTAGGGTACGGGTTAGTGTAAGGCTTTGGGTAAGGGTTAGGGTTAGGTTTAGGGTTAGGGGACGGGGACGGTTTAGGGGACAGGTTAGGGTACAACAAAGGTTTAGGTTGAGCGTACGTGTTAGGGTGCGGGTTAGTGTTAGCGTACGGGTTAGGATTAGGGGACGGGTTAGGGTAAGGCTTCGGGTAAGAGTTAGGGTTAGGGTTAGGGTTAGGGGACGGGGACGGGTACGGGGACAGTTTAGGGGACAGGTTAGTGTACGACAACGGTTTAGGGTGAGCGTACGTGTTAGGGTACGGGTTAGTGTTAGCGTACGGGTTAGGATTAGGGGACGGGTTAGGGTAAGGCTTCGGGTAAGTGTTAGGGCTAGGGTTAGGGTTAGGGTTAGGGGACGGGGACGGTTTAGGGGACAGGTTAGGGTACGATAACGGTTTAGGGTGAGCGTACGTGTTAGGTTACGGTTTAGTGTTAGCGTACGGTTTAGGATTAGGGGACGGGTTAGTGTAAGGCTAAGGGTAAGTGTTAGGGTTAGGGTTAGGGTTAGGGGACGGGGACGGTTTAGGGGATAGGTTAGGGTACGACAACGGTTTAGGGTGAGCGTACGTGTTAGGGTACGGGTTAGTTTTAGCGTACGGGTTAGGATTAGGGGACGGGTTAGGGTAAGGCTTCGGGTAAGTGTTAGGGCTAGGGTTAGGGTTAGGGTTAGGGGACGGGGACGGTTTAGGGGACAGGTTAGTGTATGACAACGGTTTAGGGTGAGCGTACGTGTTAGGGTACAGGTTAGTGTTATCGTATGGGTTAGGATTAGGGGAAGGGTTAGGGTAAGGCTTCGGGTAAGGGTTAGGGTTTGGGTTAGGGTTAGGGTTAGGGTTAGGGGACGGGGACGGTTTAGGGGACAGGTTAGTGTACGACAACGGTTTAGGGTGTGTGTATGTGTTAGGGTACGCTTTAGTGTTAACGTACGGGTTAGGATTATGGGACGGGTTACGGTAAGGCTTTGGGTAAGGGTTAGGGTTAGGGTTAGGGTTAGGGTTAGGGGACGGGGACGGTTTAGGGGACAGGTTAGGGTACGATAACGGTTTAGGGTGAGCGTACGTGTTAGGTTACGGTTTAGTGTTAGCGTACGGTTTAGGATTAGGGGACGGGTTAGTGTAAGGCTAAGGGTAAGTGTTAGGGTTAGGGTTAGGGTTAGGGGACGGGGACGGTTTAGGGGATAGGTTAGGGTACGACACCGGTTTAGGGTGAGCGTACTTGTTAGGGTACGGGTTCGTGTTAGCGTACGGGTTAGGATTAGGGGACGGGTTAGTGTAAGGCTTCGGGTAAGTGTTAGGGTTAGGGTTAGGGTTAGGGTTAGGGTTAGGGGATGGGGACGATTTAGGGGACAGGTTAGGGTACGACAACGGTTTAAGTTGAGCATACGTGTTAGGGTACGGGTTAGTGTTAGCCAACGGGTTATGATTAGGTGACGGGTTAGGGTAAGGCTTCGGGTAAGGGTTAGGGTTAGGGTTAGGGTTAACGGACGGGGACGGAGACGGTTTAGGGGACAGGTTAGTGTACGACAACGGTTTAGGGTGAGCGTACGTGTTAGGGTATGGGTTAGTGTTAGCGTACGGGTTAGGATTAGGGGACGGGTTAGGGTAAGGCTTTGGGTAAGGTTTAGGGTTAGGGTTAGGGTTAGGGTTAGGGGACGGGGACGGTTTAGGGGACAGGTTAGGGTACGACAACGGTTTAGGGTTAGCGTACGTGTTAGGGTACGGGTTAGTGTTATCGTATGGGATAGGATTAGGGGACGGGTTAGGGTAAGGCTTCGGGTAAGGGTTAGGGTTAGGGTTAGGGTTAGGGATAGGGGTAGGGGACGGGGACGGTGTAGGGGACAGGTTAGGGTACGACAACGATTTAGGGTGAGCGTACATGTTAGGGTACGGTTTAGTGTTAGCGTACGGGTTAGGATTAGGGGACGGGTTAGGGTAAGGCTTCGGGTAAGGGTTAGGGTTAGGGTTAGGGCTAGGGTTAGGGAACGGGGACGGTTTAGGGGAAAGGTTAGTGTACGACAACGGTTTAGGGTGAGCGTACGTGTTAGGGTATGGGTTAGAGTTAGCATGAGGGTTAGGATTAGTTGACGGTTTAGGGTAAGACTTTGGGTAAGGGTTCGGGTTAGGGTTAGGGTTCGGGTTAGGGTTAGGGTTAGCGGACGGAGACGGTTTAGGGGACAGGTTAGTGTACGACAACGGTTTAGGGTGAGCGTACGTGTTAGGGTACGGGTTAGTGTTAGCGTACGGGTTAGGATTAGGGACGGGTTAGGTTAAGGCTTCGGGTGAGGGTTAGGGTTAGGGTTAGGGTTAGGGGACGGAGACGGTTTAGGGGACAGGTTAGGGTACGACAACGGTTTAGGGTGTGCGTATGTGTTAGGGTATGGTTTAGGGTTAGCGTACGGGTTAGGATTAGGGGACGGGTTAGGGTAAGGCTTCGGGTAAGGGTTAGGGTTAGGGTTAGGGTTAGGGTTAGGCTTAGGGGACGGGGACGGTTTAGGGGACAGGTTATTGTACGACAACGGTTTATGATGAGCGTACGTGTTAGGCTACGTGTTAGTGTTAGCGTACGGGTTAGGATTAGGGGATGGGTTAGGGTAAGGCTTCGGGAAAGGGTTAGGGTTAGGGTTAGGGTTAGGGGACGGGGACGGTTTAGGGGACAGGTTAGGGTACGACAACGGTTTAGGGTGAGCGTACGTGTTAGGTTACGGGTTAGTGTTAGCGTACGGGTTAGGATTAGGGGACGGGTTAGGGTAAGGCTTCGGGTAAGGGTTAGGGTTAGGGTTAGGGTTAGGGTTAGGGGACGGGGACGGTTTAGGGGACAGGTTAGGGTACGAAAATGGTTTAGGGTGAGCGTATGTGTTAGGGTATGGGTTAGTGTTATCGTAAGGGTTAGGATTAGGGGACGGGTTAGGGTAAGGCTTCGGGTAAGTGATAGGGTTAGGGTTAGGGTTAGGGGACGGGGACGGTTTAGGGGACAGGTTAGAGTACGACAACGGTTTAGGGTGAGCGTACGTGTTAGGGTACGTGTTAGTGTTAGCGTACGAGTTAGGATTAGGGGACGGTTTAGGGTAAGGCTTCGGATAAGGGTTAGGGTTAAGGTTAGGGTTAGGGTTAGGGTTAGGGAACGGGGACGGTTTAGGGGACAGGTTAGGATACGACAACGGTTTAGGGTGAGCGTACGTGTTAGGGTACGGGTTAGAGTTAGCATACGGGTTAGGATTAGGGGACGGGTTAGGGTAAGGCTTCGGGTAAGGGTTAGGGTTAGGGTTAGGGTTAGGGTTAGGGTTAGGGGACGGGGACGGTTTAAGGGACAGATTAGGGTACGACAACGGTTTATGGTGAGCGTACCTGTTAGGGTACGGGTTAGTGTTAGCTTACGGGTTAGGATTAGGGGACGGGTTAGGGTAAGGCTTCGGATAAGTGTTAGGGTTAGGGTTATTGTTAGGGTTAGGGGACGGGGACGGTTTAGGGGAGAGGTTTTGGTACGACAAAGTTTTAGGGTGAGCGTACGTGTTAGGGTATGGGTTAGTGTTAGCGTACGGGTTAGGATTAGGGCACGGTTTAGGGTAAGGCTTCGGGTAAGGGTTCGGGTTAGGGTTAGGGTTAGGGTTAGGGTTAGGGTGAGGGGACGGTGAAGGTTTAGGGGACATGTTAGGGTACAACAACGGTTTAGGGTGAGCGTACGTGTTAGGGTACGGGTTAGAGTTAGCGTACGGGTTAGGATTAGGGGACGGGTTAGAGTAAGGCTTCGGGTAAGGGTTAGGGTTAGGGTTAGGGTTAGGGGACGGGGAGGTTTTAGGGGACAGGTTAGAGTACGATAACGGTTTAGGGTGAGCGTACGTGTTAGGGTACGGGTTAGTGTTAGCGTGTGGGTTAGGATTAGAGGACGTGTTAGGGTAAGGCTTCCGGTAAGGGTTAGGGTTAGGGTTAGGGTTAGGGTTAGGGTTAGGAGACGGGGACGGTTTAGGGGACAGGTTAGTGTACGACTATGTTTTAGGGTGTGCGTATGTGTTAGGGTATGGTTTAGTGTTAGCGTACGGGTTAGGATTAGGGGACGGGTTAGGGTAAGGCTTCGGGTAAGGGATAGGGTTAGGGTTAGGGTTAGGGGACGGGGACTGTTTAGGGGACAGGTTAGGGTACGACAACGGTTTAGGGTGAGTGTACATGTTAGGGTACAGGTTAGTGTTAGTGTACAGTTTAGGATTAGGGGACGGGTTAGGGTAAGGTTTCGGGTAAGGGTTAGGGTTAGGGTTAGGGTTAGGGTTAGGGGACGGGGACGGGGACGGTTTAAGGGACAGGTCAGTGTATGACAACGGTTTAGGGTGAGCGTACGTGTTAGGGTACGGTTTAGTGTTATCGTAAGGGTTAGGTTTAGGGGACGGGTTAGGGTAAGGCTTTGGGTAAGGGTTAGGGTTAGGGTTAGGGTTAGGGTTAGGGTTAGGGTTAGGGGACGCGGACGGTTTAGCGGACAAGTTAGAGTACGACAACGGTTTCGGGTGAGCGTACGTGTTAGGGTAGGGTTAGTGTTAGCGTACGGGTTAGGATTAGAGGACGTGTTAGGGTAAGGCTTTGGGTAAGGGTTAGGGTTAGGGTTAGGGTTAGGGTTAGGGTTAGGAGACGGGGACGGTTTAGGGGACAGGTTAGTGTACGACTACGGTTTAGGGTGTGCGTATGTGTTAGGGTACGGTTTAGTGTTAGCGTACAGTTTAGGATTAGGGGACGGGTTAGGGTAAGGCTTCGGGTAAGGGATAGGGTTAGGGTTAGGGTTAGGGTTAGGGGACGGGGACTGTTTAGGGGACAGGTTATGGTACGAGAACGGTTTATGGTGAGCGTACGTGTTAGGCTATGGGTTAGTGTTAGCATACGGGTTAGGATTAGGGGATGGGTTAGGGTAAGGCTTCGGGTAAGGGTTCGGGTTAGGTTTAGGGTTAGGGTTAGGGATAGGGTGAGGGGACGGTGACGGTTTAGGGGACAGGTTAGGGTACGACAACGGTTTAGGGTGAGCGTAGGTGTTAGGGTACGGGTTAGTGTTAGCGTACGGGTTAGGATTAGGGGACGGGTTAGGGTAAGGCTTCGGGTCAGGGTTAGGATTAGGGTTAGGGATAGGGTTAGGGGACAGGGACGGTTTAGGGGACAGGTTAGGGTACGACAACGGTTTACGTTGAGCGTACGTGTTAGGGTACGGTTTAGTGTTAGCGTACGGGTTAGGATTAGAGGACGTGTTAGGGTAAGGCTTCGGGTAAGGGTTAGGGTTAGGGTTAGGCTTAGAGATAGGGTTAGGAGACGGGGACGGTTTAGGGGACAGGTAAGTGTACAACAACGGATTAGGGTGTGTGTATGTGTTAGGTTGCGGTTTAGTGTTAGCGTACGGGTTAGGATTAGGGGACGGGTTAGGGTAAGGCTTCATGTAAGGGTTAGTGTTAGGGTTAGGGTTAGGGTTAGGGGATGGGGACTGTTTAGGGGACAGGTTAGGGTACGACAACGGTTTATGGTGAGCGTACGTGTTAGGCTATGGGTTAGTGTTAGCGTACGGTTTAGGAATAGGGTACGGGTTAGAGTAAGGCTTCGGGTAAGGGTTAAGGTTAGGGTTAGGGTTAGGGTTAGTGTTAGAGTTAGGGGACGGGGACGGTTTAGGGGACAGGTTAGGGCACGACAACGGTTTTGGGTGAGCGTACGTGTTAGGGTATGGATTAGTGTTAGCGTTCGGGTAAGGATTAGGGGACGGGTTAGGGTAAGGCTTCGGGTAAGTTTTCGGGTTAGGGTTAGGGTCAAGGTTAGGGCTAGGGGACGGTGACCGTTTAGGGGACAGGTTAGGGTACGACAACGGTTTAGGGTGAGTGTACGTGTTAGGGTACGGGTTACTGTTAGCGAACGGGTTAGGATTAGGGAACGGGTTAGGATAAGGCTTCGGGTAAGGGTTAGGGTTAGGGTTTGGGTTAGGGTTAGGGGACGGGGACGGTTTAGGGGACAGGTTAGGGTAGGACAACGGTTTAGGGTGAGCGTACGTGTTAGGGTACGTGTTAGTGTTAGCGTACGTGTTAGTATTAGGGGACGGGTTAGGGTAAGGCTTCGGGTAAGGGTTAGGGTTAGGGTTAGGATTAGGGTTAGGGGACGGGGCGGGGACGTATTAGGGGACAGGTTAGTGTACAACAACTGTTTAGGGTGAGCGTACGTGTTAGGGTATGGGTTAGTGTTAGCGTACGGTTTAGGATTAGGGGACGGGTTAGTGTAAGGCTTCGGGTAAGGGTTAGGGTTAGGGTTAGGGTTAGGGTTAGGGGACGGGGACAGGGACGATTTAGGGGACAGGTTAGGGTACGACAACGGTTTAGGGTGAGCGTACGTGTTAGGGTACGCGTTAGTGTTATCGTATGGGTTAGGAATAGGGGACGGGTTAGGGTAAGGCTTCGGGTAAGGGTTAGGTTTAGGGTTAGGTTTAGGGTAAGGGTTAGGGGACGGGGACGGTTTAGGGGACAGGTTAGTGTACGACAACGGTTTAGGGTGAGCGTACGTGTTAGGGTACGGGTTAGTGTTAGCGTACGGGTTAGGATTAGGGGACGGGTTAGGGTAAGGCTTCGGATAAGGGTTAGGGTTAAGGTTAGGGTTAGGGTTAGGGTTAGGGAACGGGGACGGTTTAGGGGACAGTTTAGTGTACGACAAAGGTTTAGGGTGAGCGTACGTGTTAGGGTATGGGTTAGTGTTAGCGTACGGGTTAGGCTTATGGGACGGGTTAGGTTAAGGCTTCGTGTAAGGGTTAGGGTTAGGGTTAGGGTTAGGTTTAGGGTTAGGGGACGGGGACGGTTTAGGGGACAGGTTATGGTATGACAACGTTTTAGGGTGAGCGTACGTGTTAGGGTACGTGTTAGTGTTAGCGTACGGGTTAGTATTAGGGGACGGGTTAGGGTAAGGCTTCGGATAAGGGTTAGGGTTACGGTTAGGGGACGGGGATGGGGAAGGTTTAGGGGACAGGTTAGTGTACAACAACTGTTTAGGGTGAGCGTACGTGTTAGGGTACGGGTTAGTGTTAGCGTACGGTTTAGGATTCGGGGACGGGTTAGGGTAAGGCTTCGGGTAAGGGTTAGGGTTAGGGTTAGGGTTAGGGTTAGGGGACTGGGACTGTTTAGGGGACAGGTTAGGGTACGACAACGGTTTAGGCTGAGCGTACGTGTTAGGGTAAGGATTAGGGTTAGCGTACGGTTTAGGATTAGGGGATGGGTTAGTGTAAGGCTTCGGGTAAGTGTTAGGGTTAGGGTTAGTGTTAGGGATAGGGGACGGGGATGGTTTAGGGTACTGGTTAGGGTACGACAATGGTTTAGGGTGAGCGTACGTGTTAGGGTACGGGTTAGGGTTAGCGTACGTGTTAGGATTATGGGATGGGTTAGAGTAATGCTTCGGGTAAGTGTTAGGGTTAGGGTTAGGGTTAGGGTTAGGGGACGGTGACGGTTTAGGGGACAGGTTAGTGTACGACAACGGTTTAGGGTGAGCGTACGTGTTAGGGTACGAGTTAGTGTTAGCGTACGCGTTAGGATTGGGGACGGGTTAGGGTAAGGCTTCGGGTAAGGGTTCGGGTTAGGGTTAGGTTTAGGGTTAGGGTTAGGGGACGGTGACGGTTTAGGGGACAGGTTAGGGTACGACAACGTTTGAGGGTGAGCATACATGTTCGGGTACGGGTTAGTGTTAGCGTACGGGTTAGGATTAGGGGACGGATTAGGTTAAGGCTTCGGGTACGGGTTCGGGTTAGGGTTAGGGTTAGGGTTCGGGGACGTTGACGGTTTAGGGGACAGGTTAGGGTACGACAACGGTTTAAGGTGAGCGTACGTGTTAGGGTATGGG
The DNA here is from genome assembly GCF_963924675.1 of Phocoena phocoena. Taxonomy (NCBI): domain Eukaryota; kingdom Metazoa; phylum Chordata; class Mammalia; order Artiodactyla; family Phocoenidae; genus Phocoena; species Phocoena phocoena. The sequence continues at coordinate 113,745 of NW_027077636.1, read as the reverse complement.
TTAGTGTTAGCGTACGGGTTAGGATTAGGGACGGGTTAGGGTAAGGCTTCGGGTAAGTGTTAGGATTAGGGTTAGGGTTAGTGTTAGGGGACGGGGACGGTTTAGGGGACAGGTTAGGGTACGACAACGGTTTAGGGTGAGCCTACGTGTTAGGGTACGGGTTAGGGTTAGGGTACGGGTTAGGATTAGGGGATGGGTTAGTGTAAGGCTTCGGGTAAGGGTTAGGGCTAGGGTTAGGGTTAGGGATAGGGGACAGGGATGGTTTAGGGTACAGGTTAGGGTACGACAATGGTTTAGAGTGAGCGTACGTGTTAGGGTACGGGTTAGTGTTAGCGTACGGGTTAGGTTTAGGGTACAGGTTAGTGGAAGGCTTCGGGTAAGGGTTAGGGTTAGGATTAGGGTTAGGGGACGGGGACGTTTTAGGGGACAGGTTAGGGTACGACAACGGTTTAGGGTGAGCGTACGTGTTAGGGTACGGGTTAGTGTTAGCGTACGGGTTAGGATTAGAGGACGGGTTACGGTAAGGCTTCTGGTAAGGGTTAGGATTAGGGTTAGGGTTAGGGTTAGAGTTAGGAGACGGGGACGATTTAGGGGACAGGTTAGTGTACAACAACAGTTTAGGGTGTGCGTATGTGTTAGGGTATGCTTTAGTGTTAGCGTATGGGTTAGGATTAGGGGACGGGTTACGGTAAGGCTTCGGGTAAGGGTTAGGGTTAGGGTTAGAGTTAGGGGACGGGGACGGTTTAGGGGACAGGTTAGAGTACGACAACGGTTTAGGGTGAGCGTACGTGTTAGGGTACGGTTTAGTGTTAGCGTACGGTTAAGGATTAGGGGACGGGTTAGTGTAAGACTTCGGGTAAGTGTTAGGGTTAGGGTTAGGGTTAGGGGACGGGAACGGTTTAGGGGACAGGTTAGGGTACGACAACGGTTTAGCGTGAGCCTACGTGTTAGGGTACGGGTTCGTGTTAGCGTACGGGTTAGGATTAGGGGATGGGTTAGTGTAAGGCTTCGGGTAAGTGTTAGGGTTAGGGTTAGGGTTAGGGTTAGGGTTAGGGGACGGGGACGGTTTACGGGACAGGTTAGTGTACGACAACGGTTTAAGGCGAGCATACGTGTTAGGGTATGGGTTAGTGTTAGCCAACAGGTTTGGATTAGGGGACGGGTTAGGGTAAGGCTTCGGGTAAGGGTTAGGGTTAGGGTTAGGGTTAGGGTTAGGGGACGGGGACGGTTTAGGGGACAGGTTAGGGTAGGACAACGGTTTAGGGTGAGCGTACGTGTTAGGGTACGTGTTAGTGTTAGCGTACGTGTTAGTATTAGGGGACGGGTTAGGGTAAGGCTTCGGGTAAGTGTTAGGGTTAGGGTTAGGGTTAGGGTTAGGGGACGGGGACGGGGACGTTTTAGGGGACAGGTTAGTGTACAACAACTGTTTAGGGTGAGCGTACGTGTTAGGGTATGGGTTAGTGTTAGCGTACGGTTTAGGATTAGGGGCCGGGTTAGTGTAAGGCTTCGGGTAAGGGTTAGGGTTAGGGTTAGGGTTAGGGTTAGGGGACGGGGACGGGGACGATTTAGGGGACAGGTTAGGGTACGACAACGGTTTAGGGTGAGCGTACGTGTTAGGGTACGCGTTAGTGTTATCGTATGGGTTAGGAATAGGGGACGGGTTAGGGTAAGGCTTCGGGTAAGGGTTAGGTTTAGGGTTAGGTTTAGGGTAAGGGTTAGGGGACGGGGACGGTTTAGGGGACAGGTTAGTGTACGACAACGGTTTAGGGTGAGTGTACGTGTTAGGGTACGGGTTAGTGTTAGCGTACGGGTTAGGATTAGGGGACGCGTTAGGTTAAGGCTTCGGATAAGGGTTAGGGTTAAGGTTAGGGTTAGGGTTAGGGTTAGGGAACGGGGACGGTTTAGGGAACAGTTTAGTGTACGACAAAGGTTTAGGGTGAGCGTACGTGTTAGGGTATGGGTTAGTGTTAGCGTACGGGTTAGGCTTATGGGACGGGTTAGGTTAAGGCTTCGTGTAAGGGTTAGGGTTAGGGTTAGGGTTAGGTTTAGGGTTAGGGGACGGGGACAGTTTAGGGGACAGGTTATGGTATGACAACGTTTTAGGGTGAGCGTACGTGTTAGGGTACGTGTTAGTGTTAGCGTACGGGTTAGTATTAGGGGACGGGTTAGGGTAAGGCTTCGGGTAAGGGTTAGGGTTAGGGTTAGGGTTACGGTTAGGGGACGGGAATGGGGACGGTTTAGGGGACAGGTTAGTGTACAACAACTGTTTAGGGTGAGCGTACGTGTTAGGGTACGGGTTAGTGTTAGCGTACGGGTTAGGATTCGGGGACGGGTTAGGGTAAGGCTTCGGGTAAGTGTTAGGATTAGGGTTAGGGTTAGTGTTAGGGGACGGGGACGGTTTAGGGGACAGGTTAGGGTACGACAACGGTTTAGGGTGAGCCTACGTGTTAGGGTACGGGTTAGGGTTAGGGTACGGGTTAGGATTAGGGGATGGGTTAGTGTAAGGCTTCGGGTAAGGGTTAGGGCTAGGGTTAGGGTTAGGGATAGGGGACAGGGATGGTTTAGGGTACAGGTTAGGGTACGACAATGGTTTAGAGTGAGCGTACGTGTTAGGGTACGGGTTAGTGTTAGCGTACGGGTTAGGTTTAGGGTACAGGTTAGTGTAAGGCTTCGGGTAAGGGTTAGGGTTAGGATTAGGGTTAGGGGACGGGGACGTTTTAGGGGACAGGTTAGGGTACGACAACGGTTTAGGGTGAGCGTACGTGTTAGGGTACGGGTTAGTGTTAGCGTACGGGTTAGGATTAGAGGACGGGTTACGGTAAGGCTTCTGGTGAGGGTTAGGATTAGGGTTAGGGTTAGGGTTAGAGTTAGGAGACGGGGACGGTTTAGGGGACAGGTTAGTGTACGACAACAGTTTAGGGTGTGCGTATGTGTTAGGGTACGCTTTAGTGTTAGCGTATGGGTTAGGATTAGGGGACGGGTTACGGTAAGGCTTCGGGTAAGGGTTAGGGTTAGGGTTAGAGTTAGGGGACGGGGACGGTTTAGGGGACAGGTTAGAGTACGACAACGGTTTAGGGTGAGCGTACGTGTTAGGGTACGGTTTAGTGTTAGCGTACGGTTAAGGATTAGGGGACGGGTTAGTGTAAGACTTCGGGTAAGTGTTAGGGTTAGGGTTAGGGTTAGGGGACGGGAACGGTTTAGGGGACAGGTTAGGGTACGACAACGGTTTAGCGTGAGCCTACGTGTTAGGGTACGGGTTCGTGTTAGCGTACGGGTTAGGATTAGGGGATGGGTTAGTGTAAGGCTTCGGGTAAGTGTTAGGGTTAGGGTTAGGGTTAGGGTTAGGGGACGGGGACGGTTTACGGGACAGGTTAGGGTACGACAACGGTTTAAGGCGAGCATACGTGTTAGGGTATGGGTTAGTGTTAGCCAACGGGTTAGGATTAGGGGACGGGTTAGGGTAAGGCTTCGGGTAAGGGTTAGGGTTAGGGTTAGGGTTAGGGTTAGGGGACGGGGACGGTTTAGGGGACAGGTTAGGGTAGGACAACGGTTTAGGGTGAGCGTACGTGTTAGGGTACGTGTTAGTGTTAGCGTACGTGTTAGTATTAGGGGACGGGTTAGGGTAAGGCTTCTGGTAAGGGTTAGGGTTAGGGTTAGGGTTAGGGTTAGGGGACGGGGACGGGGACGTTTTAGGGGACAGGTTAGTGTACAACAACTGTTTAGGGTGAGCGTACGTGTTAGGGTATGGGTTAGTGTTAGCGTACGGTTTAGGATTAGGGGACGGGTTAGGGTAAGGCTTCGGGTAAGGGTTAGGGTTAGGGTTAGGGTTAGGGTTAGGGGACGGGGACGGGGACGATTTAGGGGACAGGTTAGGGTAGGACAACGGTTTAGGGTGAGCGTACGTGTTAGGGTACGCGTTAGTGTTATCGTATGGGTTAGGAATAGGGGACGGGTTAGGGTAAGGCTTCGGGTAAGGGTTAGGTTTAGGGTTAGGTTTAGGGTAAGGGTTTGGGGACGGGGACGGTTTAGGGGACAGGTTAGTGTACGACAACGGTTTAGGGTGAGCGTACGTGTTAGGGTACGGGTTAGTGTTAGCGTACGGGTTAGGATTAGGGGACGGGTTAGGGTAAGGCTTCGGATAAGGGTTAGGGTTAAGGTTAGGGTTAGGGTTAGGGTTAGGGAACGGGGACGGTTTAGGGGACAGTTTAGTGTACGACAAAGGTTTAGGGTGAGCGTACGTGTTAGGGTATGGGTTAGTGTTAGCGTACGGGTTAGGCTTATGGGACGGGTTAGGTTAAGGCTTCGTGTAAGGGTTAGGGTTAGGGTTAGGGTTAGGTTTAGGGTTAGGGGACGGGGACGGTTTAGGGGACAGGTAATGGTATGACAACGTTTTAGGGTGAGCGTACGTGTTAGGGTACGTGTTAGTGTTAGCGTACGGGTTAGTATTAGGGGACGGGTTAGGGTAAGGCTTCGGGTAAGGGTTAGGGTTAGGGTTAGGGTTACGGTTAGGGGACGGGGATGGGGACGGTTTAGGGGACAGGTTAGTGTACAACAACTGTTTAGGGTGAGCGTACGTGTTAGGGTACGGGTTAGTGTTAGCGTACGGTTTAGGATTCGGGGACGGGTTAGGGTAAGGCTTCGGGTAAGGGTTAGGGTTAGGGTTAGGGTAAGGGTTAGGGGACTGGGACGGTTTAGGGGACAGGTTAGGGTACGACAACGGTTTAGGCTGAGCGTACGTGTTAGGGTAAGGATTAGGGTTAGCGTACGGGTTAGGATTAGGGGATGGGTTAGTGTAAGGCTTCGGGTAAGTGTTAGGGTTAGGGTTAGTGTTAGGGATAGGGGACGGGGATGGTTCAGGGTACTGGTTAGGGCACGACAATGGTTTAGGGTGAGCGTACGTGTTAGGGTACGGGTTAGGGTTAGCGTACGTGTTAGGATTATGGGATGGGTTAGAGTAATGCTTCGGGTAAGTGTTAGGGTTAGGGTTAGGGTTAGGGTTAGTGTTAGGGGACGGCGACGGTTTAGCGGACAGGTTAGTGTACGACAACGGTTTAGGGTGAGCGTACGTGTTAGGGTACGGGTTAGTGTTAGCGTACGCGTTAGGATTGGGGACGGGTTAGGTTAAGGCTTCGGGAAAGGGTTCGGGTTAGGGTTAGGTTTAGGGTTAGGGTTAGGGGACGGTGACGGTTTAGGGGACAGGTTAGGGTACGACAACGGTTTAGGGTGAGCATACATGTTCGGGTACGGGTTAGTGTTAGCGTACGGGTTAGGATTAGGGGACGGATTAGGTTAAGGCTTCGGGTACGGGTTCGGGTTAGGGTTAGGGTTAGGGTTCGGGGACGTTGACGGTTTAGGGGACAGGTTAGGGTACGACAACGGTTTAAGGTGAGCGTACGTGTTAGGGTACGTGTTAGTGTTAGCGTACGGGTTAGGATTAGGGGACGGGTTAGGGTAAGGCTTCGGGTAAGTGTTAGGATTAGGGTTAGGGTTAGTGTTAGAGGACGGGGACGGTTTAGGGGACAGGTTAGGGTACGACAACGGTTTAGGGTGAGCCTACGTGTTAGGGTACGGGTTAGGGTTAGGGTACGGGTTAGGATTAGGGGATGGGTTAGTGTAAGGCTTCGGGTAAGGGTTAGGGCTAGGGTTAGGGTTAGGGATAGGGGACAGGGATGGTTTAGGGTACAGGTTAGTGTACGACAATGGTTTAGAGTGAGCGTACGTGTTAGGGTACGGGTTAGTGTTAGCGTACGGGTTAGGTTTAGGGTACAGGTTAGTGTAAGGCTTCGGGTAAGGGTTAGGGTTAGGATTAGGGTTAGGGGACGGGGACGATTTAGGGGACAGTTTAGGGTATGACAACGGTTTAGGGTGAGCGTACGTGTTAGGGTACGGGTTAGTGTTAGCGTACGGGTTAGGATTAGAGGACGGGTTACGGTAAGGCTTCTGGTAAGGGTTAGGATTAGGGTTAGGGTTAGGGTTAGAGTTAGGAGACGGGGACGGTTTAGGGGACAGGTTAGTGTACGACAACAGTTTAGGGTGTGCGTATGTGTTAGGGTACGCTTTAGTGTTAGCGTATGGGTTAGGATTAGGGGACGGGTTACGGTAAGGCTTCGGGTAAGGGTTAGGGTTAGGGTTAGAGTTAGGGGACGGGGACGGTTTAGGGGACAGGTTAGAGTACGACAACGGTTTAGGGTGAGCGTACGTGTTAGGGTACGGTTTAGTGTTAGCGTACGGTTAAGGATTAGGGGACGGGTTAGTGTAAGACTTCGGGTAAGTGTTAGGGTTAGGGTTAGGGTTAGGGGACGGGAACGGTTTAGGGGACAGGTTAGGGTACGACAACGGTTTAGCGTGAGCCTACGTGTTAGGGTACGGGTTCGTGTTAGCGTACGGGTTAGGATTAGGGGATGGGTTAGTGTAAGGCTTCGGGTAAGTGTTAGGGTTAGGGTTAGGGTTAGGGTTAGGGTTAGGGGACGGGGACGGTTTACGGGACAGGTTAGTGTACGACAACGGTTTAAGGCGAGCATACGTGTTAGGGTATGGGTTAGTGTTAGCCAACAGGTTTGGATTAGGGGACGGGTTAGGGTAAGGCTTCGGGTAAGGGTTAGGGTTAGGGTTAGGGTTAGGGTTAGGGGACGGGGACGGTTTAGGGGACAGGTTAGGGTAGGACAACGGTTTAGGGTGAGCGTACGTGTTAGGGTACGTGTTAGTGTTAGCGTACGTGTTAGTATTAGGGGACGGGTTAGGGTAAGGCTTCGGGTAAGTGTTAGGGTTAGGGTTAGGGTTAGGGTTAGGGGACGGGGACGGGGACGTTTTAGGGGACAGGTTAGTGTACAACAACTGTTTAGGGTGAGCGTACGTGTTAGGGTATGGGTTAGTGTTAGCGTACGGTTTAGGATTAGGGGCCGGGTTAGTGTAAGGCTTCGGGTAAGGGTTAGGGTTAGGGTTAGGGTTAGGGTTAGGGGACGGGGACGGGGACGATTTAGGGGACAGGTTAGGGTACGACAACGGTTTAGGGTGAGCGTACGTGTTAGGGTACGCGTTAGTGTTATCGTATGGGTTAGGAATAGGGGACGGGTTAGGGTAAGGCTTCGGGTAAGGGTTAGGTTTAGGGTTAGGTTTAGGGTAAGGGTTAGGGGACGGGGACGGTTTAGGGGACAGGTTAGTGTACGACAACGGTTTAGGGTGAGTGTACGTGTTAGGGTACGGGTTAGTGTTAGCGTACGGGTTAGGATTAGGGGACGCGTTAGGTTAAGGCTTCGGATAAGGGTTAGGGTTAAGGTTAGGGTTAGGGTTAGGGTTAGGGAACGGGGACGGTTTAGGGAACAGTTTAGTGTACGACAAAGGTTTAGGGTGAGCGTACGTGTTAGGGTATGGGTTAGTGTTAGCGTACGGGTTAGGCTTATGGGACGGGTTAGGTTAAGGCTTCGTGTAAGGGTTAGGGTTAGGGTTAGGGTTAGGTTTAGGGTTAGGGGACGGGGACAGTTTAGGGGACAGGTTATGGTATGACAACGTTTTAGGGTGAGCGTACGTGTTAGGGTACGTGTTAGTGTTAGCGTACGGGTTAGTATTAGGGGACGGGTTAGGGTAAGGCTTCGGGTAAGGGTTAGGGTTAGGGTTAGGGTTACGGTTAGGGGACGGGAATGGGGACGGTTTAGGGGACAGGTTAGTGTACAACAACTGTTTAGGGTGAGCGTACGTGTTAGGGTACGGGTTAGTGTTAGCGTACGGGTTAGGATTCGGGGACGGGTTAGGGTAAGGCTTCGGGTAAGTGTTAGGATTAGGGTTAGGGTTAGTGTTAGGGGACGGGGACGGTTTAGGGGACAGGTTAGGGTACGACAACGGTTTAGGGTGAGCCTACGTGTTAGGGTACGGGTTAGGGTTAGGGTACGGGTTAGGATTAGGGGATGGGTTAGTGTAAGGCTTCGGGTAAGGGTTAGGGCTAGGGTTAGGGTTAGGGATAGGGGACAGGGATGGTTTAGGGTACAGGTTAGGGTACGACAATGGTTTAGAGTGAGCGTACGTGTTAGGGTACGGGTTAGTGTTAGCGTACGGGTTAGGTTTAGGGTACAGGTTAGTGTAAGGCTTCGGGTAAGGGTTAGGGTTAGGATTAGGGTTAGGGGACGGGGACGTTTTAGGGGACAGGTTAGGGTACGACAACGGTTTAGGGTGAGCGTACGTGTTAGGGTACGGGTTAGTGTTAGCGTACGGGTTAGGATTAGAGGACGGGTTACGGTAAGGCTTCTGGTGAGGGTTAGGATTAGGGTTAGGGTTAGGGTTAGAGTTAGGAGACGGGGACGGTTTAGGGGACAGGTTAGTGTACGACAACAGTTTAGGGTGTGCGTATGTGTTAGGGTACGCTTTAGTGTTAGCGTATGGGTTAGGATTAGGGGACGGGTTACGGTAAGGCTTCGGGTAAGGGTTAGGGTTAGGGTTAGAGTTAGGGGACGGGGACGGTTTAGGGGACAGGTTAGAGTACGACAACGGTTTAGGGTGAGCGTACGTGTTAGGGTACGGTTTAGTGTTAGCGTACGGTTAAGGATTAGGGGACGGGTTAGTGTAAGACTTCGGGTAAGTGTTAGGGTTAGGGTTAGGGTTAGGGGACGGGAACGGTTTAGGGGACAGGTTAGGGTACGACAACGGTTTAGCGTGAGCCTACGTGTTAGGGTACGGGTTCGTGTTAGCGTACGGGTTAGGATTAGGGGATGGGTTAGTGTAAGGCTTCGGGTAAGTGTTAGGGTTAGGGTTAGGGTTAGGGTTAGGGGACGGGGACGGTTTACGGGACAGGTTAGGGTACGACAACGGTTTAAGGCGAGCATACGTGTTAGGGTATGGGTTAGTGTTAGCCAACGGGTTAGGATTAGGGGACGGGTTAGGGTAAGGCTTCGGGTAAGGGTTAGGGTTAGGGTTAGGGTTAGGGTTAGGGGACGGGGACGGTTTAGGGGACAGGTTAGGGTAGGACAACGGTTTAGGGTGAGCGTACGTGTTAGGGTACGTGTTAGTGTTAGCGTACGTGTTAGTATTAGGGGACGGGTTAGGGTAAGGCTTCTGGTAAGGGTTAGGGTTAGGGTTAGGGTTAGGGTTAGGGGACGGGGACGGGGACGTTTTAGGGGACAGGTTAGTGTACAACAACTGTTTAGGGTGAGCGTACGTGTTAGGGTATGGGTTAGTGTTAGCGTACGGTTTAGGATTAGGGGACGGGTTAGTGTAAGGCTTCGGGTAAGGGTTAGGGTTAGGGTTAGGGTTAGGGTTAGGGGACGGGGACGGGGACGATTTAGGGGACAGGTTAGGGTAGGACAACGGTTTAGGGTGAGCGTACGTGTTAGGGTACGCGTTAGTGTTATCGTATGGGTTAGGAATAGGGGACGGGTTAGGGTAAGGCTTCGGGTAAGGGTTAGGTTTAGGGTTAGGTTTAGGGTAAGGGTTTGGGGACGGGGACGGTTTAGGGGACAGGTTAGTGTACGACAACGGTTTAGGGTGAGCGTACGTGTTAGGGTACGGGTTAGTGTTAGCGTACGGGTTAGGATTAGGGGACGGGTTAGGGTAAGGCTTCGGATAAGGGTTAGGGTTAAGGTTAGGGTTAGGGTTAGGGTTAGGGAACGGGGACGGTTTAGGGGACAGTTTAGTGTACGACAAAGGTTTAGGGTGAGCGTACGTGTTAGGGTATGGGTTAGTGTTAGCGTACGGGTTAGGCTTATGGGACGGGTTAGGTTAAGGCTTCGTGTAAGGGTTAGGGTTAGGGTTAGGGTTAGGTTTAGGGTTAGGGGACGGGGACGGTTTAGGGGACAGGTAATGGTATGACAACGTTTTAGGGTGAGCGTACGTGTTAGGGTACGTGTTAGTGTTAGCGTACGGGTTAGTATTAGGGGACGGGTTAGGGTAAGGCTTCGGGTAAGGGTTAGGGTTAGGGTTAGGGTTACGGTTAGGGGACGGGGATGGGGACGGTTTAGGGGACAGGTTAGTGTACAACAACTGTTTAGGGTGAGCGTACGTGTTAGGGTACGGGTTAGTGTTAGCGTACGGTTTAGGATTCGGGGACGGGTTAGGGTAAGGCTTCGGGTAAGGGTTAGGGTTAGGGTTAGGGTAAGGGTTAGGGGACTGGGACGGTTTAGGGGACAGGTTAGGGTACGACAACGGTTTAGGCTGAGCGTACGTGTTAGGGTAAGGATTAGGGTTAGCGTACGGGTTAGGATTAGGGGATGGGTTAGTGTAAGGCTTCGGGTAAGTGTTAGGGTTAGGGTTAGTGTTAGGGATAGGGGACGGGGATGGTTCAGGGTACTGGTTAGGGCACGACAATGGTTTAGGGTGAGCGTACGTGTTAGGGTACGGGTTAGGGTTAGCGTACGTGTTAGGATTATGGGATGGGTTAGAGTAATGCTTCGGGTAAGTGTTAGGGTTAGGGTTAGGGTTAGGGTTAGTGTTAGGGGACGGCGACGGTTTAGCGGACAGGTTAGTGTACGACAACGGTTTAGGGTGAGCGTACGTGTTAGGGTACGGGTTAGTGTTAGCGTACGCGTTAGGATTGGGGACGGGTTAGGTTAAGGCTTCGGGAAAGGGTTCGGGTTAGGGTTAGGTTTAGGGTTAGGGTTAGGGGACGGTGACGGTTTAGGGGACAGGTTAGGGTACGACAACGGTTTAGGGTGAGCATACATGTTCGGGTACGGGTTAGTGTTAGCGTACGGGTTAGGATTAGGGGACGGATTAGGTTAAGGCTTCGGGTACGGGTTCGGGTTAGGGTTAGGGTTAGGGTTCGGGGACGTTGACGGTTTAGGGGACAGGTTAGGGTACGACAACGGTTTAAGGTGAGCGTACGTGTTAGGGTACGTGTTAGTGTTAGCGTACGGGTTAGGATTAGGGGACGGGTTAGGGTAAGGCTTCGGGTAAGTGTTAGGATTAGGGTTAGGGTTAGTGTTAGAGGACGGGGACGGTTTAGGGGACAGGTTAGGGTACGACAACGGTTTAGGGTGAGCCTACGTGTTAGGGTACGGGTTAGGGTTAGGGTACGGGTTAGGATTAGGGGATGGGTTAGTGTAAGGCTTCGGGTAAGGGTTAGGGCTAGGGTTAGGGTTAGGGATAGGGGACAGGGATGGTTTAGGGTACAGGTTAGTGTACGACAATGGTTTAGAGTGAGCGTACGTGTTAGGGTACGGGTTAGTGTTAGCGTACGGGTTAGGTTTAGGGTACAGGTTAGTGTAAGGCTTCGGGTAAGGGTTAGGGTTAGGATTAGGGTTAGGGGACGGGGACGATTTAGGGGACAGTTTAGGGTATGACAACGGTTTAGGGTGAGCGTACGTGTTAGGGTACGGGTTAGTGTTAGCGTACGGGTTAGGATTAGAGGACGGGTTACGGTAAGGCTTCTGGTAAGGGTTAGGATTAGGGTTAGGGTTAGGGTTAGAGTTAGGAGACGGGGACGGTTTAGGGGACAGGTTAGTGTACGACAACAGTTTAGGGTGTGCGTATGTGTTAGGGTACGCTTTAGTGTTAGCGTATGGGTTAGGATTAGGGGACGGGTTACGGTAAGGCTTCGGGTAAGGGTTAGGGTTAGGGTTAGAGTTAGGGGACGGGGACGGTTTAGGGGACAGGTTAGAGTACGACAACGGTTTAAGGTGAGCGTACGTGTTAGGGTATGGGTTAGTGTTAGCGTACGGGTTAGGATTAGGGGATGGGTTAGTGTAAGGCTTCGGGTAAGTGTTAGGGTTAGGGTTAGGGTTAGGGTTAGGGTTAGGGGACGGGGACAGTTTACGGGACAGGTTAGGGTACGACAACGGTTTAAGGCGAGCATACGTGTTAGGGTATGGGTTAGTGTTAGCCAACGGGTTAGGATTAGGGGACGGGTTAGGGTAAGGCTTCGGGTAAGGGTTAGGGTTAGGGTTAGGGTTAGGGTTAGGGTTAGGGGACGGGGACAGTTTAGGGGACAGGTTAGGGTATGACAACGGTTTAGGGTGAGTGTACGTGTTAGGGTACAGGTTAGTGTTAGTGTACGGTTTAGGATTAGGGGACGGGTTAGGGTAAGGTTTCGGGTAAGGGTTAGGGTTAGGGTTAGGGTTAGGGTTAGGGGACGGGGACGGGGACGGTTTAGGGGACAGGTCAGTGTATGACAACGGTTTAGGGTGAGCGTACGTGTTAGGGTACGGTTTAGTGTTATCGTAAGGGTTAGGTTTAGGGGACGGGTTAGTGTAAGGCTTCGGGTAAGGTTTAGGGTTAGGGTTAGGGTTAGGGTTAGGGGACGGGGACGGTTTAGCGGACAAGTTAGAGTACGACAACGGTTTAGGGTGAGCGTACGTGTTAGGGTACGGGTTAGTGTTAGCGTACGGGTTAGGATTAGAGGACGTGTTAGGGTAAGGCTTCGGGTAAGGGTTAGGGTTAGGGTTAGGGTTAGGGTTAGGAGACGGGGACGGTTTAGGGGACAGGTTAGTGTACGACTACGGTTTAGGGTGTGCGTATGTGTTAGGGTACGGTTTAGTGTTAGCGTACAGTTTAGGATTAGGGGACGGGTTAGGGTAAGGCTTCGGGTAAGGGATAGGGTTAGGGTTAGGGTTAGGGTTAGGGGACGGGGACCGTTTAGGGGACAGGTTATGGTACGACAACGGTTTATGGTGAGCGTACGTGTTAGGCTATGGGTTAGTGTTAGCATACGGGTTAGGATTAGGGGATGGGTTAGGGTAAGGCTTCGGGTAAGGGTTCGGGTTAGTGTTAGGGTTAGGGTTAGGGATAGGGTGAGGGGACGATGACGGTTTAGGGGACAGGTTAGGGTACGACAACGGTTTAGGGTGAGCGTACGTGTTAGGGTACGGGTTAGTGTTAGCGTACGGGTTAGGATTAGGGGACGGGTTAGGGTAAGGCTTCGGGTCAGGGTTAGGATTAGGGTTAGGGATAGGGTTAGGGGACGGGGACGGTTTAGGGGACAGGTTAGGGTACGACAACGGTTTACGTTGAGCGTACATGTTAGGGTACGGTTTAGTGTTAGCGTACGGCTTAGGATTAGGGGACGGTTTAGGGTAAGGCTTCATGTAAGGGTTAGTGTTAGGGTTAGGGTTAGTGTGAGGGTTAGGGGATGGGGACTGTTTAGGGGACAGGTTAGGGTACGACAACGGTTTATGGTGAGCGTACGTGTTAGGCTATGGGTTGGTGTTAGCGTACGGTTTAGGAATAGGGTACGGGTTAGGGTAAGGCTTCGTGTAAGGGTTAGGTTTAGGGTTAGGGTTAGGGTTAGGGTTAGGGAACGGGAACGGTTTAGGGGACAGGTTAGGGCACGACAACGGTTTTGGGTGAGCGTACGTGTTAGGGTATGGATTAGTGTCAGCGTTCGGGTAAGGATTAGGGGACGGGTTAGGGTAAGGCTTCGGGTAAGGGTTCGGGTTAGGGTTAGGGTCAGGTTTAGGGCTAGGGGACGGTCACGGTTTAGGGGACAGGTTAGGGTACGACAACGGTTTAGGGTGAGTGTACGTGTTAGGGTACGGGTTACTGTTAGCGTACGGGTTAGGATTAGGGAACGGGTTAGTATAAGGCTTCGGGTAAGGGTTAGGGTTAGGGTTAGGGTTAGGGTTAGGGGACGGGGACGGGGACGGTTTAGCGGACAGGTTAGAGTACGACAACGGTTTATGGTGAGCGTACGTGTTAGGCTACGGGTTAGTGTTAGCGTACGGGTTAGGATTAGGGGACGGGTTAGGGTAAGGCTTCGGGTAAGGGTTAGGGTTAGGGTTAGGTTTAGGGTTAGGGGACGGGGATGGGGACGGTTTAGGGGACAGGTTAGTGTACAACAACTGTTTAGGGTGAGCGTATGTGTTAAGGTACGGGTTAGTGTTAGCGTACGTGTTAGTATTAGGGGACGGGTTAGGGTAAGGCTTCGGGTAAGGGTTAGGGTTAGGGTTAGGGTTAGGGTTAGGGGACGGGGATGGGGACGGTTTAGGGGACAGGTTAGTGTACAACAACTGTTTAGGGTGAGCGTATGTGTTAGGGTACGGGTTAGTGTTAGCGTACGGTTTAGGATTAGGGGACGGGTTAGGGTAAGGCTTCGGGTAAGGGTTAGGGTTAGGGTTAGGGTTAGGGTTAGGGGATGGGGACGGGGACGATTTAGGGGACAGGTTAGGGTACGACAACGGTTTAGGGTGAGCGTACGTGTTAGGGTACGCATTAGTGTTATCGTATGGGTTAGGAATAGGGGACGGGTTAGGGTAAGGCTTCGGGTAAGGGTTAGGTTTAGGGTTAGGGTTAGGGTAAGGGTTAGGGGACGGGGACGGTTTAGGGGACAGGTTAGTGTACGACAACGGTTTAGGGTGAGCGTACGTGTTAGGGTACGGGTTAGTGTTAGCGTACGGGTTAGGATTAGGGGACGTGTTATGGTAAGGCTTCGGATAAGTGTTAGGGTTAAGGTTAGGGTTAGGGTTAGGGTTAGGGTTAGGGAACGGGGACGGTTTAGGGGACAGTTTAGTGTACGACAAAGGTTTAGGGTGAGCGTACGTGTTAGGGTATGGGTTAGTGTTAGCGTACGGGTTAGGCTTATGGGACGGGTTAGGTTAAGGCTTCGTGTAAGGGTTAGGGTTAGGTTTAGGGTTAGGGGACGGGGACGGTTTAGGGGACAGGTTATGGTATGACAACGTTTTAGGTTGAGCGTACGTGTTAGGGTACGTGTTAGTGTTAGCGTATGGGTTAGTATTAGGGGACGGGTTAGTGTAAGGCTTCCGGTAAGTGTTAGGGTTAGGGTTACGGTTAGGGGACGGGGACGGGGACGGGGACGGTTTAGGGGACAGGTTAGTGTACAACAACTGTTTAGGGTGAGCGTACGTGTTAGGGTACGGGTGAGTGTTAGCGTACGGTTTAGGATTAGGGGACGGGTTAGGGTAAGGCTTCGGGTAAGGGTTAGGGTTAGGGTTAGGGTTAGGGTTAGGTGACTGGGACGGTTTAGGGGACAGGTTAGGGTACGACAACAGTTTAGGGTGAGCGTACGTGTTAGGGTAAGAATTAGGGTTAACGTACGGGTTAGGATTAGGGGATGGGTTAGTGTAAGGCTTCGGGTAAGTGTTAGGGTTAGGGTTAGGGATAGGGGACGGGGATGGTATAGGGTACTGGTTAGGGTACGACAATGGTTTAGGTTGAGCGTACGTGTTAGGGTACGGGTTAGGGTTAGCGTACAGGTTAGGATTAGGGGATGGGTTAGAGTAATGCTTCGGGTAAGTGTTAGGGTTAGGGTTAGGGTTAGGGTTAGGGTTAGGGGACGGCGACGGTTTAGGGGACAGGTTAGGGTACGACAACGGTTTAGGGTGAGCGTACATGTTAGGGTACGGGTTAGTGTTAGCGTACGGGTTAGGATTGGGGACGGGTTAGGGTAAGGCTTCGGGTAAGGGTTCGGGTTAGGGTTAGGTTTAGGGTTAGGGTTGGGGGACGGTGACGGTTTAGGGGACAGGTTAGGGTACGACAACGGTTTAAGGTGAGCGTACGTGTTAGGGTATGGGTTAGTGTTAGCGTACGGGTTAGGATTAGGGGACGGGTTAGTGTAAGGCTTCGGGTATGTGTTAGGATTAGGGTTAGGGTTAGTGTTAGGGGACGGGGACGGTTTAGGGGACAGGTTAGAGTACGACAACGGTTTAGGGTGAGCGTACGTGTTCGGGTACGGTTTAGTGTTAGCGTACGGTTTAGGATTAGTGGACGGGTTAGTGTAAGGCTTCGGGTAAGTGTTAGGGTTAGGGTTAGGGTTAGGGGACGGGAACGGTTTAGGGGACAGGTTAGGGTACGACAACGGTTTAGCGTGAGCGTACGTGTTAGGGTACGGGTTCGTGTTAGCGTACGGGTTAGGATTAGGGGATGGGTTAGTGTAAGGCTTCGGGTAAGTGTTAGGGTTAGTGTTAGGGTTAGGGTTAGGGTTAGGGGACGGGGACGGGGACGATTTAGGGGACAGGTTAGGGTACGACAACGGTTTAGGGTGAGCGTACGTGTTAGGGTACGCGTTAGTGTTATCGTATGGGTTAGGAATAGGGGACGGTTTAGGGTAAGACTTCGGGTAAGGGTTAGGTTTAGGGTTAGGGATAGGGTAAGGGTCAGGGGACGGGGACGGTTTAGGGGACAGGTTAGTGTACGACAACGGTTTAGGGTGAGCGTACGTGTTAGGGTATGGGTTAGTGTTAGCGTACGGGTTAGGATTAGAGGACGGGTTAGGGTAAGGCTTCGGATAAGGGTTAGGGTTAAGGTTAGGGTTAGGGTTAGGGTTAGGGTTAGGGAACGGGGACGGTTTAGGGGACAGGTTATGGTATGACAACGTTTTAGGGTGAGCGTACGTGTTAGGGTACGTGTTAGTGTTAGCGTATGGGTTAGTATTAGGGGACGGGTTAGGGTAAGGCTTCGTGTAAGGGTTAGGGTTAGGGTTAGGCTTAGGTTTAGGGTTAGGGGACGGGGACGGTTTAGGGGACAGGTTATGGTATGACAACGTATTAGGGTGAGCGTAAGTGTTAGGGTACGTGTTAGTGTTAGCGTATGGGTTAGTATTAGGGGACGGGTTAGGGTAAGGCTTCGGGTAAGGGTTAGGGTTAGGGTTAGGGTTAGGGGACGGGGACGGGGACAGTTTAGGGGACAGGTTAGTGTACAACAACTGTTTAGGGTGAGCGTACATGTTAGGGTACGGGTTAGTGTTAGCGTATGGTTTAGGATTAGGGGACGGGTTAGGGTAAGGCTTCGGGTAGGGGTTAGGGTTAGGGTTAGGGTTAGGGGACTGGGACGGTTTAGGGGACAGGTTAGGGTACGACAACGGTTTAGGGTGAGCGTACGTGTTAGGGTAAGAATTAGGGTTAGCGTACGGGTTAGGATTAGGGGATGGGTTAGTGTAAGGCTTCGGGTAAGTGTTAGGGTTAGGGTTAGGGTTAGGGATAGGGGACGGGGATGGTTTAGGGTACTGGTTAGGGTACGACAATGGTTTAGGTTGAGCGTACGTGTTAGGGTACGGGTTAGGGTTAGCGTACGGGTTAGGATTAGGGGATGGGTTAGAGTAATGCTTCGGGTAAGGGTTAGGGTTAGGGTTAGGGTTAGGGGACGGCGACGGTTTAGGGGACAGGTTAGGGTACGACAACGGTTTAGGGTGAGCGTACGTGTTAGGGTACGGGTTAGTGTTAGCGTACGGGTTAGGATTGGGGACGGGTTAGGGTAAGGCTTCGGGTAAGGATTTGGGTTAGGGTTAGGTTTAGGGTTAGGGTTAGGGGACGGTGACGGTTTAGGGGACAGGTTAGGGTACGACAACGGTTTAGGGTGAGCGTACATGTTAGGGTACGGGTTTGTGTTAGCGTACGGGTTAGGATTAGGGGACGGATTTGGTTAAGGCTTCGGGTAAGGGTTCGGGTTAGGGTTAGGGTTAGGGTTCGGGGACGTTGACGGTTTAGGGGACAGGTTAGGGTACGACAACGGTTTACGGTGAGCATACGTGTTAGGGTATGGGTTAGTGTTAGCGTACGGTTTAGGATTAGGGGACGGGTTAGGGTAAGGCTTCGGGTAAGTGTTAGGATTAGGTTTAGGGTTAGTGTTAGGGGACGGGGACGGTTTAGGAGACAGGTTAGGGTACGACAATGGTTTAGGGTGAGCGTACGTGTTAGGGTACGGGTTAGGGTTAGCGTACGGGTTAGGATTAGGGGATGGCTTAGTGTAAGGCTTCGGGTAAGGGTTAGGGCTAGGGTTAGGGTTAGGGATAGGGGACGGGGATGGTTTAGGGTACAGGTTAGGGTACGACAATGGTTTAGAGTGAGCGTACGTGTTAGGGTACGGGTTAGGGTTAGCGTACGGGTTAGGATTAGGGGATGGGTTAGTGTTAGGCTTCGGGTAAGGGTTAGGTTTAGGGTTAGGGTTAGGGATAGGGGACGGGGATGGTTTAGGGTACAGGTTAGGGTACGACAATGGTTTAGAGTGAGCGTACGTGTTAGGGTACGGGTTAGTGTTAGCGTACGGGTTAGGTTTAGGGTACAGGTTAGTGTAAGGCTTCGGGTAAGGGTTAGGGTTAGGGTTAAGTTTAGGGGACGGGGACGTTTTAGGGGAGAGGTTAGGGTATGACAACGGTTTAGGGTGAGCGTACGTGTTAGGGTACGGGTTAGTGTTAGCGTACGGGTTAGGATTAGAGGACGGGTTACGGTAAGGCTTCTGGTAAGGGTTAGGGTTAGGGTTAGGGTTAGGGTGAGGGTTAGGGTTAGGGGACGGAGACGGTTTAGGGGACAGGTTAGTGTACGACAACGGTTTAGGGTGAGCGTACGTGTTAGGGTATAGGTTAGTGTTAGCGTACGGGTTAGGATTAGGGGACGGGTTAGGGTAAGGCTTCGGGTAAGGGTTAGGGTTAGGGGACGGGGACGGTTTAGGGGACAGGTTAGGGTACGACAACGGTTTAGGGTGAGCATACGTGTTAGGGTACGGGTTAGTGTTAGCGTACGGGTTAGGATTAGAGGACGTGTTAGCGTAAGGCTTCGGGTAAGGGTTAGAGTTAGGGTTAGGGTTATGGTTAGGTTTAGGAGACGGGGATGGTTTAGGGGACAGGTTAGTGTACAACAACGGTTTAGGGTGTGTGTATGTGTTAGGGTACGGTTTAGTGTTAGCGTACGGGTTAGGATTAGGGGACGGTTTAGAGTAAGTCTTCGGGTAAGGGTTAGGGTTAGGGTTACGGTTAGGGTTAGGGGACGGGGACGTTTTAGGGGACAGGTTAGAGTACGACAACGGTTTAGGGTGAGCGTACGTGTTAGGGTACGGTTTAGTGTTAGCGTACGGGTTAGGATTAGAGGACGTGTTAGGTTAAGGCTTCGGGTAAGGGTTAGGGTAAGGGTTAGTGTTAGGGTTAGGGTTAGGAGACGGGGACGGTTTAGGGGACAGTTTAGTGTACGACTACGGTTTAGGGTGTGCGTATGTGTTAGGGTACGGTTTAGTGTTAGCGTACGGGTTAGGATTAGGGGACGTGTTAGGGTAAGGCTTCGGGTAAGGGATAGGGTTAGGGTTAGGGTTAGGGTTAGGGTTAGGGTACGGGGACCGTTTAGGGGACAGGTTATGGTACGACAACGGTTTATGGTGAGCGTACGTGTTAGGCTACGGGTTAGTGTTAGCATACGGGTTAGGATTAGGGGATGGGTTAGTGTAAGGCTACGGGTAAGGGTTAGGGTTAGGGTTAGGGTTAGGGTTAGGGGACGGGGACGGTTTAGGGGACAGGTTAGGGTACGACAACGGTTTAGGGTGAGTGTACGTGTTAGGGTATGGGTTAGTGTTAGTGTACGGTTTAGGATTAGGGGATGGGTTAGGGTAAGGCTTCGGGTTAGGGTTAGGGTTAGGGTTAGGGTTAGGGTTAGGGTTAGGGGACGAGGACGGTTTAGGGGACAGGTTAGAATACGAGAACGGTTTAGGGTGAGTGTACGTGTTAGTGTACGGGTAAGTGTTAGCGTACAGGTTAGGATTAGAAGACGTGGTAGGTTAAGGCTTCGGGTTAGGGTTAGGGTTAGTGTTAGGGTTAGGGTTAGGGTTAGGAGACGGGGACGGTTTAGGGGACAGGTTAGTGTACGACTACGGTTTAGGGTGTGCGTATGTGTTAGGGTACGGTTTAGTGTTAGCGTACGGGTTAGGATTAGGGGACGGCTTAGGTTAAGGCCTCGGGTAAGGGATAGGGTTAGGGTTAGGGTTAGGGTTAGGGTTAGGGGACGGGGACCGTTTAAGGGACAGGTTATGGTACGACAAAGGTTTATGGTGAGCGTACGTGTTAGGCTACGGGTTAGTGTTAGCATACGGGTTAGGATTAGGGGATGGGTTAGGGTAAGGCTTTGGGTAAGGGTTAGGGTTAGGGTTAGGGTTAGGGGACGGGAACGGGGACGGTTTAGGGGACAGGTTAGGGTACGACATCGGTTTAGGGTGAGTGTACGTGTTAGGGTACGGGTTAGTGTTAGTGTACGGTTTAGGATTAGGGGACGGGTTAGGGTAAGGCTTCGGATAAGGGTTAGGGTTAGGGTTAGGGTTAGGGGACGGGGACGGGGACGATTTAGGGGACAGGTCAGTGTATGACAACGGTTTAGAGTGAGCGTACGTGTTAGGGTACGGTTTAGTGTTATCGTAAGGTTTAGGATTTGGGGACGGGTTAGGGTTAGGCTTCGGGTAAGGTTTAGGGTTAGGGTTAGGGTTAGGGTTAGGGTTAGGGGACGGGGACAGTTTAGGGGACAGGTTGGAGTACGACAACGGTTTAGGGTGAGCGTACGTGTTAGGGTACGGGTTAGTGTTAGCGTACGAGTTAGGATTAGGGGACGAGTTAGGGTAAGGCTTCGGATAAGGGTTAGGGTTAAAGTTAGGGTAGTGTTAGGGTTAGGGAACGGGGACGGTTTATGGGACAGGTTGGAGTACGACAACGGTTTAGGGTGAGCGTACGTGTTAGGGTTCGGGTTAGAGTTAGCATACGTTTAGGATTAGGGGACGGGTTAGGGTAAGGCTTCGGGTAAGGGTTAGGGTTAGGGTTAGGGTTAGGGTTAGGGGACGGGGACGGTTTAGGGGACAGGTTAGGGTACGACAACGGTTTAGGGTGAGCGTACGTGTTAGAGTATGGGTTAGTGTTAGCGTATGGGTTAGGATTAGGGGACGGGTTAGGGTAAGGCTTCGGGTAAGGGTTAGGGTTAGGGTTAGTGTTAGGGTTAGGGGACGGGGACGGTTTAGGGGACAGGTTAGGGTACGACAATGGTTTAGGGTGAGCATACGTGTTAGGGTACGGGTTAGTGTTAGCGTACGGGTTAGGAATAGGGGACTGTTTAGGGTAAGGCTTCGGGTAAGGGTTCGGGTTTGGGTTAGGGTTAGGGTTAGGGATACGGTGAGGGGACGGTGACGGTTTAGGGGACAGGTTAGGGTACGACAACGGTTTAGGGTGAGCGTACGTGTTAGGGTACGGGTTAGTGTTAGCGTACGGGTTAGGATTAGGGGACGGGTTAGGGTAAGGCTTCGGGTAAGAGTTAGGGTTAGGGTTAGGGATAGGGGACGGGGACGGGTACTGGGACAGTTTAGGGGACAGGTTAGTGTACGACAACGGTTTAGGGTGAGCGTACGTGTTAGGGTACGGATTAGTGTTAGCGTACGTGTTAGGATTAGGGGACGGGTTAGGGTAAGGATCGGGTAAGTGTTAGGGCTAGGGTTAGGGTTAGGGTTAGGGGACGGGGACGGTTTAGGGGACAGGTTAGTGTATGACAACAGTTTAGGGTGAGTGTACGTGTTAGGGTACAGGTTAGTGTTATCGTATGGGTTAGGATTAGGGGAAGGGTTAGGGTAAGGCTTCGGGTAAGGGTTAGGGTTTGGGTTAGGGTTAGGGTTAGGGTTAGGGGACGGGGACGGTTTAGGGGACAGGTTAGGGTACGACAACGGTTTAGGGTGAGCGTACGTGTTAGGGTACGGGTTAGGGTTAGCGTACGGCTTAGGATTAGGGGATGGGTTAGTGTTAGGCTTCGGGTGAGGGTTAGGGTTAGGGTTAGGGTTAGGGATAGGGGACGGGGATGGTTTAGGGTACAGGTTAGGGTACGACAATGGTTTAGAGTGAGCGTACGTGTTAGGGTACAGGTTAGTGTTAGCGTACGCGTTAGGTTTAGGGTACGGGTTAGTGTAAGGCTTCGGGTAACGGTTAGGGTTAGGGTTAGGGTTAGGGGACGGGGAAGTTTTAGGGGACAGGTTAGGGTACGACAACGGTTTAGGGTGAGCGTACGTGTTAGGGTACGGGTTCGTGTTAGCGTACGGGTTAGGATTAGTGGACGGGTTAGGGTAAGGCTTCGGGTAAGGGTTAGGGTTAGGGTTAGGGTTAGGGTTAGGGTTAGGAGACGGGGACGGTTTAGGGGACAGGTTAGTGCACGACAATGGTTTAAGGTGTGTGTATGTGTTAGGGTACGCTTTAGTGTTAGCGTACGGGTTAGGATTATGGGACGGGTTACGGTAAGGCTTTGG
Organism: Phocoena phocoena; assembly: GCF_963924675.1. Classification (NCBI taxonomy): domain Eukaryota; kingdom Metazoa; phylum Chordata; class Mammalia; order Artiodactyla; family Phocoenidae; genus Phocoena; species Phocoena phocoena. The sequence continues at coordinate 91,848 of NW_027077636.1, read as the reverse complement.
GTAATGGTTAGGGTTAGGGTTAGGGTTAGGGTTAGGGGACGGGGACGGTTTAGGGGACAGGTTAGGGTACGACAACGGTTTAGGGTGAGCGTACGTGTTAGGGTACGGTTTAGTGTTAGCGTACGGTTTAGGATTAGGGGACGGGTTAGTGTAAGGCTTCGGGTAAGTGTTAGGGTTAGGGTTAGGGTTAGGGGACGGGGACGGTTTAGGGGACAGGTTAGGGTACGACAACGGTTTAGGGTGAGCGTACGTGTTAGGGTACGGGTTCGTGTTAGCGTATGGGTTAGGATTAGGGGACGGGTTAGGGTAAGGCTTCGGGTAAGGGTTAGGGTTAGGGTTAGGGTTAGGGTTAGGGGTAGGGGACGGGGACAGTGTAGGGGACAGGTTAGGGTACGACAACGATTTAGGGTGAGCGTACATGTTAGGGTAAGGGTTAGTGTTAGCGTACGGGTTAGGATTAGGGGACGGGTTAGGGTACGGCTTCGGGTAAGGGTTAGGGTTAGGGTTAGGGTTAGGGTTAGGGAACGGGGACGGTTTAGGGGAAAGGTTAGTGTACGACAACGGTTTAGGGTGAGCGTACGTGTTAGGGTACGGGTTAGAGTTAGCATGAGGGTTAGGATTAGAGGACGGTTTAGGGTAAGACTTTGGGTAAGGTTTCGGGTTAGGGTTAGGGTTTGGGTTAGGGTTAGGATTAGGGGACGGAGACGGTTTAGGGGACAGGTTAGTGTACGACAACGGTTTAGGGTGAGCGTACGTGTTAGGGTACGGGTTAGTGTTAGCGTACGGGTTAGAATTAGGGGACGGGTTAGGGTAAGGCTTCGGGTAAGGGTTAGGGTTAGGGTTAGGGTTAGGGTTAGGGGACGGGGACGGTTTAGGGGACAGGTTAGGGTACGACAACGGTTTAGGGTGTGCGTATGTGTTAGGGTATGGTTTAGGGTTAGCGTACGGGTTAGGATTAGGGGACGGGTTAGGGTAAGGCTTCAGGTAAGGATTAGGGTTAGGGTTAGGGTTAGGGTTAGGGGACGGGGACGGTTTAGGGGACAGGTTATGGTACGACAACGGTTTATGATGAGCGTACGTGTTAGGCTACGGGTTAGTGTTAGCGTACGGGTTAGGATTAGGGGATGGGTTAGTGTAAGGCTTCGGGAAAGGGTTAGGGTTAGGGTTAGGGTTAGGGTTAGGGGACGGGGACGGGGGCGGTTTAGGGGACAGGTCAGTGTATAACAACGGTTTAGGGTGAGCGTACGTGTTAGGGTACGGGTTAGTGTTAGCGTACGGGTTAGGATTAGGGGACGGGTTAGGGTAAGGCTTCGGGTAAGGGTTAGGTTTAGGTTTAGGGTTAGGGTTAGGGGACGGGGACGGTTTAGGGGACAGGTTAGGGTACGAAAATGGTTTAGGGTGAGCGTATGTGTTAGGGTATGGGTTAGTGTTATCGTAAGGGTTAGGATTAGGGGACGGGTTAGGGTAAGGCTTCGGGTAAGGGTTAGGGTTAGGGTTAGGGTTAGGGTTAGGGAACGGGGACGGTTTAGGGGACAGGTTAGGATACGACAACGGTTTAGGGTGAGCGTACGTGTTAGGGTACGGGTTAGAGTTAGCATACGGGTTAGGATTAGGGGACGGGTTAGGGTAAGGCTTCGGGTAAGGGTTAGGGTTAGGGTTAGGGTTAGGGTTAGGGTTAGGGGACGGGGACGGTTTAAGGGACAGGTTAGGGTACGACAACGGTTTATGGTGAGCGTACGTGTTAGGGTACGGGTTAGTGTTAGCGTACGGGTTAGGATTAGGGGACGGGTTAGGGTAAGGCTTCGGGTAAGTGTTAGGGTTAGGGTTATTGTTAGGGTTAGGGGACGGGGACGGTTTAGGGGACAGGTTAGGGTACGATAAAGTTTTCGGGTGAGCGTACGTGTTAGGGTACGGTTTAGTGTTAGCGTACGGGTTAGGATTAGGGCACGGTTTAGGGTAAGGCTTCGGGTAAGGGTTCGGGTTAGGGTTAGGGTTAGGGTTAGTGTGAGGGGACGGTGAAGGTTTAGGGGACAGGTTAGGGTACCACAACGGTTTAGGGTGAGCGTACGTGTTAGGGTACGGGTTAGTGTTAGCGTACGGTTTAGGATTAGGGGACAGGTTAGGGTAAGGCTTCGGGTCAGGGTTAGGGTTAGGGTTAGGGTTATGGTTAGGGTTAGGAGACGGGGACGGTTTAGGGGACAGGTTAGTGTACAACAACGGTTTAGCATGAGCGTACGTGTTAGGGTACGGGTTAGAGTTAGCGTACGGGTTAGGATTAGGGGACGGGTTAGAGTAAGGCTTCGGGTAAGGGTTAGGGTTAGGGTTAGGGTTAGGGTTAGGGGACGGGGACGTTTTAGGGGACAGGTTAGAGTACGACAACGGTTTAGGATGAGCGTACGTGTTAGGGTACGGGTTAGTGTTAGCGTATGGGTTAGGATTAGAGGACGTGTTAGGGTAAGGCTTCGGGTAAGGGTTAGGGTTAGGGTTAGGGTTAGGGTTAGGGTTAGGAGACGGGGACGGTTTAGGGGACTGGTTAGTGTACGACTACGGTTTAGGGTGTGCGTATGTGTTAGGGTATGGTTTAGTGTTAGCGTACGGGTTAGGATTAGGGGACGGGTTAGGGTAAGGCTTCGGGTAAGGGATAGGGTTAGGGTTAGGGTTAGGGTTAGGGTTAGGGGACGGGGACGGTTTAGGGGACAGGTTAGGGTACGACAACGGTTTAGGGTGAGTGTACGTGTTAGGGTACAGGTTAGTGTTAGTGTACGGTTTAGGATTAGGGGACGGGTTAGGGTAAGGTTTCGGGTAAGGGTTAGGGTTAGGTTTAGGGTTAGGGTTAGGGGACGGGGACGGGGACGGTTTAGGGGACAGGTCAGTGTATGACAACGGTTTAGGGTGAGCGTACGTGTTAGGGTACGGTTTAGTGTTATCGTAAGGGTTAGGTTTAGGGGACGGGTTAGGGTAAGGCTTCGGGTAAGGTTTAGTGTTAGGGTTAGGGTTAGGGTTAGGGGACGGGGACGGTTTAGCGGACAAGTTAGAGTACGACAACGGTTTAGGGTGAGCGTACGTGTTAGGGTACGGGTTAGTGTTAGCGTACGGGTTAGGATTAGAGGAAGTGTTAGGGTAAGGCTTCGGGTAAGGGTTAGGGTTAGGGTTAGGCTTAGGGTTAGGGTTAGGAGACGGGGATGGTTAGGGTTAGGGTTAGGGTTAGGGTTAGGGTTAGGGTTAGGGGATGGGGACTCTTTAGGGGACAGGTTAGGGTACGACAACGGTTTATGGTGAGCGTACGTGTTAGGCTATGGGTTAGTGTTAGCGTACCGTTTAGGAATAGGGTACGGGTTAGGGTAAGGCTTTGGGTAAGTTTTAGGGTTAGGTTTAGGGTTAGGGGACGGGGACGGTTTAGGGGACAGGTTAGGGTACGACAAAGGTTTAGGGTGAGCGTACGTGTTAGCGTACGAGTTAGTGTTAGCGTACGGGTTAGGATTAGGAGACGGGTTAGGGTAAGGCTTCGGGTAAGGGTTAGGGTTAGGGTTAGGGTTAGGGGACGGGGACGGATACAGGGACAGTTTAGGGGACAGGTTAGTGTATGACAACGGTTTAGGGAGAGCGTACGTGTTAGGGTACGGGTTAGTGTTAGCGTACGGGTTAGGATTACGGGACGGTTTGGGTAAGGCTTCGCGTAAGGGTTATGGCTAGGGTTAGGGTTAGGGTTAGGGGACGGGGACGGTTTAGGGGACAGGTTAGTGTATGACAACGGTTTAGGGTTAGCGAACGTGTTAGGGTACAGGTTAGTGTTATCGTATGGGTTAGGATTAGGGGAAGGGTTAGGGTAAGGCTTCGGGTAAGGGTTAGGGTTTGGGTTAGGGTTAGGGTTAGGGTTAGGGGACGGGGACGGTTTAGGGGACAGGTTAGGGTACGACAACGGTTTAGGGTGATCGTACGTGTTAGGGTACGGGTTAGTGTTAGCGTACGGGTTAGGATTAGGGGAAGGGTTAGGGTAAGGCTTCGGGTAAGGGTTAGAGTTAGGGTTAGGGTCAGGGTTAGGGTTAGGGAACGGGGACGTGTTTAGGGGACAGGTTAGGGTACGACAACGGTTTAGGGTGAGCGTACGTGTTAGGGTACGGTTTAGAGTTAGCATACGGCTTAGGATTAGGGGACGGTTTAGTGTAAGGCTTCGGGTAAGGGTTCGGGTTAGGGTTAGGGTTAGGGTTAGGGTTAGGTTTAGGGGACGGTGACGGTTTAGGGGACAGGTTAGGGTACGACAAAGGTTTAGGGTGAGCGTACGTGTTAGGGTAGGGTTTAGTGTTATCGTAAGGGTTAGGATTAGGGGACGGGTTAGGGTAAGGCTTCGGGTAAGGTTTAGGGTTATGGTTAGGGTTAGGGTTAGGGTTAGGGGATGGTGACGGTTTAGGGGACAGGTTAGACTACGACAACGGTTTAGGGTGAGCGTACGTGTTAGGGTATGGTTTAGTGTTAGCGTACGGGTTAGGATTAGGGGACGGGTTAGGGTAAGGCTTCGGGTAATTGTTAGGGTCATGGTTAGGGTTAGGGTTAGGGGACGGGGACGGGGACGGTTTAGGGTACTGGTCAGTGTATGACAACGGTTTAGGGTGAGTGTACGTGTTAGGGTAGGGTTTAGTGTTATCGTAAGTGTTAGGATTAGGGGAGGGGTTAGGGTAAGGCTTCGGGTAAGGTTTAGGGTTACGGTTAGGGTCAGGGTTAGGGTTAGCGGACGGGGACGGTTTAGGGGACAGGTTAGAATACGACAACAGTTTAGGGTGAGCGTACGTGTTAGGGTACGGGTTAGTGTTAGCGTACGGTTTAGGATTAGGGGACGGGTTAGGGTAAGGCTTCGGGTAAGGGTTAGGGTTATGGTTAGGGTTAGGGTTAGGGGACGGGGACTGTTTAAGGGACAGGTTAGGGTACGACAACAGTTTAGGGTGAGCGAACGTGTTAGGGTACGGGTTAGTGTTAGCGTACGGGTTAGGATTAGGGGACGGGTTAGGGTAAGCTTCGGGTAAGTGTTAGGGTTAGGGTTAGTGTTAGGGTTAGGGGACGGGGATGGTTTAGGGGACAGGTTAGGGCACGACAAAGGTTTAGGGTGAGCGTACGTGTTAGGGTATGGGTTAGTGTTAGCGTACGGTTTAGGATTAGGGGACGGTTTAGGGTAAGGCTTCGGGTAAGGGTTCGGGTTAGGGTTAGGGTTAGGGTTAGGGATAGGGTGAGGGGACGGTGACGGTTTAGGGGACAGGTTAGGGTACGACAACGGTTTAGGGTGAGCGTACGTGTTAGGGTACGGGTTAGTGTTAGCGTACGGGTTAGGATTAGGGGACGGGTTAGGGTAAGGTTTCGGGTCAGGATTAGGGTTAGGGTTAGGGATAGGGTTAGGGGACGGGGATGGTTTAGGGGACAGGTTAGGTTACGACAACGGTTTAACTTGAGCGTACGTGTTAGGGTACGGGTTAGTGTTAGCGTACGGGTTAGGTTTAGAGGACATGTTAGGGTAAGGCTTCGGGTAAGGGTTAGGGTTAGGGTTAGGGTTAGGGTTAGGGTTAGGAGACGGGGACGGTTTAGGGGACAGGTTAGTGTACAACAACGGTTTAGGGTGTGTGTATGTGTTAGGATACGGTTTAGTGTTAGCGTACGGGTTAGGATTAGGGGACGGGTTGGGGTAAGGCTTCAGGTAAGGGTTAGGGTTAGGGTTAGGGTTAGGGTTAGGGGATGGGGACGGTTTAGGGGACAGGTTAGGGTACGACAACGGTTTAGGGTGAGCGTACGTGTTAGGCTATGGGTTAGTGTTAGCGTACGGTTTAGGATTAGGGTACGGGTAAGGGTAAGGCTTTGGGTAAGGTTTAGGGTTAGGTTTAGGCTTAGGGGACGGGGACGGTTTAGGGGACAGGTTAGGGTACGACAAAGGTTTAGGGTGAGCGTACGTGTTAGGGTTCGGGTTAGTGTTAGCGTACGGGTTAGGATTATGGGACGGGATAGGGTAAGGCTTCGGGTAAGGGTTAGGGTTAGGGGACGGGGACGGGTACGGGGACAGTTTAGGGGACAGGTTAGTGTACGACAATGGTTTAGGGTGAGCGTACGTGTTAGGGTACGGGTTAGTGTTAGCGTACGGGTTAGGATAAGGGGACGGGTTAGGGTAAGGTTTCGGGTAAGTGTAAGGGCTAGGGTTAGGGTTAGGGTTAGGGGACGGGGACGGTTTAGGGGACAGGTTAGTGTATGACAACGGTTTAGGGTGAGCGTACGTGTTAGGGTACAGGTTAGTGTTATCCTATGGGTTAGGATTAGGGGACGGGTTAGGGTAAGGCTTCGGGTAAGGGTTAGGGTTATGGTTAGGGTTAGGGTTAGGGAACGGGGACGGTTTAGGGGACAGGTTAGGGTACGACAACGGTTTTGGGTGAGCTTACGTGTTAGGGTACGGGTTAGAGTTAGCATACGGGTTAGGATTAGGGGACGGTTTAGGGTAAGGCTTCGGGTAAGGGTTCGGGTTAGGGTTAGGGTTAGGGTTAGGGTTAGGTTTAGGGGACGGTGACGGTTTAGGGGACAGGTTAGGGTACCACAACGGTTTAGGGTGAGCCTACGTGTTAGGGTACGGGTTAGTGTTAGCGTACGTGTTAGGAATAGGGGCGGGTTAGGGTAAGGCTTCGGGTAAGGGTTAGGGTTAGGGTTAGGGTTAGGGTTAGTGTTAGGGGACGGGGACGGTTTAGGGGACAGGTTATGGTACGACAACTGTTTATGGTGAGCGTACGTGTTAGGCTACGGGTTAGTGTTTGCGTACGGGTTAGGATTAGGGGATGGGTTAGGGTAAGGCTTCGGGTAAGGGTTAGGGTTAGGGTTAGGGGACGGGGACGGTATAGGGGACAGGTTAGGGTACGACAACGGTTTAGGGTGAGCATACGTGTTAGGGAACGGTTTAGTGTTAGCGTACGGGTTAGGATTAGGGGATGGGTTAGGGTAAGGCTTCGGCTAAGTGTTAGGGTTAGGGTTAGGGTTAGGGGACGGGACGGTTTAGGGGACAGGTTAGGGTACGACAACGGTTTAGGGTGAGTGTACTTGTTAGGGTACGGGTTAGTGTTAGTGTACGGTTTAGGATTAGGGGACAGGTTAGGGTAAGGCTTCGGGTAAGGGTTAGCGTTAGGGTTAGGGTTAGGTTTAGGGGACGGGGACGGGGACGGTTTAGAGGACAGGTCAGTGTATGACAACGGTTTAGGGTGAGCGTACGTGTTAGGGTACGGTTTAGTGTTATCGTAAGGGTTAGGATTAGTGGACGGGTTAGGGTAAGGCTTCGGGTAAGGTTTAGGGTTAGGGTTAGGGTTAGGGTTAGGGTTAGGGTTAGGGGACGGGGATGGTTTAGGGGACAGGATAGGGTACAACAAAGGTTTAGGGTGAGCGTACGTGTTAGGGTACGGGTTAGGGTTAGCGTACGGTTTAGGATTAGGGGATGGGTTACGGTAAGGCTTCGGGTTAGGGTTAGGGTTAGGGTTAGGGTTAGGGTTAGGGGATGGGGACGGTTTAGGGGACAGGTTAGGGTACGACAACGGTTTATGGTGAGCGTACGTGTTAGGCTATGGGTTAGTGTTAGCGTACGCTTTAGGATTAGGGGACGGGTTAGGGTAAGGCTTTGGGTAAGGGTTAGGGTTAGGTTTAGGGTTAGGGGACGGGGACGGTTTAGGGGACAGCTTAGGGTACGACAAAGGTTTAGGGAGAGCGTACGTGTTAGGGTACGGTTTAGTGTTAGCGTACGGGTTAGGATTAGGGGACGGGTTAGGGTAAGTCTTCGGGTAAGGGTTAGGGCTAGGGTTAGGGTTAGGGTTAGGGGACGGGGACGGTTTAGGGGACAGGTTAGGGTACGACAACGGTTTAGGGTGAGCGTACGTGTTAGGGTACGGGTTAGTGTTATCGTATGGGTTAGGATTAGGGGATGGGTTACGGTAAGGCTTCGGGTAAGGGTTAGGGTTAGGGTTAGGGTTAGGGTTAGGGTTAAAGGACGGGGACGGTTTAGGGGACAGGTTAGTGTACGACAACGGTTTAGGGTGAGCGTACGTGTTAGGGTACGGGTTAGTGTTAGCATACGGGTTAGGATTAGGGGACGGGTTATGGTAAGGCTTCGGGTAAGGGTTACGGTTAGGGTTAGGGTTAGGGTTAGGTTTAGGGGACGGTGACGGTTTAGGGGACAGGTTAAGGTACGACAATGGTTTAGGGTTAGCGTACGTGTTAGGGTACAGGTTAGATTTACCATAAGGGTTAGGATTAGGGGACGGTTTAGGGTAAGGCTTCAGGTAAGGGTTCGGGTTAGGGTTAGGGTTAGGGTTAGGGTTAGGTTTAGGGGACGGTGACGGTTTAGGGGACAGGTTAGGGTACGACAATGGTTTAGGGTGAGCCTACGTGTTAGGGTACGGGTTAGTGTTAGCGTACGGGTTAGGAATAGGGGCGGGTTAGGGTAAGGCTTCGGGTAAGGGTTTGGGTTAGTGTTAGGGTTAGGGTTAGGGGACGGGGACGGTTTAGGGGACAGGTTAGGGTACGACAACGGTTTAGGGTGAGCGTACATGTTAGGTTACGGTTTAGTGTTAACGTACGGGTTAGGATTAGAGGACGTGTTAGGGTAAGGCTTCGGGTAAGGGTTAGGGTTAGGGTTAGGGTTAGGGTTAGGGTTAGGGGACGGGGACGGTTTAGGGGACAGGTTATGATACGACAACGGTTTATGGAGAGCGTACGTGTTAGGCTACGGGTTAGTGTTTGCGTACGGGTTAGGATTAGGGGATGGGTTAGGGTAAGGCTTCGGGTAAGGGTTAGGGTTAGGGTTAGGGTTAGGGTTAGGGGACGGGGACGGTTTAGGGGACAGGTTAGGGTACGACAACGATTTAGAGTGAGTGTACGTGTTAGGCTACGGGTTAGTGTTAGTGTACGGTTTAGGATTAGGGGACAGGTTAGAGTAAGGCTTCGGGTAAGGGTTAGGGTTAGGGTTAGGGTTAGGGTTAGGGGACGGGGACGGGGACGGTTTAGGGGACAGGTCAGTGTATGACAACGGTTTAGGGTGAGCGTACGTGTTAGGGTACGGTTTAGTGTTATCGTAAGGGTTAGGATTAGGGGACGGGTTAGGGTAAGGCTTCGGGTAAGGTTTAGGGTTAGGGTTAGGGTTAGGGTTAGGGTTAGGGGACAGGGACGGTTTAGGGGACAGGTTAGAGTACGACAACGGTTTAGGGTGAGCGTACGTGTTAGGGTACGGGTTAGTGTTAGCGTACGAGTTAGGATTAGGGGACGAGTTAGGGTAAGGCTTCGGATAAGGGTTAGGGTTAAGGTTAGGGTTAGGGTTAGGGTTAGGGAACGGGGACGGTTTAGGGGACAGGTTAGTGTATGACAACGATTTAGGATGAGCGTACGTGTTAGGGTATGGGTTAGAGTTAGCATACGGTTTAGGATTAGGGGACGGGTTAGTGTAAGGCTTCGGGTAAGGGGTAGGGTTCGGGTTAGGGTTAGGGTTAGGGGACGGGGACGGTTTAAGGGACAGGTTAGGGTACGACAACGTTTTAGTGTGAGCGTACGTGTTAGGGTACAGGTTAGTGTTAGCGTACGGGTTAGGATTAGGGGACGGGTTAGGGTAAGGCTTCGGGTAAGGGTTAGGTTTAGGGTTAGTGTTAGGGTTAGTGGACGGGGACGGTTTAGGGGACAGGTTAGGGTACGACGAAGGTTTAGGGTGAGCGTACGTGTTAGGGTACGGTTTAGTGTTAGCGTACGGGTTAGGATTATCGGACAGTTTAGGGTAAGGCTTCGGGTCAGGGTTAGGGTTAGGGTTAGGGATAGGGTTAGGGGACGGGGACGGTTTAGGGGACAGGTTAGGGTACGACAACGGTTTACGTTGAGCGTACGTGTTAGGGTACGGGTTAGTGTTAGCGTACGGTTTAGGTTTAGGGGACGGGTTAGTGTAAGGCTTTGGGTAAGGGTTAGGGTTAGGTTTAGGGTTAGGGGACAGGGACGGTTTAGGGGACAGGTTAGGGTACGACAAAGGTTTAGGGTGAGCGTTCTTGTTAGGGTACGGTTTAGTGTTAGCGTACGGGTTAGAATTAGGGGACGGGTTAGGGTAAGGCTTCGGGTAACGTTAGGGTTAGGGTTAGGGTTAGGGGACGGGGACGGGGACGGGGACAGTTTAGGGGACAGGTTAGTGTACAACGGTTTAGGGTGAGCGTACGTGTTAGGGTACGGGTTAGTGTTAGCGTACGGGTTAGGATTAGGGGACGGGTTAGGGTAAGTCTTTGGGTAAGGGTTAGGGCTAGGGTTAGGGTTAGGGTTAGGGGACGGGGACGGTTTAGGGGACAGGTTAGGGTACAACAACGGTTTCGGGTGAGCGTACGTGTTAGGGTACGGTTTAGTTTTAGCATACGGGTTAGGATTAGGGGACGGGTTATGGTAAGGCTTCGGGTAAGGGTTAGGATTAGGGTTAGGGGACGGGGACGGGGACGGGGACAGTTTAGGGGACAGGTTAGTGTACGACAGCGGTTTAGGGTGAGCGTACGTGTTAGGGTACGGGTTAGTGTTAGCGTACGGGTTAGGATTAGGGGACGGGTTAGGGTAAGTCTTCGGGTAAGGGTTAGGGCTAGGGTTAGGGTTAGGGTTAGGGGACGGTGACGGTTTAGGGGACAGGTTAGGGTACGACAACGGTTTAGGGTGAGAGTACGTGTTAGGGTACGGGTTAGTGTTATCGTATGGGTTAGGATTAGGGGATGGGTTACGGTAAGCCTTCGGGTAAGGGTTAGGGTTAGGGTTAGGGTTAGGGGACGGGGACGGGGACGTTTTAGGGGACAGGTTAGGGTACGACAACGGTTTAGGGTGAGCGTACGTGTTAGGGTACGGGTTAGTGTTAGCGTACGGGTTAGGATTAGGGGAAGGGTTAGGTAAGGCTTCGGGTAAGTGTTAGGGTTACGGTTAGGGTTAGGGTTAGGGTTAGGGAACGGGGACGGTTTAGGGGACAGGTTAGGGTACGACAACGGTTTAGGGTGAGCGTACGTGTTAGGGTATGGGTTAGAGTTAGCGTACGGGTTAGGATTAGGGGACGGTTTAGGGTAAGGCTTCGGGTAAGGGTTCGGGTTAGGGTTAGGGTTAGGGTTAGGGATAGGGTGAGGTGACGGTGACGGTTTAGGGGACAGGTTAGGGTACGACAACGGTTTAGGGTGAGCGTACGTGTTAGGGTACGGGTTAGTGTTAGCGTACGGGATAGGATTAGGGGACGGGTTAGGGTAAGGCTTCGGGTCAGGGTTAGGGTTAGTGTTAGGGATAGGGTTAGGGGACGGGGACGGTTTAGGGGACAGGTTAGGGTACGACAAAGGTTTAAGGTGAGCGTACGTTTTAGGGTACGGTTTAGTGTTAGCGTACGGGTTAGGATTAGGGGACGGGTTAGGGTAAGGCTTCGGGTAAGGTTTAGGGTTAGGGTTAGGGTTAGGGGACGGGGACGGGGACGGGGACAGTTTAGGGGACAGGTTAGTGTACGACAACGGTTTAGGGTGAGCGTACGTGTTAGGGTACGGATTAGTGTTAGTGTACGGGTTAGGATTAGGGGACGGGTTAAGGTAAGTCTTTGGGTAAGGGTTAGGGCTAGGGTTAGGGTTAGGGTTAGGGGACGGGGACGGTTTAGGGGACAGGTTAGGGTACGACAACGGTTTAGGGTGAGTGTACGTGTTAGGGTACGGGTTAGGGTTAGCGTACGGTTTAGGATTAGGGGATGGGTTACGGTAAGGCTTCGGGTTAGGGTTAGGGTTAGGGTTAGGGTTAGGGTTAGGGGATGGGGACGGTTTAGGGGACAGGTTAGGGTACGACAACGGTTTATGGTGAGCGTACGTGTTAGGCTATGGGTTAGTGTTAGCGTACGCTTTAGGATTAGGGGACGGGTTAGGGTAAGGCTTTGGGTAAGGGTTAGGGTTAGGTTTAGGGTTAGGGGACGGGGACGGTTTAGGGGACAGCTTAGGGTACGACAAAGGTTTAGGGAGAGCGTACGTGTTAGGGTACGGTTTAGTGTTAGCGTACGGGTTAGGATTAGGGGACGGGTTAGGGTAAGTCTTCGGGTAAGGGTTAGGGCTAGGGTTAGGGTTAGGGTTAGGGGACGGGGACGGTTTAGGGGACAGGTTAGGGTACGACAACGGTTTAGGGTGAGCGTACGTGTTAGGGTACGGGTTAGTGTTATCGTATGGGTTAGGATTAGGGGATGGGTTACGGTAAGGCTTCGGGTAAGGGTTAGGGTTAGGGTTAGGGTTAGGGTTAGGGTTAAAGGACGGGGACGGTTTAGGGGACAGGTTAGTGTACGACAACGGTTTAGGGTGAGCGTACGTGTTAGGGTACGGGTTAGTGTTAGCATACGGGTTAGGATTAGGGGACGGGTTATGGTAAGGCTTCGGGTAAGGGTTATGGTTAGGGTTAGGGTTAGGGTTAGGTTTAGGGGACGGTGACGGTTTAGGGGACAGGTTAAGGTACGACAATGGTTTAGGGTTAGCGTACGTGTTAGGGTACAGGTTAGATTTACCATAAGGGTTAGGATTAGGGGACGGTTTAGGGTAAGGCTTCGGGTAAGGGTTCGGGTTAGGGTTAGGGTTAGGGTTAGGGTTAGGTTTAGGGGACGGTGACGGTTTAGGGGACAGGTTAGGGTACGACAACGGTTTAGGGTGAGCCTACGTGTTAGGGTACGGGTTAGTGTTAGCGTACGGGTTAGGAATAGGGGCGGGTTAGGGTAAGGCTTCGGGTAAGGGTTTGGGTTAGTGTTAGGGTTAGGGTTAGGGGACGGGGACGGTTTAGGGGACAGGTTAGGGTACGACAACGGTTTAGGGTGAGCGTACATGTTAGGTTACGGTTTAGTGTTAACGTACGGGTTAGGATTAGAGGACGTGTTAGGGTAAGGCTTCGGGTAAGGGTTAGGGTTAGGGTTAGGGTTAGGGTTAGGGTTAGGGGACGGGGACGGTTTAGGGGACAGGTTATGATACGACAACGGTTTATGGAGAGCGTACGTGTTAGGCTACGGGTTAGTGTTTGCGTACGGGTTAGGATTAGGGGATGGGTTAGGGTACGGCTTCGGGTAAGGGTTAGGGTTAGGGTTAGGGTTAGGGTTAGGGGACGGGGATGGTTTAGGGGACAGGTTAGGGTACGACAACGGTTTAGGTTGAGTGTACGTGTTAGGGCATGGGTTAGTGTTAGCGTACGGGTTAGGATTAGGGGATGGGTTAGGGTAAGGCTTCGGGTAAGGGTTAGGGTTAGGGTTAGGGTTAGGGTTAGGGGACGGGGACGGTTTAGGGGACAGGTTAGGGTACGACAACGATTTAGAGTGAGTGTACGTGTTAGGCTACGGGTTAGTGTTAGTGTACGGTTTAGGATTAGGGGACAGGTTAGAGTAAGGCTTCGGGTAAGGTTTAGGGTTAGGGTTAGGGTTAGGGTTAGGGGACGGGGACGGGGACGGTTTAGGGGACAGGTCAGTGTATGACAACGGTTTAGGGTGAGCGTACGTGTTAGGGTACGGTTTAGTGTTATCGTAAGGGTTAGGATTAGGGGACGGGTTAGGGTAAGGCTTCGGGTAAGGTTTAGGGTTAGGGTTAGGGTTAGGGTTAGGGTTAGGGGACAGGGACGGTTTAGGGGACAGGTTAGAGTACGACAACGGTTTAGGGTGAGCGTACGTGTTAGGGTACGGGTTAGTGTTAGCGTACGAGTTAGGATTAGGGGACGAGTTAGGGTAAGGCTTCGGATAAGGGTTAGGGTTAAGGTTAGGGTTAGGGTTAGGGTTAGGGAACGGGGACGGTTTAGGGGACAGGTTAGTGTATGACAACGATTTAGGATGAGCGTACGTGTTAGGGTATGGGTTAGAGTTAGCATACGGTTTAGGATTAGGGGACGGGTTAGTGTAAGGCTTCGGGTAAGGGGTAGGGTTCGGGTTAGGGTTAGGGTTAGGGGACGGGGACGGTTTAAGGGACAGGTTAGGGTACGACAACGTTTTAGTGTGAGCGTACGTGTTAGGGTACGGGTTAGTGTTAGCGTACGGGTTAGGATTAGGGGACGGGTTAGGGTAAGGCTTCGGGTAAGGGTTAGGTTTAGGGTTAGTGTTAGGGTTAGTGGACGGGGACGGTTTAGGGGACAGGTTAGGGTACGACGAAGGTTTAGGGTGAGCGTACGTGTTAGGGTACGGTTTAGTGTTAGCGTACGGGTTAGGATTATCGGACAGGTTAGGGTAAGGCTTCGGGTCAGGGTTAGGGTTAGGGTTAGGGATAGGGTTAGGGGACGGGGACGGTTTAGGGGACAGGTTAGGGTACGACAACGGTTTACGTTGAGCGTACGTGTTAGGGTACGGGTTAGTGTTAGCGTACGGTTTAGGTTTAGGGGACGGGTTAGTGTAAGGCTTTGGGTAAGGGTTAGGGTTAGGTTTAGGGTTAGGGGACAGGGACGGTTTAGGGGACAGGTTAGGGTACGACAAAGGTTTAGGGTGAGCGTTCTTGTTAGGGTACGGTTTAGTGTTAGCGTACGGGTTAGAATTAGGGGACGGGTTAGGGTAAGGCTTCGGGTAACGTTAGGGTTAGGGTTAGGGTTAGGGGACGGGGACGGGGACGGGGACAGTTTAGGGGACAGGTTAGTGTACAACGGTTTAGGGTGAGCGTACGTGTTAGGGTACGGGTTAGTGTTAGCGTACGGGTTAGGATTAGGGGACGGGTTAGGGTAAGTCTTCGGGTAAGGGTTAGGGCTAGGGTTAGGGTTAGGGTTAGGGGACGGTGACGGTTTAGGGGACAGGTTAGGGTACGACAACGGTTTAGGGTGAGAGTACGTGTTAGGGTACGGGTTAGTGTTATCGTATGGGTTAGGATTAGGGGATGGGTTACGGTAAGCCTTCGGGTAAGGGTTAGGGTTAGGGTTAGGGTTAGGGGACGGGGACGGGGACGTTTTAGGGGACAGGTTAGGGTACGACAACGGTTTAGGGTGAGCGTACGTGTTAGGGTACGGGTTAGTGTTAGCGTACGGGTTAGGATTAGGGGAAGGGTTAGGTAAGGCTTCGGGTAAGTGTTAGGGTTACGGTTAGGGTTAGGGTTAGGGTTAGGGAACGGGGACGGTTTAGGGGACAGGTTAGGGTACGACAACGGTTTAGGGTGAGCGTACGTGTTAGGGTATGGGTTAGAGTTAGCGTACGGGTTAGGATTAGGGGACGGTTTAGGGTAAGGCTTCGGGTAAGGGTTCGGGTTAGGGTTAGGGTTAGGGTTAGGGATAGGGTGAGGTGACGGTGACGGTTTAGGGGACAGGTTAGGGTACGACAACGGTTTAGGGTGAGCGTACGTGTTAGGGTACGGGTTAGTGTTAGCGTACGGGATAGGATTAGGGGACGGGTTAGGGTAAGGCTTCGGGTCAGGGTTAGGGTTAGTGTTAGGGATAGGGTTAGGGGACGGGGACGGTTTAGGGGACAGGTTAGGGTACGACAAAGGTTTAAGGTGAGCGTACGTTTTAGGGTACGGTTTAGTGTTAGCGTACGGGTTAGGATTAGGGGACGGGTTAGGGTAAGGCTTCGGGTAAGGTTTAGGGTTAGGGTTAGGGTTAGGGGACGGGGACGGGGACGGGGACAGTTTAGGGGACAGGTTAGTGTACGACAACGGTTTAGGGTGAGCGTACGTGTTAGGGTACGGATTAGTGTTAGTGTACGGGTTAGGATTAGGGGACGGGTTAAGGTAAGTCTTTGGGTAAGGGTTAGGGCTAGGGTTAGGGTTAGGGTTAGGGGACGGGGACGGTTTAGGGGACAGGTTAGGGTACGACAACGGTTTAGAGTGAGCCTACGTCTTAGGGTACGGGTTAGTGTTATCGTATGGGTTAGGATTAGGGGATGGGTTACGGTAAGGCTTCCGGTAAGGGTTAGGGTTAGGGTTAGGGTTAGGGTTAGGGTTACGGGACGGGGACGGTTTAGGGGACAGGTTAGTGTACAACAAAGGTTTAGGGTGAGCGTACGTGTTAGGGTACCATTTAGTGTTAGCATACGGGTTAGGATTAGGGGACGGGTTATTGTAAGGCTTCGGGTAAGGTTTAGGGTTAGGGTTAGGGTTAGGGGACGGGGACGGGGACGGTTTAGGGGACAGGTTAGTGTACGACAACGGTTTAGGGTAAGCGTACATGTTAGGGTACGGGTTAGTGTTAGCGTACGGGTTAGGATTAGGGTACGGGTTAGGGTAAGGCTTCGGGTAAGGTTTAGGGTTAGGGTTAGGGTTAGGGTTAGGGGACGGGGACAGTTTAGGGGACAGGTTAGTGTATGACAACGGTTTAGGGTGAGCGTACGTGTTAGGGTATAGGTTAGTGTTATCGTATGGGTTAGGATTAGGGGACGGGTTAGAGTAAGGCTTCGGGTAAGGGTTAGGGTTAGGGTTAGGGTTAGGGTTAGGGGACGGGGACGGTTCAGGGGACAGGTTAGGGTACGACAACGGTTTAGGGTGAGCGTACGTGTTAGGTTACGGGTTAGTGTTAGCGTACGGGTTAGGATTAGAGGACGTGTTAGGGTAAGGCTTCGAGTAAGGGTTAGGGTTAGGGTTAGGGTTAGGGTTAGGGTTAGGGGACGGGGACGGTTTAGGGGACAGGTTAGGCTACGACAAAGGTTTAGGGTGAGCGTACGTGTTAGGGTACGGGTTAGTGTTAGCGTACGGGTTAGGATTAGGGGATGGGTTAGGGTAAGGCTTCGGATAAGGGTTAGGGTTAGTGTTAGGGTTAGGGTTAGGGGACGGGGACGGTTTAGGGGACAGGTTAGGGTACGACAACGGTTTAGGGTGAGTGTACGTGTTAGGGTACGGGTTAGTGTTAGCGTACGGTTTAGGATTAGGGGACGAGTTAGGGTAAGGCTTCGGGTAAGGGTTAGGGTTAGGGTTAGTGTTAGGGTTAGGGGACGGGGACGGTTTAGGGGACAGGTTAGGGTACGACAAAAGTTTAGGGTGAGCGTACGTGTTAGGGTACGGGTTAGTGTTAGCGTACGGGTTAGGATTAGACGACGTGTTAGGGTAAGGCTTCGGGTAACGGTTACGGTTAGGGTTAGGGTTAGGGTTAGGGTTAGGAGACGGGGACGGTTTAGGCGACAGGTTTGTGTACAACAACGGTTTAGGGTGTGTGTATGTGTTAGGATACGGTTTAGTGTTAGCGTACGGGTTAGGATTAGGGTACGGGTTAGGGTAAGGCTTCAGATAAGGGTTAGGTTTAGGTTTAGGTTTGGGGACGGGGTCGGTTTACGGGACAGGTTAGGGTACGACAAAGGTTTAGGGTGAGCGTACGTGTTAGGGTATGGGTTAGTGTTAGCGTACGGGTTAGGATTAGGGGACGGGTTAGTGTAAGGCTTCGGGTAAGGGTTAGGGCTAGGGTTAGGTTTAGGGTTAGGGGACGTGGACGGTTTAGGGGACAGATTAGGGTACGACAACGGTTTAGGGTGAGCGTACGTGTTAGGGTACGGGTTAGTGTTAGCGTACGGGTTAGGATTAGGGGAAGGGTTAGGGTAAGGCTTCGGGTAAGGGTTAGCGTTATGGTTAGGCTAGTGTTAGGTTTAGGGAACGGGGACGGTTTAGGGGACAAGTTAGGGTACGACAACAGTTTAGGGTGCGCGTACGTGTTAGGGTATGGGTTAGAGTTAGCCTACGGGTTAGGATTAGGGGACGGTTTAGGGTAAGGCTTCGGGTAAGGGTTTGGGTTAGGGTTAGGGTTAGGGTTGGTGTTAGGGTTAGGGGATGGGGACGGTTTAGGGGACAGGTTAGGGTACGACAAAGGTTTAGGGTGAGCGTACGTGTTAGGGTACGGGTTAGTGTTAGCGTACGGGTTAGGTTTAGGGGACGGTTTAGTGTAAGGCTTCGGGTAAGGGTTCGGGTTAGGGTTAGGGTTAGGGTTAGGGATAGGGTGAGGGGACGGTGACGGTTTAGGGGACAGGTTAGGGTACGACAACGGTTTAGAATGAGCGTACGTGTTAGGGTACGGGTTAGTATTAGCGTACGGGTTAGGATTAGGGGACGGGTTAGGGTAAGGCTTCGGGTCAGGGTTAGGGTTAGGGTTAGGGATAGGTTTAGGGGACGGGGACGGTTTAGGGGACAGGTTAGGGTACGACAAAGGTTTACGTTGAGCGTACGTGTTAGGGTACGGGTTAGTGTTAGCGTACGGGTTAGGATTAGAGGACGTGTTAGGGTAAGGCTTCGGGTAAGGGTTAGGGTTAGGGTTAGGGTTAGGGTTAGGAGACGGGAACGGTTTAGGGGACAGGTTAGTGTACAACAACGGTTTAGGGTGTGTGTATGTGTTAGGATATGGTTTAGTGTTAGCGTACGGGTTAGGAATAGGGGACGGTTTAGGGTAAGGCTTTAGGTAAGGGTTAGGGTTAGGGTTAGGGTTAGGGTTAGGGGACGGGGACGGTTTAGGGGACAGGTTAGGGTACGACAACGGTTTATGGTGAGCGTACGTGTTAGGCTATGTGTTAGTGTTAGCGTACGGTTTAGGATTAGGGGACGGGTTAGGGTAAGGCTTTGGGTAAGGGTTAGGGTTAGGTGTAGGGTTAGGGGATGGGGACGGTTTAGGGGACAGGTTAGATTACGACAAACTTTTAGGGTGAGCGTACGTGTTAGGGTACGGGTTAGTGTTAGCGTACGGTTTAGGATTAGGGGACGGGTTAGTGTAAGGCTTCGGGTAAGGGTTAGGGCTAGGGTTACGGTTAGGGAACGGGGACAGGGACGGGGACAGTTTAGGGGACAGGTTAGTGTACGACAACGGTTTAGGGTGAGCGTACGTGTTAGGGTACGGGTTAGTGTTAGCGTACGGGTTAGGATTAGGTGACGTGTTAGGGTAAGGCTTCGGGTAAGGGTTAGGGCTAGGGTTAGGGTTAGGGTTAGGGGACGGGGACGGTTTAGGGGACAGGTTAGGGTACGACAACGGTTTAGGGTGAGCATACGTGTTAGGGTACGGGTTAGTGTTATCGTATGGGTTAGGATTAGGGGATGGGTTACGGTAAGGCTTGTGGTAAGGGTTAGGGTTAGGGTTAGGGTTAGGGTTAGGGCACGGGGACGGGGACGGTTTAGGGGACAGGTTAGTGTACGACAACGGTTTAGGGTGAGCGTACGTGTCAGGGTACGGGTTAGTGTTAGCATACGGTTTAGGATTAGGGGACGGGTTATGGTAAGGCTTCGGGTAAGGTTTAGGGTTAGGGTTAGGGTTAGGGGACGGGGACGGTTTAGGGGACAGGTTAGGGTACGACAACGGTTTAGGGTGAGCGTACGTGTTAGGGTACGGGTTAGTGTTATCGTATGGGTTAGGATTAGGGGACGGTTTACGGTAAGGCTTCAGGTGAGGGTTAGGGTTAGGTTTAGGGTTAGGGTTAGGGGACGGGGACGGTTTAGGGGACAGATTACTGTACGACAACGGTTTAGGCTGAGCGTACGTGTTAGGGTATGGGTTAGTGTTAGCGTACGGGTTAGGATTAGGGGACGGGTTAGGGTAAGGCTTCGGGTAAGGTTTAGGGTTAGGGTTAGGGTTAGGGTTAGGGTTAGGGGACGGGGACAGTTTAGGGGACAGGTTAGTGTATGACAACGGTTTAGGGTGAGCGTACGTGTTAGCGTACAGGTTAGTGTTATCTTATGCGTTAGGATTAGGGGACGGGTTAGGGTAAGGCTTCGGGTAAGTGTTAGTGTTAGGGTTAGGGTTAGGGTTAGGGTTAGGGGACGGGGACGGGGACGGTTTAGGGGACAGGTTAGGGTACGACAATGGTTTAGGGTGAGCGTACGTGTTAGGGTATGGTTAGAGTTAGCATACGGGTTAGGATTAGGAGACGGTTTAGGGTAAGGCTTCGGGTAAGGGTTCGGGTTAGGGTTAGGTTTAGGGTTAGGGTTAGGTTTAGGGGACAGTGACGGTTTAGGGTACAGGTTAGGGTACGACAACGGTTTTGGGTGAGCCTACGTGTTAGGGTACGGGTTAGTGTTAGCGTACGGGTTAGGAATAGGGGACGGGTTATGGTAAGGCTTCGGGTAAGGGTTAGGGTTAGTGTTAGGGTTAGGGTTAGTGGACGGGGACGGTTTAGGGGACAGGTTAGAATACGACAACGGTTTAGGGTGAGCGTACGTGTTAGGGTACGGGTTAGTGTTAGCGTACGAGTTAGGATTAGGGGACGGGTTAGGGTAAGGCTTCGGGTAAGGGTTAGGTTTAAGGTTAGGGTTAGGGTTAGGGTTAGGCGACGGGGACGGTTTAAGGGACAGGTTAGGGTACGACAACGGTTTAGGGTGAGCGTACGTGTTAGGGTACAGGTTAGTGTTAGCGTACGGTTTAGGATTGGGGACGGTTAGGGTAAGGCTTCAGGTAAGGGTTAGGGTTAGGTTTAGGGTTAGGGTTAGGGGATGGGGACGGTTTAGGGGACAGGTTAGTGTACGACAACGGTTTATGGTGAGCGTACGTGTTAGGGTACAGGTTAGTGTTATCGTATGGTATAGGATTAGGGGACGGGTTAAGGTAAGGCTTCGGGTAAGGGTTAGTGTTAGGGTTAGGGTTAGGGTTAGGGTTAGGGGATGGGGACGGTTTAGGGGACAGATTAGGGTACGACAACGATTTAGGGTGAGCGTACGAGTTAGGGTACGGGTTACTGTTAGCGTACGGGTTAGGATTAGGGGATGGGTTAGGGTAAGGCTTCGGGTAAGGGTTAGTGTTAGGGTTAGGGTTAGGGTTAGGGTTAGGGAACGGGGACGGTTTAGGGGACAGGTTAGGGTACGACAACGGTTTAGGGTGAGCGTACGTGTTAGGGTACGGGTTAGAGTTACCATATGGGTTAGGATTAAGGGACGGTTTAGGTTAAGGCTTCGGGTAAGGGTTAGGGTTAGGTTTAGGGTTAGGGTTAGGAGACGGGGACGGTTTAGGGGACAGGTTAGTGTATGACAACGGTTTAGGGTGTGCGTATGTGTTAGGGTATGGTTTAGTGTTAGCGTACAGGTTAGGATTAGGGGACGGGTTAGGGTAAGGCTTCGGGTAAGGGATAAGGTTAGGGTTAATGTTAGGGTTAGGGTTAGGGGACGGGGAGGGTTTAGGGGACAGGTTATGTTACGACAACAGTTTATGGTGAGCGTACGTGTTAGGCTACGGGTTAGTGTTAGCGTACGGGTTAGGATTAGGGGATGGGTTAGTTTAAGGCTTCGGGTAAGGGTTAGGGTTAGGGTTAGCGTTAGGGTTAGGGGATGGGGACGGTTTAGGGGACAGGTTAGGGTACGACAACGGTTTAGGGTGAGCGTACGTGTTAGGGTACGGGTTAGTGTTAGCGTACGGGTTAGGATTAGGGGACGGGTTAGTGTAAGGCTTCGGGTAAGGGTTAGGGTTAGGGTTAGGGTTAGGGGACGGGGACGGTTTATGGGACAGGTTAGGGTACGACAACGGTTTAGGGTGAGCGTACGTGTTAGGGTACAGGTTAGTGTTATCGTATGGGTTAGGATTAGGGGACGGATTAGGGTAAGGCTTCGGGTAAGGGTTAGTGTTAGGGTTAGGGTTAGGGTTAGGGTTAGGGGACGGGGACGGTTTAGGGTACAGGTTAGTGTACGACAACGGTTTAGGGTGAGCGTACGTGTTAGGGTATGGGTTAGTGTTAGCGTACGGGTTAGGATTATGGGACGGGTTAGTGTAAGGCTTCGGGTAAGGTTTAGGGTTAGGGTTAGGGTTAGGCTTAGGGTTAGGGAACGGGGACGGTTTAGGGGACAGGTTAGGGTATGACAACGTTTTAGGGTGAGCGTACGTGTTAGGGTACGGGTTAGAGTTAGCATACGGGTTAGGATTAGGGGACGGTTTAGGGTAAGGCTTCGGATAAGGGTTCGTGTTAGGGTTAGGGTTAGGGTTAGGGTTAGGTTTAGGGGACGGTGACGGTTTAGGGGACAGGTTAGGGTCCGACAACGGTTTAGGGTGAGCGTACGTATTAGGGTACGGGTTAGTTTTAGCGTACGGTTTAGGATTAGGGGACGGGTTAGTGTAAGGCTTCAGGTAAGGGTTAGGGTTAGGGTTAGGGTTAGGGTTAGGGTTAGGGTTAGGGAACGCGGACGGTTTAGGGGACAGGTTAGGGTACGACAACGGTTTAGGGTGAGCGTACGTGTTAGGGTACGGGTTAGTGTTAGCGTATGGGTTAGGATTAGGGGATGGGTTAGGGTAAGGCTTCGGGTAAGGGTTAGGGTTAGGGTTAGGGTTAGGGTTAGGGAACGGGGACGGTTTAGGGGACAGGTTATGGTACGACAACGTTTTATGGTGAGCGTACGTGTTAGGCTACAGGTTAGTGTTAGCGTACGGGTTAGGATTAGGGGATGGGTTAGGGTAAGGCTTCGGGTAAGGGTTAGGGTTACGGTTATGGTTAGGGTTAGGGGACGGGGACGGTTTAGGGGACAGGTTAGGGTACGACAATGGTTTAGGGTGAGCGTACGTGTTAGGGTACGGTTTAGTGTTATCGTAAGTGTTAGGATTAGGGGACGGGTTAGTGTAAGGCTTCGGGTAAGGTTTACGGCTAGGTTTAGGGTTAGGGTTAGGGTTAGGGGATGGGGACGGTTTAGGGGACAGGTTAGTGTACGACAACGGTTTATGCTGAGCGTACGTGTTAGGGTACAGGTTAGTGTTATCGTATGGGTTAGGATTAGGGGACGGGTTAGGGTAAGGCTTCGGGTAAGGGTTAGGGGTAGGGTTAGGGTTAGGGTTAGGGGACGGGGACTGTTTACGGGACAGGTTAGGGTACGACAACGGTTTAGGGTGAGCGTACGTGTTAGGGTGTGGGTTAGTGTTAGCGTACGGGTTAGGATTAGGGGACGGGTTAGGGTAAGGCTTCGGGTTAGGGTTAGGGTTAGGGTTAGTGTTAGGGTTAGGGGACGGGGACGGTGTAGGGGACAGGTTAGGGTACGACAAAAGTTTAGGGTGAACGTACGTGTTAGGGTACGGGTTAGTGTTAGCGTACGGGTTAGGATTAGGGGACGGTTTAGTGTAAGGCTTCGGGTAAGGGTTCGGGTTAGGGTTAGGGTTAGGGATAGGGTGAGGGGACGGTGACGGTTTAGGGGACAGGTTAGGGTACTACAACGGTTTAGAGTGAGTGTACGTGTTAGGGTACGGGTTAGTGTTAGCGTACGGGTTAGGATTAGGGGACGGGTTAGGGTAAGGCTTCGGGTCAGGGTTAGGGTTAGGCTTAGGGATAGGGTTAGGGGAGGGGGACGGTTTAGGGGACAGGTTAAGGTACGACAACGGTTTACGTTGAGCGTACGTGTTAGGGTACGGGTTAGTGTTAGCGTACGGGTTAGGATTAGAGGACGTGTTAGGATAAGGCTTCGGGTAAGGGTTAGGGTTAGGGTTAGGGTTAGGGTTAGGGTTAGGAGACGGGAACGATTTAGGGGACAGTTTAGTGTACAACAACGGTTTAGGGTGTGTGTATGTGTTAGGATACGGTTTAGTGTTAGCGTACGGGTTAGGATTAGGGGACGGGTTAGGGTAAGGCTTTACGTAAGGGTTAGTGTTAGGGTTAGGGTTAGGGTTAGGGGATGGGGACGGTTTAGGGGACAGGTTAGGGTACGACAACGGTTTATGGTGAGCGTACGTGTTAGGCTATGTGTTAGTGTTAGCGTACGGTTTAGGATTAGGGGCCGGGTTAGGGTAAGGCTTTGGGTAAGGGTTAGGGTTAGGTTTAGGGTTAGGGGACGGGGACGGTTTAGGGGACAGGTTAGGGTACGACAAAGGTTTAGGGTGAGCGTACGTGTTAGGGTACGGGTTAGTGTTAGCGTACGGTTTAGGATTAGGGGACGGGTTAGTGTAAGGCTTCGGGTAAGGGTTAGGGCTAGGGTTAGGGTTAGGGAACGGGGACAGGGACGGGGACAGTTTAGGGGACAGGTTAGTGTACGACAACGGTTTAGGGTGAGCGTACGTGTTAGGGTACGGGTTAGTGTTAGCGTACGGGTTAGGATTAGGTGACGTGTTAGGGTAAGGCTTCGGGTAAGGGTTAGGGCT
Organism: Phocoena phocoena; assembly: GCF_963924675.1. Taxonomy (NCBI): domain Eukaryota; kingdom Metazoa; phylum Chordata; class Mammalia; order Artiodactyla; family Phocoenidae; genus Phocoena; species Phocoena phocoena. The sequence continues at coordinate 67,908 of NW_027077636.1, read as the reverse complement.
AGGGTTAGGGTTAGGGTTAGGGGACGGGGACGGTTTAGGGGACAGGTTAGGGTACGACAACGGTTTAGGGTGAGCATACGTGTTAGGGTACGGGTTAGTGTTATCGTATGGGTTAGGATTAGGGGATGGGTTACGGTAAGGCTTGTGGTAAGGGTTAGGGTTAGGGTTAGGGTTAGGGTTAGGGGACGGGGACGGGGACGGTTTAGGGGACAGGTTAGTGTACGACAACGGTTTAGGGTGAGCGTACGTGTCAGGGTACGGGTTAGTGTTAGCATACGGTTTAGGATTAGGGGACGGGTTATGGTAAGGCTTCGGGTAAGGTTTAGGGTTAGGGTTAGGGTTAGGGGACGGGGACGGTTTAGGGGACAGGTTAGGGTACGACAACGGTTTAGGGTGAGCGTACGTGTTAGGGTACGGGTTAGTGTTATCGTATGGGTTAGGATTAGGGGACGGTTTACGGTAAGGCTTCAGGTGAGGGTTAGGGTTAGGTTTAGGGTTAGGGTTAGGGGACGGGGACGGTTTAGGGGACAGATTACTGTACGACAACGGTTTAGGCTGAGCGTACGTGTTAGGGTATGGGTTAGTGTTAGCGTACGGGTTAGGATTAGGGGACGGGTTAGGGTAAGGCTTCGGGTAAGGTTTAGGGTTAGGGTTAGGGTTAGGGTTAGGGTTAGGGGACGGGGACAGTTTAGGGGACAGGTTAGTGTATGACAACGGTTTAGGGTGTGCGTACGTGTTAGCGTACAGGTTAGTGTTATCTTATGCGTTAGGATTAGGGGACGGGTTAGGGTAAGGCTTCGGGTAAGTGTTAGTGTTAGGGTTAGGGTTAGGGTTAGGGTTAGGGGACGGGGACGGGGACGGTTTAGGGGACAGGTTAGGGTACGACAATGGTTTAGGGTGAGCGTACGTGTTAGGGTATGGTTAGAGTTAGCATACGGGTTAGGATTAGGGGACGGTTTAGGGTAAGGCTTCGGGTAAGGGTTCGGGTTAGGGTTAGGTTTAGGGTTAGGGTTAGGTTTAGGGGACAGTGACGGTTTAGGGTACAGGTTAGGGTACGACAACGGTTTTGGGTGAGCCTACGTGTTAGGGTACGGGTTAGTGTTAGCGTACGGGTTAGGAATAGGGGACGGGTTAGGGTAAGGCTTCGGGTAAGGGTTAGGGTTAGTGTTAGGGTTAGGGTTAGTGGACGGGGACGGTTTAGGGGACAGGTTAGAATACGACAACGGTTTAGGGTGAGCGTACGTGTTAGGGTACGGGTTAGTGTTAGCGTACGAGTTAGGATTAGGGGACGGGTTAGGGTAAGGCTTCGGGTAAGGGTTAGGGTTAAGGTTAGGGTTAGGGTTAGGGTTAGGCGACGGGGACGGTTTAAGGGACAGGTTAGGGTACGACAACGGTTTAGGGTGAGCGTACGTGTTAGGGTACAGGTTAGTGTTAGCGTACGGTTTAGGATTGGGGACGGTTAGGGTAAGGCTTCAGGTAAGGGTTAGGGTTAGGTTTAGGGTTAGGGTTAGGGGATGGGGACGGTTTAGGGGACAGGTTAGTGTACGACAACGGTTTATGGTGAGCGTACGTGTTAGGGTACAGGTTAGTGTTATCGTATGGTATAGGATTAGGGGACGGGTTAAGGTAAGGCTTCGGGTAAGGGTTAGTGTTAGGGTTAGGGTTAGGGTTAGGGTTAGGGGATGGGGACGGTTTAGGGGACAGATTAGGGTACGACAACGATTTAGGGTGAGCGTACGAGTTAGGGTACGATTTACTGTTAGCGTACGGGTTAGGATTAGGGGATGGGTTAGGGTAAGGCTTCGGGTAAGGGTTAGTGTTAGGGTTAGGGTTAGGGTTAGGGTTAGGGAATGGGGACGGTTTAGGGGACAGGTTAGGGTACGACAACGGTTTAGGGTGAGCGTACGTGTTAGGGTACGGGTTAGAGTTACCATATGGGTTAGGATTAAGGGACGGTTTAGGTTAAGGCTTCGGGTAAGGGTTAGGGTTAGGTTTAGGGTTAGGGTTAGGAGACGGGGACGGTTTAGGGGACAGGTTAGTGTATGACAACGGTTTAGGGTGTGCGTATGTGTTAGGGTATGGTTTAGTGTTAGCGTACAGGTTAGGATTAGGGGACGGGTTAGGGTAAGGCTTCGGGTAAGGGATAAGGTTAGGGTTAGGGTTAGGGTTAGGGTTAGGGGACGGGGAGGGTTTAGGGGACAGGTTATGTTACGACAACAGTTTATGGTGAGCGTACGTGTTAGGCTACGGGTTAGTGTTAGCGTACGGGTTAGGATTAGGGGATGGGTTAGTTTAAGGCTTCGGGTAAGGGTTAGGGTTAGGGTTAGCGTTAGGGTTAGGGGATGGGGACGGTTTAGGGGACAGGTTAGGGTACGACAACGGTTTAGGGTGAGCGTACGTGTTAGGGTACGGGTTAGTGTTAGCGTACGGGTTAGGATTAGGGGACGGGTTAGTGTAAGGCTTCGGGTAAGGGTTAGGGTTAGGGTTAGGGTTAGGGGACGGGGACGGTTTATGGGACAGGTTAGGGTACGACAACGGTTTAGGGTGAGCGTACGTGTTAGGGTACAGGTTAGTGTTATCGTATGGGTTAGGATTAGGGGACGGATTAGGGTAAGGCTTCGGGTAAGGGTTAGTGTTAGGGTTAGGGTTAGGGTTAGGGTTAGGGGACGGGGACGGTTTAGGGTACAGGTTAGTGTACGACAACGGTTTAGGGTGAGCGTACGTGTTAGGGTATGGGTTAGTGTTAGCGTACGGGTTAGGATTATGGGACGGGTTAGTGTAAGGCTTCGGGTAAGGTTTAGGGTTAGGGTTAGGCTTAGGGTTAGGGAACGGGGACGGTTTAGGGGACAGGTTAGGGTATGACAACGTTTTAGGGTGAGCGTACGTGTTAGGGTACGGGTTAGAGTTAGCATACGGGTTAGGATTAGGGGACGGTTTAGGGTAAGGCTTCGGATAAGGGTTCGTGTTAGGGTTAGGGTTAGGGTTAGGGTTAGGTTTAGGGGACGGTGACGGTTTAGGGGACAGGTTAGGGTCCGACAACGGTTTAGGGTGAGCGTACGTATTAGGGTACGGGTTAGTTTTAGCGTACGGTTTAGGATTAGGGGACGGGTTAGTGTAAGGCTTCAGGTAAGGGTTAGGGTTAGGGTTAGGGTTAGGGTTAGGGTTAGGGTTAGGGAACGCGGACGGTTTAGGGGACAGGTTAGGGTACGACAACGGTTTAGGGTGAGCGTACGTGTTAGGGTACGGGTTAGTGTTAGCGTATGGGTTAGGATTAGGGGATGGGTTAGGGTAAGGCTTCGGGTAAGGGTTAGGGTTAGGGTTAGGGTTAGGGTTAGGGTTAGGGAACGGGGACGGTTTAGGGGACAGGTTATGGTACGACAACGTTTTATGGTGAGCGTACGTGTTAGGCTACAGGTTAGTGTTAGCGTACGGGTTAGGATTAGGGGATGGGTTAGGGTAAGGCTTCGGGTAAGGGTTAGGGTTACGGTTATCGTTAGGGTTAGGGGACGGGGACGGTTTAGGGGACAGGTTAGGGTACGACAATGGTTTAGGGTGAGCGTACGTGTTAGGGTACGGTTTAGTGTTATCGTAAGTGTTAGGATTAGGGGACGGGTTAGTGTAAGGCTTCGGGTAAGGTTTAGGGCTAGGTTTAGGGTTAGGGTTAGGGTTAGGGGATGGGGACGGTTTAGGGGACAGGTTAGTGTACGACAACGGTTTATGCTGAGCGTACGTGTTAGGGTACAGGTTAGTGTTATCGTATGGGTTAGGATTAGGGGACGGGTTAGGGTAAGGCTTCGGGTAAGGGTTAGGGGTAGGGTTAGGGTTAGGGTTAGGGGACGGGGACTGTTTACGGGACAGGTTAGGGTACGACAACGGTTTAGGGTGAGCGTACGTGTTAGGGTGTGGGTTAGTGTTAGCGTACGGGTTAGGATTAGGGAACGGGTTAGGGTAAGGCTTCGGGTTAGGGTTAGGGTTAGGGTTAGTGTTAGGGTTAGGGGACGGGGACGGTTTAGGGGACAGGTTAGGGTACGACAAAAGTTTAGGGTGAACGTACGTGTTAGGGTACGGGTTAGTGTTAGCGTACGGGTTAGGATTAGGGGACGGTTTAGTGTAAGGCTTCGGGTAAGGGTTCGGGTTAGGGTTAGGGTTAGGGATAGGGTGAGGGGACGGTGACGGTTTAGGGGACAGGTTAGGGTACTACAACGGTTTAGAGTGAGTGTACGTGTTAGGGTACGGGTTAGTGTTAGCGTACGGGTTAGGATTAGGGGACGGGTTAGGGTAAGGCTTCGGGTCAGGGTTAGGGTTAGGCTTAGGGATAGGGTTAGGGGAGGGGGACGGTTTAGGGGACAGGTTAAGGTACGACAACGGTTTACGTTGAGCGTACGTGTTAGGGTACGGGTTAGTGTTAGCGTACGGGTTAGGATTAGAGGACGTGTTAGGATAAGGCTTCGGGTAAGGGTTAGGGTTAGGGTTAGGGTTAGGGTTAGGGTTAGGAGACGGGAACGATTTAGGGGACAGTTTAGTGTACAACAACGGTTTAGGGTGTGTGTATGTGTTAGGATACGGTTTAGTGTTAGCGTACGGGTTAGGATTAGGGGACGGGTTAGGGTAAGGCTTTACGTAAGGGTTAGTGTTAGGGTTAGGGTTAGGGTTAGGGGATGGGGACGGTTTAGGGGACAGGTTAGGGTACGACAACGGTTTATGGTGAGCGTACGTGTTAGGCTATGTGTTAGTGTTAGCGTATGGTTTAGGATTAGGGGCCGGGTTAGGGTAAGGCTTTGGGTAAGGGTTAGGGTTAGGTTTAGGGTTAGGGGACGGGGACGGTTTAGGGGACAGGTTAGGGTACGACAAAGGTTTAGGGTGAGCGTACGTGTTAGGGTACGGGTTAGTGTTAGCGTACGGGTTAGGATTAGGGGACGGGTAAGGGTAAGTCTTCGGGTAAGGTTTAGGGTTAGGGTTAGGGTTAGGGGACGGGGACAGGGACGGGGACAGTTTAGGGGACAGGTTAGTGTACGACAACGGTTTAGGGTGAGCGTACGTGTTAGGGTACGGGTTAGTGTTAGCGTACGGGTTAGGATTAGGGGACGGGTTAGGGTAAGGCTTCGGGTAAGGGTTAGGGCTAGGGTTAGGGTTAGGGTTAGGGGTCGGGGACGGTTTAGAGGACAGGTTAGGGTACGACAACGGTTTAGGGTGAGCGTACATGTTAGGGTATGGGTTAGTGTTATCGTATGGTTTAGGATTAGGGGATGGGTTGCGGTAAGGCTTGTGGTAAGGTTTAGGGTTAGGGTTAGGGTTAGGGTTAGGGGACGGGGACGGTTTAGGGGACAGGTTAGTGTACGACAACAGTTTAGGGTGAGCATACGTGTTAGGGTACGGGTTAGTGTTATCGTATGGGTTAGGATTAGGGGACGGTTTACGGTAAGGCATCGGGTGAGGGTTAGGGTTAGGTTTAGGGTTAGGGTTAGGGGACGGGGACGTTTTAGGGGACAGGTTACTGTACGACAATGGTTTAGGGTGAGCGTACGTGTTAGGGTATGGGTTAGTGTTAGCGTACGGGTTAGGATTAGGGGACGGGTTAGGGTAAGGCTTCGGGTAAGGTTTAGGGTTAGGGTTAGGGTTAGGGTTAGGGTTAGGGGACGGGGACAGTTTAGGGGACAGGTTAGTGTATGACAACGGTTTAGGGTGAGCATACGTGTTAGGGTACAGCTTAGTGTTATCGTACGGGTTAGGATTAGGGGACGGGTTAGGGTAAGGCTTCGGGTAAGAGTTAGGGTTAGGGTTAAGGTTAGGGTTAGGGGACGGGGACGGGGACGGTTTAGGGGACAGGTCAGTGTATGACAAAATTTTAGGGTGAGCGTATGTGTTAGGGTACGGGTTAGTGTTATAGTAAGTGTTAGGAGTAGGGGACGGGTTAGGGTAAGGCTTCGGATTAAGGTTAGTGTTAGGGTTATGGTACGGGGACGGTTTAGGTGACAGGTTAGGGTACGACAACGGTTTAGGGTGAGCGTACGTGTTGGGGTACGGGTTAGTGTTAGCGTACGAGTTAGGATTAGGGGACGGGTTAGGGTAAGGCTTCGGATAAGGGTTAGGGTTATGGTTAGGGTTAGGGTTAGGGAACCGGGACGGTTTAGGGGACAGGTTAGTGTACGACAACGGTTTAGGGTGAGCGTACGTGTTAGGGTACGGGTTAGAGTTAGCATACGGGTTAGGATTAGGGGACGGGTTAGGGTAAGGCTTCGGGTAAGTGTTAGGGTTAGGGTTAGGGTTAGGCGACGGGGACGGTTTAAGGAACAGGTTAGGGTACGACAACGGTTTAGGGTGAGCGTACGTGTTAGGGTACAGGTTAGTGTTAGCGTACGGGTTAGGATTAGGGGACGGTTTAGGGTAAGGCTTCGGGTAAGGGTTAGGGTTAGGGTTAGTGTTAGGGTTAGGGGACGGGGACGGTTTAGGGGACAGGTTAGGGTACGACAAAGGTTTAGGGTGAGCGTACGTTTTAGGGTACGGGTTAGTGTTAGCGTACAGGTTAGGATTAGGGGACGGTTTAGGGTAAGGCTTCGGGTAAGAGTTCGGGTTAGGGTTAGGGTTAGGGTTAGGGTGAGGGGACGGTGACGGTTTAGGGGACAGGTTAGGGTACGACAACGGTTTAGGGTGAGCGTACTTGTTAGGGTACGGGTTAGTGTTAGCGTACGGGTTAGGATTAGGGGACGGGTTAGGGTAAGGCTTCGGGTCAGGGTTATGGTTAGGGTTAGGGTTAGGGAACGGGGACGGTTTAGCGGACACGTTAGGGTACGACAACGGTTTAGGGTGAGCGTACATGTTAGGGTACGGGTTAGTGTTAGCGTACAGGTTAGGATTAGAGAACATGTTAGGGTAAGGCTTCGGGTAAGGGTTAGGGTTAGGGTTAGGGTTAGGGTTAGGGTTAGGAGACGGGGACGGTTTAGGGGACAGGTTAGTGTACAACAACGGTTTAGGGTGTGTGTATGTGTTAGGGTACGGCTTAGTGTTAGCGTACGGGTTAGGATTAGGGGACGGGTTAGGGTAAGGCTTCGGGTAAGGGTTAGGGTTAGGGTTAGGGTTAGGGTTAGGGGATGGGGACGGTTTAGGGGACAGGTTAGGGTACGACAACGGTTTATGGTGAGCATACGTGTTAGGCTACGGGTTAGTGTTAGCGTACGGTTTAGGATTAGGGGACGGGTTAGGGTAAGACTTCGGGTAAGGGTTAGGGTTAGGGTTAGGGTTAGGGGACGGGGACAGTTTAGGGGACAGGTTAGGGTACAACAACCGTTTAGGGCGAGCGTACCTGTCAGGATACGGGTTAGTGTTAGCGTACGGGTTAGGATTAGGGGACGGGTTAGGGTAAGGCTTCGGGTAAGGGTTAGGGTTAGGGTTTGGTTTCGGGGACGGGGACGGGGACAGTTTAGGGAACCGGTTAGTGTACGACAACGGTTTAGGGTGAGCGTACGTGTTAGGGTACGGTTTAGTGTTAGCGTACGGGTTAGGATTAGGGGACGGGTTAGGGTAAGGCTTCGGGTAAGGGTTAGGGTTAGGGTTAGGGTTAGGGTTAGGGTTAGGGAACGGGGACGGTTTAGGGGACAGGTTAGGGTACGACAACGGTTTAGGGTGAGCGTACGTGTTAGGGTACGGGTTAGTGTTATCGTATAGTTTAGGATTGGGGACGGGTTAGAGTAAGGCTTCGGGTAAGGGTTAGGGTTAGGGTTAGGGTTAGGGTTAGTGTTAGGTGACGGGGACGGTTTTGGGGACAGGTTAGTGTATGACAACGGTTTAAGGTGAGCGTACGTGTTAGGGCATGGGTTAGTGTTAGCGTACGGTTTAGGCTTATGGGACGGGTTAGGATAAGGCTTCGGGTAAGGGTTAGCGTTAGTGTTATGGTTAGGGTTAGGGTTACGGGACGTGGACGGTTTAGGGGACAGATTATGGTACGACAACGTTTTAGGGTGAGCGTACGTGTTAGGGTACGTGTTAGTGTTAGCGTATGGGTTAGGATTAGGGGACGGGTTATGGTAATGCTTCGGGTAAGGGTTAGGGTTAGGTTTAGGGTTAGGGTTAGGGTACAGGGATGGTTTAGGGGACAGGTTAGGGTACGATAACTGTTTAGGGTGAGCGTACGTGTTAGGGTACGGGTTAGTGTTAGCGTACGGGTTAGGATTGGAGGACGGGTTAGGGTAAGGCTTCGGGTAAGGGTTAGGGTTAAGGTTAGGGTTAGGGGACGAGGACGGGGACAGTTTAGGCGACAGGTTAGGGTACAACAACGGTTTAGGGTGAGCATACATGTTAGGGTACGGGTTAGTGTTAGACTACGGGTTAGGATTAGGGGACGGGTTAGGGTAAGGATTCGGGTAAGGGTTAGGGTTAGGGTTAGGGTTAGGGTTCGGGTTAGGGGACGGGGACGGTTTAGGGGACAGGTTAGTGTACGACAACGGTTTAGGGTGTGCGTACGTGTTAGGGTACCGGTTAGTGTTAGCGTACGGGTTAGGTTTAGGTGACGGGGTAGGGTAAGGCTTCGGGTAAGGTTTAGGGTTAGGGTTAGTGTTAGGGTTACGGTTAGGGAACGGGGAGAATTTAGGGGACAGGTTAGGGTACGATAACGGTTTAGGATGAGCGTACGTGTTAGGGTACGGGTTAGTGTTAGCGTACGGGTTAGGATTAGAGGACGGGTTGGAGTAAGACTTCAGGTAAGGGTTAGGGTTAGTGTTAGGGTTAGGGTTAGGGGACGGGGATGGGGACGGTTTAGGGGACAGGTTAGTGTACGACAACGGTTTAGGGTGTGCGTATCTGTTAGTATACGGTTTAGTGTTAGCGTACGGGTTAGGATTAGGGGACGTGTTAGGGTAAGGCTTCGGTTAAGGGTTAGATTTAGATTTAGGGTTAGGGTTAGGGGACGGGGACGGTTTAGGGGACAGGTTAGTGTACGACAACGGTTTAGGGTGAGCGTACGTGTTAGGGTACTGGTTAGTGTTAGCCTACTGGTTAGGATTAGGGGACGGGTTTGCGTAAGGCTTCGGGTAAGGGTTAGGGTTAGGGTTAGGGTTAGGGTTAGGGGACGGGGACGGTTTAGGGGACAGGTTAGGGTACGACAAAGATTTAGGGTGAGCGTACGTGTTAGGGTACGGGTTAGTGTTAGCGTACGGGTTAGGATTACGGGACGGGTTAGCGTAAGGCTTCGGGTAAGAGTTAGGTTTAGGGTTAGGGTAGGGTTAGGGTTAAGGGAAGGGTACAGTTTAGGGGACAGGTTAGTGTACGACAACGGTTTAGGGTGAGCGTACGTTTTAGTGTACGGGTTAGTTTTAGCGTACGGGTTAGGATTAGGGGACGGGTTAGGGTAAGGCTTCGGGTAAGGGTTAGGGTTAGGGTTAGTGTTAGGGTTAGGGTTAGGGGACGGAGACGGTTTAGGGGACAGGTTAGGGTACGACAACGGTTTAGGGTGCGCGTACGTGTTAGGGTACGGGTTAGTGTTAGCCTACGGGTTAGGTTTAGGGGACGGGTTAGGGTCAGGCTTCGGGTAAGGGTTAGGGTTAGGGTTAGTGTTAGGGTTAGGGGACGGGGACCGTTTAGGGGACAGGTTAGGGTACGACAACAGTTTAGGGTGAGCGTACGTGTTAGGGTACGGGTTTGTGTTAGCGTACGGGTTAGGATAAGGGGATGGGTTAGGGTAAGGCTTCGGGTAAGGGTTAGGGTTAGGGTTAGGGTTAGGGTTAGGGTTAGGGGACGGGGATGGTTTAGGGGATAGGTTAGGGTACGACAATGGTTTAGGGTGCACGTACGTGTTTGGGTACGTGTTAGTGTTAGCGTACGGGTTAGTATCAGGGGACGGGTTAGGGTACGGCTTCGGGTAAGGGTTAGGGTTAGGTTTAGGGTTAGGGTTAGGGTTAGGGAATGGGGACGGTTTAGGGGACAGGTTAGGGTACGACCACAGTTTAGGGTGCGCGTACGTGTTAGGGTACAGTTTAGTGTTAGCCTACGGGTTAGGATTAGGGGACGGGTTAGCTTAAGGCTTCGGGTAAGGGTTAGGGTTAGGGTTAGGGTTAGGGGACGGGGACGGTTTAGGGGACAGGTTAGTGTACGACAACTGTTTCGGGTGAGCGTATGTGTTAGGGTACGGGTTAGTGTTAGCGTACGGTTTAGGATTAGGGGAAGGGTTAGTGTAAGGCTTCGGGTAAGGGTTTGGGTTAGGGTTAGGGTTAGGGGTAGGGGACGGGGACGGGAACGGTTTAGGGGTAGGTTAGGGTACAACAACGGTTTAGGGTGAGTGTACGTGTTAGGGTATGTGTTAGTGTTAGCGTACGGGTTAGGATTAGGGGATTGGTTAGGGTAAGGCTTCGGGTAAGGGTTAGGGTTAGGGTTAGGGTTAGGGTTAGGGTTAGGGGACGGGGACGGTTTAGGGGACAGGTTAGGGTACAACAACGGTTTGGGGTGAGCATACGTGTTAGGGTACGGGTTAATGTTAGCATACGGGTTAGGAGTAGGGGACGCGTTAGGTTAAGGCTTCGGGTAAGGGTTAGGTTTAGTGTTAGGGTTAGGGTTAGTGTTAGGGGACGGGGACGTTGTAGGGTACAGGTTAGGGTACGACAACGGTTTAGGGTGAGCGTACGTGTTAGGGTACGGGTTAGTGTTAGCGTACGGGTTAGGATTAGGGGACGGGTTAGGGTATGTATTCGGGTAAGGGTTAGGTTTAGGGTTAGGGTTAGGGTTAGGGGACTGGGACGGTTTATGGGACAGGTTAGTGTACGACAACTGTTTAGGGTGAGCGTACATGTTAGGTTACGGGTTAGTGTTAGCGTACGGGTTAGGATTAGGGGACGGGTTAGGGTAAGGCTTCGGGTAAGGGTTAGGGTTAGGGTTAGGGTTAGGGTTAGGGGATGGGGACCGTTTAGGGGAGAGGTTAGGGTACAACAACGGTTTAGGGTGAGCGTACGTGTTAGGGTACGGGTTAGTGTTAGCGTACGGTTTAGGATTAGGGGACGGGTTAGTTTAAGGCTTCGGGTAAGGGTTAGGGTTAGGGTTAGGGTTAGGGTTTGGGTTAGAGGTCTGGGACGGTTTAGGGGACAGGTTAGGGTACGACAACGGTTTAGGGTGAGCGTACATGTTAGGGTACGGGTTAGTGTTAGCGTACGGGTTAGGATTAGGGTTCGGGTTAGGGTAAGGCTTCGGGTAAGGGTTAGGGTTAGGGTTAGGGTTAGGGGATGCGGACGGTTTAGGGGACAGGTGACGGTACGACAATGGTTTAGGGTGAGCGTACGTGTTAGCGTACGGGTTAGTGTTAGGGTACTGGTTAGCATTAGGGGACCGGTTAGGGTAAGGCTTCGGGTAAGGGTTAGGGTTAGGGTTAGGGTTATGGTTAGGGTTAGGGTACGGGGACAGTTTAGGGAACAGGTTAGGGTTCAACAATGGTTTAGGGTGAGTGTACGTATTACGGTACGGGTTAGTGTTAGCGTACGGGTTAGGATTACGGGACGGGTTAGGGTAAGGCTTCGGGTAAGGGTTAGGGTTAGGGTTAGGGTTAGGGGACGGGGACGGGGACGGTTTAGGGGACAGGTTAGGGTACGACTATGGTTTAGGGTGAGCGTACGTGTTAGGGTACGTGTTAGTGTTAGTGTACGGTTTAGGATTAGGGGATGGGTTAGGGTAAGCCTTCGGGAAAGTGTTAGGTTTAGGTTAGGGTTAGGGTTAGGTTTAGGGGACAGGGACGTTTTAGGGGACAGGTTAGTGTACGACAAAGATTTAGGGTGAGCGTATGTGTTAGGGTACGGGTTAGTGTTAGCGTACGTGTTAGGATTAGGGGACGGGTTAGGGTAAGGCTTCAGGTAAGGGTTAGGTTTAGGGTTACGGTTAGGGTTAAGGTTAGGGGACGGGGAAGGTTTAGGGGACAGGTTAGGGTACGACAACGGTTTAGGGTGAGCGTACGTGTTAGGGTATGGGTTAGTGGTAGCGTACGGGTTAGTATTAGGGGACGGGTTAGGGTAAGGCTTCGGGTAAGTGTTAGGGTTAGGGTTAGGGTTAGGGGACGGGGACGGGGACGGTTTAGGGGACAGGTTCTGGTACGAAAACGGTTTAGGGTGAGCGTACGTGATAGGGTCCAGATTAGTGTTAGCGTACGGGTTAGGATTAGGGGACGGGTTAGCGTAAGGCTTCGGGTAAGCGTTAGGTTTAGGGTAAGGGTTAGGGTTAGGGTTAGGGGACCGGGACGGTTTAGGGGACAGGTTAGAGTACGACAACTGTTTAGGGTGAGCATATGTGTTAGGGTATGGGTTAGTGTTAGCGTACGGTTTAGGATTAGGGGACGGGTTAGGGTCAGGCTTCGGGTAAGGGTTAGGGTTAGGGTTAGGGTTAGGGTTAGGGTTAGGGGACAGAGACAGTTTAGGGGACTGGTTAGGGTACGACAAAGGTTTAGGGTGAGCGTACGTGTTAGGGTACGGATTAGTGTTAGCGTACGTGTTAGGATTAAGGGACGGGTTAGGGTAAGGCTTCGGGTAAGGTTTAGGTTTAGGGTTAAGGTTAGGGTAAGGGTTAGGGGTCAGGGATTATTTAGGGGACAGGTTAGGGTACGACAACTGCTGAGGGTGAGCATACGTGTTAGGGTACGGGTTAGTGTTAGCGTACTGGTTAGGATTATGGGACGGGTTTGTGTAAGGCTTCGGGTAAGGTTTAGGGTTAGGGTTAGGGTTACGGGACGGGGACATTTTAGGGGACATGTTAGGGTACGACAACGGTTTAGGGTGAGCGTACGTGTTAGGGTACCGGTTAGTGTTAGTGTACGTGTTAGGATTAGGGTACGGGTTAGTGTAAGGCTTCGGGTAAGGGTTAGGTTTAGGGTTAGGGTTAGGGGACGGGGACGGGGATGGTTTAGCGGACAGGTTATGGTACGAAAACGGTTTAGGGTGAGCGTACGTGTTAGGGTACGGGTTAGTGTTAGCATACGGGTTAGGATTGGGGACGGGTTAGGGTAAGGCTTCGGGTATGGGTTAGGGTTAGTGTTCGGGGACGGTGACGGTTTAGGGGACATGTTAGGGTACGACAACGGTTTAGGGTGAGCGTACGTGTTAGGGTATGGGGTAGTGTTAGGGTACGGGTTAGGATTAGGGGACGGTTTAGGGTAAGGCTTCGGGTAAGTGTTAGGGTTAGGGTTAGGGTTAGGTTTAGGGTTAGGTTATGGGGACGGTTTAGGGGACAGGTTAGGGTACGACAACAGTTTAGGGTGAGCGTACGTGTTAGGGTTTGGGTTAGTGTTAGCGTACGGGTTAGGATTAGGGGATGGGTTAGTGTAAGGCTTCGGGTAAGGGTTAGGGTTAGCGTTAGGGTTAGGGTTAGTGTTAGGGGTCGGGGACGGTTTAGGGGACAGGTTAGTTTACGACAACCGTTTAGGGTGTGCGTACGTGTCAGGGTACGGTTTAGTGGTAGCGTACGGTTTAGGATCCGGGGACGGGTTAGGGTAAGGCTTCGGGTAAGGGTTAGGGTTAGGGTTAGGGTTAGGGTTAGGGTTAGGGGACGGGGTGGGTTTAGGGGACAGGTTAGGATACGACAACGTTTTAAGGTGAGCGTACGTGTTAGGGTACGGGTTAGTGTTAGCGTACGTGTTAGGATTAGGGGACGGGTTAGGGTAAGGCTTCGGGTAAGATTTAGGGTTAGGGTTAGGGTTAGGGTTAGGGGACGGGGACGATTTAGGGGACAGGTTAGGATACGACAACGGTTTAGGGTGAGCGTACGTGTTAGGGTACGGGTTAGTGTTAGCGTACGGTTTAGGATTAGGGGACGGGTTAAGGTAAGGCTTCGGGTAAGGGTTAGGGTTAGGGTTAGGGTTAGAGTTTGGGTTAGGGGACGGGGACGGTTTAGGGGACAGGTTAGGGTACAACAACGTTTTAGGGTGAGCGTACATATTAGGGTACGGGTTAGTGTTAGCGTACGGGTTAGGATTAGGGGACGGTTTAGGGTAAGGCTTCGGGTAAGGGTTAGGGTTAGGGTTAGGGTTAGGGGACGGGGCAGGTGATGGGGTCGGTTTAGGGTACACGTTAGGGTACGACAACGGTTTAGGGTGAGCGTACGTGCTATGGTACTGGTTAGTGTTAGCGTAAGGGTTAGGATTAGGGGACGGGTTAGGGTAAGGCTTCGGGTAAGGTTTAGGGTTAGGGTTAGGGTTAGGGTTAGGGTTAGGGGACGGGGACGGTTTAGGGGACAGGTTAGGGTTCGACAACGGTTTAGGGTGAGCGTACGTGTTAGGGTACGGATTAGTGTTTGCGTACGGGTTAGGATTAGGGGACGGGTTAGTGTAAGGCTTCGGATAAGGGTTAAGTTTATGTTTAGGGTTAGGGTTAGGGTTAGGGGACCGGGACGGTTTAGGGGACAGGTTAGGGTACGACAACTGTTTAGGGTGAGCATACGTGTTAGGGTACGGGTTAGTGTTAGCGTACGGGTTAGGATTAGGGGACGGGTTAGTGTAAGACTTTGGGTAAGGGTTAGGTTTAGGGTTAGGGTTAGGGTTAGGGTTAGGGTACGGGATCGGTTTAGGGGACAGGTTAGGGTACGACAACGGTTTAGGGTGAGCGCACGTGTTAGGGTACGGGTTAGTGTTAGCGTACGGGTTAGGATTAGGGGACGGTTTAGGGTAAGGCTTCGGGTAAGGCTTAGGGTTAGTGTAAGGGTTAGGGGACGGGGACGTTTTAGGGGACAGGTTAGTGTACGACAACAGTTTAGGGTGAGCGTATGTGTTAGGGTAAGGGTTAGTGTTAGCGTATGGGTAAGGATTACGGGACGGTTTAGATTAAGGCTTCGGGTAAGGTTTAGGTTTAGGGTTAGGGTTAAGGTTAGGTTTAGGGGACAGGGATGTTTTAGGGGACAGGTTAGTGTACAACAACGGTTTAGGGTGAGCGTACGTGTTAGGGTACGGGTTAGTGTTAGCGTACGTGTTAGGATTAGGGGACGTGTTAGGGTAAGGCTTCGGGTAAGGGTTAGGATTAGGGTTAGGTTTAGGTTTAGGGTTAGGGGACGGGGACGGTTTAGGGGACAGGTTAGCGTACGACAACGGTTTAGGGTGAGCGTACGTGTTAGGGTACGGGTTAGTGTTACCGTACGGGTTAGGATTAGGGGACGGGTTAGGATAAGGCTTCGGGTAAAGGTTAGGGTTAGGGTTTGGGTTAGGGTTAGGGTTAGGGGACGGGGACGGTTTAGGGGACAGGTTAGTTTACGACAACAGTTTAGGGTGAGCGTACGTGTTAGGGTACGGGTTAGTGTTAGCGTACGGGTTAGGATTAGGGGACGGTAAAGCGTAAGGATTCGGGTAAGGGATAGGATTAGGGTTAGCGTTAGGGTTAGGGTTAGGGTACCGGGACGGTTTAGGGAACAGGTTAGCGTACGACAACTGTTTAGGGTGAGCCTACCTGTTAGGGTACGGTTTAGTGTTAGCCTACGCGTTAGGATTAGGGGACGGGTTAGTGTAAGGCTTCGGGTAAGGTTTAGGGTTAGGGTTAAGGTTAGGGTTAGGGGACGGGGACGATTTAGGGGACAGGTTAGGGTTAGGGTTAGGGTTAGGGTTAGGGGACGGGGACAGTTTAGGGGACATGTTAGGGTATGACAACGGTTTAGGGTGAGCGTACGTGTTAGGGTACGTGTTAGTGTTAGGTTACGGCTTAGGATTAGGGAGGGGTTAGGGAAAGGCTTCGGGTAAGGATTAGGGTTAGGGTTAGGGTTAGGGCTAGGGTTAGGGGACGGGGATGGTTTAGGGCACAGGTTAGGGTACGACAATGGTTTAGGGTGAGTGTACGTGTTAGGGTATGGGTTAGTGTTAGCGTACGGGTTAGGATTAGGGGACGGGTTAGGGTAAGCCTTCGAGTAAGGATTAGGGTTAGGGTTAGGCTTAGGGTTAGGGGACGGGGACAGTTTAGGGGACATGTTAGGGTACGACAATGGTTTAGGCTGAGCGTACGTGTTAGGGTACGGGTTAGAGTTAGGGTACGGATTAGGATTAGGGGACGGGTTAGGGTAAGGCTTCGGGCAAGGGTTAGGGTTAGGGTTAGTGTTAGGGTTAGGGTTATGATACGGGGACGGTTTAGGGGACAGGTTAGGGTACAACAACGGTTTAGGTTGATCGTACGTATTAGGGTACGGGTTAATGTTAGCGTACGGGTTAGGATTAGGCGTCGGGTTAGGGTAAGGCTTCGGTAAGGGTTAGGGTTAGGGTTTGGGTTAGGGTTAGGGTTAGGGGACGGGGACGGTTTAGGGGACAGGTTAGTGTACGACAATGGTTTAGGTTGAACGTACGTGTTAGGGTACGGGTTAGTGTTAGCGTACGGGTTAGGATTAGGGGACGGGTTAGGGTAAGGATTCGGGTAAGGGTTAGGTTTAGTGTTAAGGTTAGGGTTAGGGTTAGGGGACCGGGACGGTTTAGGGGACAGGTTAGGTTACGACAACTGTTTAGAGTGAGCGTATGTGTTAGGGTACGGGTTAATGTCAGCGTACGCGTTAGGATTAGGGGACGGGTTAGTGTAAGGCTTCGGGTTAGGGTTAGGGTTAGGTTTAGGGTTAGGGTTAGGGGACGGGGACGATTTAGTGGACAGGTTAGGGTACGACAACAGTTTAGGATGAGCGTACGTGTTTGGTACGGGTTAGTGTTAGTGTACGTGTTAGGATTAGGGGACGAGTTAGGGTAAGGCTTCGGGTAAGTGTTAGGGTTAGGGTTAGGGTTAGGGTTAGGTTTAGGGGACGGGGATAGTTTAGGGGTGAGGTTAGGTTACAACAACGGTTTAGGGTGAGCGTACGTGTTAGGGTACGGGTTAGTTTTAGCGTACGGGTTAGGATTAGGGGACGGGATACGGTAAGGTTTCGGGTAAGGGTTAGGGTTAGGGTTAGGGTTAGGGTTTGGGTTAGGGGTCGGGGACGGTTTAGGGGACAGGTTAGAGTACGACAACGGTTTAGGGTGAGCGTACGTATTAGGGTACGGTTTTGTGTTAGCGTAAGGTTTAAGATTAGGGGACAGGTTAAGCTAAGTCTTCGGGTAAGGGTTAGGGTTAGGGTTAGGGTTAGGGGACGGGATCGGTTTAGGGGACAGGTTAGGGTACAACAACGGTTTAGGGTGAGCGTACGTGTTAGGGTATGGGTTAGTGTTAGCGTACGGGTTAGGATTAGGGGACGGGTTAGTGTAAGCCTTCGGGTAAGGCTTAGGGTTAGGGTTAGGGTTAGGGTTAGGGGACGGGGACGTTTTAGGGGACAGGTTAGGGTATGACAACGGTTTAGGGTGAGCGTATGTGTTAGGGTACGGGTTTGTGTTAGCGTATGGGTTAGGATTAGGGGACGGTTTAGGTTAAGGCTTCGGGTAAGGGTTAGGGTTAGGGTTAGGGTTAAGGTTAGGGTTAGGGGACGGGGACGTTTTAGGGGACAGGTTAGGGTACAACAACGGTTTAGGGTGAGCGTACGTGTTAGGGTACGGGTTAGTGTTAGCGTACGTGTTAGGATTAGGAGACGAGTTAGGGTAAGGCTTCGGGTAAGGGTTAGGTTTAGGTTTAGGGTTAGGGTTAGGGTTAGGGGATGGGGACGGTTTAGGGGACAGGTTAGTGTAGGACAACGGTTTAGGGTGTGCGTACGTGTTAGGGTATGGGTTAGTGGTAGCGTACGGGTTTGGATTAGGGGCGGGTTAGGGCAAGGTTTCGGGTAAGCTTGAGGGTTAGGGATAGGTTTAGGGGACGGGGACGGGGACGGTTTAGGGGACAGGTTATGGTACAACAACGGTTTAGGGTGAGCGTACGTGTTAGGGTACGGGTTAGTGTTAGCGTACGGTTTAGGATTAGGGGACGGGTTAGGGTAAGGCTTCGGGTAAGGGTTAGGGTTAGGTTTAGGGTTAGGGGACGGGGACGGGGACGGTTTAGGGGACAGGTTAGGGTACCACAACGGTTTAGGGTGAGCGTACGTGTTAGGGTATGGATTAGTGTTAGCGTACGGGTTAGGATTAGGTGACGGGTTAGGTTAAGGCTTCGGGTAAAGGTTAGTGTATGTCTTTTCTATTATATATATGGCATATGGGCCGGAGTCTGTGCTAATTTCAATCTCTGATTTTATGTGGCACCCTAACTCACCTTTCCCCATAAGCAAGCGAAAGTTGTTTTTCTGAATTTGAAACCCTGTTCTCTATTGTAATTCAGTTCATGTGTAATCAAGTTTACATCTCGTGTATTAGTCATATCTTATGATGTTTCTTTTTCTCTGTGACGTATTTCACGTAGTATCACCGTACCTGAAGCCACTCAGTATGCCGCTTCGGGCCTGATGTCAGAGATTTCATTGCTGAGTGATATTCCATTGTACGTACGTACCACAAGTTCTTTATCCATTTTTCGCTTTCTGGGATATTGAACTTGTACCGTAGACGAGGTTCTTGTAAACAGAGCCGTCCCAAACTTTGGGGCGGCTGTGTGTTTTTGATTTTAATTTCCCTAAGCTATAGGACCATAAGTGTAAGTGCCATAGGCTGTGTTTCTTCGTTTCTTACGTGTTTCAGGAAACACCATACACTTCTCCAGGCTGGCTGCTGGCAATTTACATCTTGCCAATCAGCATAACAAGGCTCCCTGTTCTCCATATCCTGTCCTACCTTTCTGGATTTTACACTTTTTTCAGATGGCCCTCTTGCCCGGGGGGCAGTGAGACTTCATTGTAGTGCAGATTTCCTTTACAGGCTTGCTTGGTTGGCCAAAAAGGGCGTATGCGTTTTTGCCTGAATATATTCAGGAAAAAACGCATACGCCCTTTTTGGCCAAGTGCATCATTGTCGACGTTCTGCCTCTTTTCCTATGCTTTAAGTGCAATTCCAGTCTTCCCCCTGAAATCGTTTCCCTGAAATTCTGCCCCGCTTTCAAGTCCTCTTCGCAGGCTTACTTCAATATATTTTTGGACGTTAGCTGTCACTTATAACTCTGCAGGTTTGTGAATTACAGTGCCCCTGAGCTCTTTCTTCAACTCGCTTTCTTGTGAGCTGGGCAACATATCCCATTATTGCTTCAAGGCCTAATGTGTTTATGGCAGGGCACGCTGAGCCTTTGGTTAATTCCTCTTCCTGGTGGGAAATGAGCGTTACATTTACCAGTGCAGACACCTACAGCTAGTCTCTTATTGGTTCTCCCTATTCCTGTTCATCTTGCGCAGAAATTGCAAGCTGTGCCAAACAGGAGGTTAAAGGCACTGACTCTCCAAGTGGGGAGAGAGTTAGTAAAGCGTCTGGAATGGTGAACCCGAATACCAGGGGATGAAAACTGAGATGCATTTAGAAACGTTTCTGAATCACACGGTGGACCATGCTCTGGGTTTCCCATGCATGTTTTAGCTGAAGGAAGAATCCCTTGTACCTGGAGAGTTGGGACCCATGGAATGGGTACCATGCAGTATGACCAAAATGTCTGCATTTGCTCACTGTACTTTATCAATTCTATCATCCCGAAGTATCCATCTTTATGTTTCACCCAGCTCTGTGTGTAGATGTGGTAAATCCAGGTTGCATCACAAGCCCTGATTGAATTATTTAAGAATTGCTCTCTATTTCACTGTCATTGTGTTTTGTTTTCGAAATTTATTTTGATACTGGGATTTATCGGATTTTCACTGCTGCGTTTATCCGTCTGTACACACATTTGGTTCACTTACTGAGACATATAAATCCATGGGTTTTAAGTTTCTTCCTATTCAGATATATTCCTAGGCGTTGAATATGTGGTGTTGAGTCCATTTCTTTAAGCAAGGGGTAGGTCTTGTGTATTAGAAATTTGGCTTATGGAACGTTATCTGTGCTAATTTAAATCTCTGGTTTCTTCCGGCACCCCAACTCACCTTTCCCCATAAGCAAGCGCAAGTTGTATTTCTAAATTTGAGACCCTGTTCTCTATTGTAATTCAGTTTATGTGTAGTCAAGTTTACATCCCGTGTATTAGTCATACCTAATGATGTTTCTCTTTCTGTGTGACTTATTTCACGTAGAATCACCGTACCCGAATCCAGCCACTATGCCGCTACGGGCCTGATGACATAGATTTCATTGCTCAGTGATATTCCATTTTACGTACATACCACAACTTCTTTATCCATTTTTCGCTTTCTGGGATATTTAACTTGTACCGTAGACGAGGTTCTTGTAAACAGAGCCGTCGCAAACCTTGGGGTGGCTGTGTGTTTTTGATTTTAATTTCCCTAAGCTATAGGACCATAAGTGTAAGTGCCATAGGCTGTGTTGCTTCGTTTCTTACATGTTTCAGGAAACACCATACACGTCTCCAGAGCAGCTGTTGGCAATTTACATCCCGTCCATCAGCATAACAAGGCTCCCTGTTCTCCATGGCCTGTCCTGCCTTTCTGGATTTTACACTTTTTTCAGATGGCCATTTTGACCGGGGGGCAGTGAGACTTCATTGTAGTGCAGATTTCCTTCATAGGCTTGCTTGGTTGGCCAAAAAGTGCGTATACGTTTTTTCCTGAATATATTCAGGAAAAAACGCATACGCACTTTTTGGCCGAGTGCATCATTGTCGACGATCTGCCTCTTTTCCTATGCTTTAAGTGCAATACCAGTCTATCCCCTGAAATAGCTTTCCTGAAATTCTGCCCCGCTTTCAAGTCCTCTTTGCAGGCTTACTTCAATATATTTCTGGAAGATAGCTGTCATTTACAACTCTGTAAGTTTGTGATTTACAGTGCCCCTGAGCTCCTTTCTTCAGCTAGCTTTCTTGTGAGCTGGCCGCAAAACCACCGGATTGCTTCAGGCCCTAATCTGGTTCCGGCAGGCATGATGAGCCTTTGGCTAATTCTTCTTCCTTGTGGGAAATGAGCATTCCATTTGCCTGTGCAGACACCTACAGCTAGTCTCTCTTTGGTTCTCCCTATTCCTGTTCATCTTGTGCAGAAATCGCAAACTGTGCCGAAGAGGAGGTTAAAGGCACTGACTCTCCAAGTGGGGAGAGTGTTAGTAAAGCGTCTGGAATGGTGAACCTGAATACCAGGGGACAAAAACTGAGATGCATTTAAAAACTTTTCTCAATCACATGGTGGACCATACTCTGTGTTTCCCATGTATGTTTTAACTGACGGAAGATTCGCTTAAACCTGGAGAGTTGGGACCCATGGAATGAGTATCATGCAGTATGACTTCAAACGGTCTGCGTTTGCTCACCAATCCTCACCAGTGCTATCAGCCCGAAGTGTCCAGCCCTATGTCTCACCAGCTCTGGGTGTCGATGTGGGAAATACATGTTGCATCACAAGCCCTGAGTAAATTATTTAAGAATTCTTGTCTATTTCACTGTCATTTTGTTTTGTGTTTAAAATTTATTTTGGTAATGGGATTTATCGGATTTTCACTGCTGCGTTTTTGCCGCTGTACACATGCTTGATTCTCTTATGGAGACATATAAATCCATGGGTTTTAAGGTTGTTACCAGTCAGGTATATTCCTAAGTGTTGAATATGTGGTGTTGAGTCCACTTCGTTGAGCAAGGAGTAGGTCTTGTCTATTACATATTTGGCTTTTGGAATGGTATCTGTGCTAATTTCAATCTCTGGTTTTATGCAGCACCCCAACTCACCTTTCTCCATAAGAAAGCATAAGTTGGTTTCCTTAATTTGAGACCCTGTTCTGTTTTGTAATTCAGTGCATGTGTAGCCAAGTTTATATTCCATGTATTAGTGATATCTTATGTGTTTTTCTTTTAGTATTTTGTGACTTTTTATGATCATACTTAAGTCCTCTGGAGTTGTTACAAATGGCAATATTTCATTATTTTCCAGGCTGAGTAATATTCCACTCTACCTAAGTACCTCATCTCTATCCATTTTTTCCCTCCAGAGACATTTATGTTATATCCTAGTCGAGGATCTTTTAAACAGAGAGGCAGTAAACTTTGGCGTGCCTGTGTCCTCCCCATTTTCGTTTTTTCCAAGATATACGTCCATGAGTGCAAGTGCCCTGTGCTCTGTAGCTCATTTTTTAGATGCTTTAGTAAACACAATACACTTATCCAAAGTGAACGTTGGCAACATACATTTCCACTATAAGCCTCACAGTGCTCCCTTTTCTCCTTGCCCTGTCCTGCATTTCTGGTGTTTACGCTTTATGAGGACGGCTCTTCTGACTGATGCAAGGTGATGTGTTTTGTAGTATTGATTTCCAGTGCCCACCTGTTTGGTTGGCTAAAAATGTGTATGCCCTTTTCTTGAATTTATACAGAAAAAGATGCATACACCCTTTTTGGCCAACTGCAATGTTGGCAATGTTCAGCCCCTTTTCTTGTGCTTAATGGCGAGTCCTTTCTACCTCTTCCAATCCCTTTCCTGCCATTCTCTGTTGCTTACTAGTCCTTTTTTCTGACCTTCCTCAAGACATTTTTCAGTGATAGATATTTTGAGCTCTGCAGTTTCGTGAATTTTGTGCCCCTGAGTTCCATTTTGTCACTTGTGTTTATGGGAACTGGCCACAAAGCAGCGGGATTTCCTCAAGCCCTATTCTGTTTCCATGGGCAACCCTAGCCTTTGGTTAATTCGTCTTCCTGATTGGAAATTAGAGTGACATGTGCCTGTCTGAACACCTAGGACTTGTCTCTCATTGTTCCTCCTCCTTCCGATTCATCCTCTGGACAAATTCCAAACTGTGCACAACAGGATGTTGACAGTGCTGACATCTCCAAGTGGGGAGACTGTTAGTAAAGACTCTGGAGGGGTGAACCCGAGCACCAGGTGATGAGGAGATGAGATTCCTTTTCCAAACTCTTCCCGATCAGACGGTATACCATCCTCTGTGTGTGACAGGCATGTTTTAGCTGTAGGAAGGGTCCCATTCATGTGAGGAGAACACCAGGGCTTTTTCAAAATCAGTGTCTCTCCGCAACCCAAACTGGGGGATTTTTTAAGCTATGGCTACACATATGTTCATTAAGGGCCTTGAGAAGTAGGCAGAGTCCAAACTTTAGATGATTGAAGTCTTCAGGGTCAGAAACACTCACCACCGGCTTCCCTTAGGTTCGATTTTAACTGTCAGTGATAGATGATGTCAATAAAAATATCTATTCTTTTTCAGATCATTTCCCCTTATAGGTTATTGAAAAATATTGAGTGTAGTTCCCTGTGCTATACAGTAGTTCCTTGTTGATGATCGATTTTATACATAGCATTGTGTATGTGTTAATCCCAAACTGTTAATTTATCCCTCCTCCCACCCTTTCCCATTTGGTAATAATAAATTATAAGATTTTATACTTCTCAGAAATGGGGAAGCTGAAAGAGAGGTATGATTTTCAATGGAAAAGCATTTAAAACAAGATTGAAGCTTTAAGCAAGATTATTAGATGTACATGCTTGGAAAGAAATCACTTCGTTTCTCTAATATTGACCTGACACATAAGACAAACATTTTCACTGAACTTGCTTATAAGAAAGTGATGGAAATATCAAATGGAAGTGTTAGAAACATCTTATTTCTAACAGTGTATAACATCTTATACACTGTTCTCTGTTAATTACAGTATGGCTCACACATCTGTTCATTAAAGTTACAATGTTCTCAATTTCTGTTACTGATCCTCCAGAGTGTACCCCAACAAGTGTCCCCCTGCCCAGTGTCACTGGAGCCAACAGATTGAGACTGAGTTTGGTTCAGAAGCAAAGGAAACTTTATATTTTGATCAGAGAATGGAGAGGTGAGAGCATGTGCTACCCTGTGGGCTGTGGGCTGGGCTGCTGTGTAGAGATCCTGTCAGAGTCAGTGGGAGGGAAGCAGTGGAACTCTCGAGGGCCCTGTTGGCTACAGCTCAGGCTCTATATCGCAGAGTCTGCACTGGGCCCCAGGAGCTGATGTGTCGACCCAGCCATTCTGCACTAGGAAATCTGGTCTGAAGTGCCGGGTGTGGAACCTCTGTATGCGGGACCCTAGGAGCACGTGAAATTAGACAAAGCACAAAGGATAAAAATGGTTAGACTTTATTTTATTGCCCAGATTCTATTTTTATCTCCCAGGGATTTTTAAGGGGCTTTGCCTGGGACAAACCTCTCTTCTGCCTTTTGTCCCCTTCCTCATTCTTGGAGTGCTGAGGGTGCAGACCTTTCTTCTGTAACTGCTCAGTGCTGAGTTAGGAGCCCTCACACTTGTGGGCGAGTGTCAGAACTTCTTCCCAGCAGTCTCCAGGTGACGTTGATTGTCCCCAGGTCTCCTGCCTCCGTGCTCGTCCGCCTGAGCACCAGTATTGGAAGTGTTATAGATTCTAATGATCTTTAAGGGTCCAGGAAGGAGATGTGCAGTGACGCTGTGAGGTCCAGTTTCACCCCGCCCCACATTTGTTGGGCCACCTTAGGCTGACCGTTTCTGCCAGCCTAGATGCTCTGACCAGTAGTCTGCACTTTCTTCAATTAGGCCCCTGAATTAACGTAAAAACAGCACCAGGTGTCAGGACCCTGCCCGCTCAACTCCCAGACAGTCCAGGGTCAGTGGTGATGAAGGACCATGATGGCCACTGAGTCAACAGCCTTTTGAAGTAAACAGGAGTCCAGCCGGTCTTATTGGCCACCATCATCACGGTGTCTGTAGGCTTTTCTATGGTGACAGCGTGATATACGGTTCCCCCGCCAAGACTATTAGCTCCCCTCCGGGTGCAGTAAGTCCTGCAAGCAGTAGTCTACTCTTTTGAGACACACTTTTGTTGTTTTATGAGAGAAACTCCAGGTCAAATGATGATCACACGAGTTGTCATGGTGCCCCGTTGCTCCCGGTTATCTCTCTGGAGGTTGGAGTTGGAGGGCCTCCACACTCGAGGTCAGTGTGCCCACGGAGCAAACCCTGCAACTTCAGGGCATGGTTGGGGGTTAGGATCACCACGTGGGGTCCTTTACCCTTAGGAGGGAGGTGGCCTTTTGGGCTGCTGATTTCCAGGTTTTTAGATACTGCCAGTATCTTGGCCAGATGTGGCGGTGGGCCAAGTCCCTTGGTGACCGTAGTTTATCCTACCTGGATGGCATTCTTGCATTGTTCCATTTCAAGTGGTCCCAGTTTTTACACTAATACTCCAATGGCGATTCACCTTTCACCAGGAATGTAAAGGTCAAAGGGTTTAGCTAAATTAGGGAGTTCCAGGGCAAGGGTCTGAATTGACTGCTCTTTCCATTCTTGAAAGGCCACTTCTGGATTCTATTCAAAAGAATCATCAACTTTTCCTTTCAGTGTTTCATATAGAGGCCCAGCTAGTATACTGTAGTTAGGGATCCAGAAGCAGCAAACCCTGGCCTCCCCAGGAACCCCTAAGCTGTCTTCTAGTTTTAGAAAGGGGTAAGGCTGTAAATTGTTTCTTCCCTTTCCTGGGATGGGCTTCTCCAACCTTCTGTGAGAATTAAGCCCAGGCAGGTCACTGTAGTCTGTGCTATCTGAGCTTCTTCTTGGACAACTTCTATCCTTTATTGGCTTGGTAGTTCAGAGGCCTCCTTAGTAGGGCTGATGATCAGAATGTCGTCTGCATATTGAAGGAGTGTTTCCTTTTCCAGAAGTAGAACTTTTAGGTCTTTAGCTGAGCTTTCCCCAAAGATGGTGTGGGAATTTTTGAACCCTTGGTGCAAGATGGCCCGGAAGTATTGTTTTAGTTGTATGTTGAGTCCTGCCACTCACAAGCCAAAATGTCTTGTGACTCTGGGACTAATGGAATACAGAAGAAGGCATCATTGAACACTAATACAGAATACCAAGTCCTGGTGGTTGGTAAAATGACCAGCAGGCTGTAGGATTTAGGAACTACTGGAGGTATATCCTCGGTGGCTTCACCGACTGTCCTTACATCTTTTACCAGGACTCCAGCAGCCCATGGGGCTATCGAGGTCAGGCCAATCGCAGGATATGGAGCTCACCCGAGCAGGTACCCCACCCCCACTGCAGCCCACGGGGCTCTCGTGGTCAGGTCCCTCCCAGGACATGGGGTTCCCTGGGCAAGTCCCCTGCAGCCCATGGGGCTCTCGTGGTCAGGCCCCTCCCAGGATACAGAGCTACCCTTGCAGGTACCTTGGCAGGGCTGGGCACACAGGAACCGTGCACATAGCCTCATTGCAGAGCACTCCCAGCTCACCTGTCGCTCAGATCTGACACAGAGCACCTCAGAGCAGGACTTGAACTAACAAACAGCAGCTCCAACAGGTCTGTGACCCTGGGCATCACTCTGTGCGGCCTCCCTCCACCTGGTCTACCAGAGACTTCCACTGCACCCGGGGCACCAGGCCTCTGTCTCCACCCACCACCCACCCATCCTCTCCCTGACACCTGGGTTCCTCTCATTAGGAGAGGGTTTTCTTGAAGTTGTCTCCCACTCACGGGCCAGATAATATGATTAGAAAACAAGCCAGAGCTGCAGCCCCTTGTCTATCCTGACTCTCAGGAGCCCACACCTGTTCCTTGGAGCTGGCCGATTCAGCAAGTTCCATTTTCTGCAACTGTGAGCCCCTGAGGGGTGATTATTGGCTGGCCTGGGAAGCCTGACCGTGCCGGCCAGCCCTCCCCAGGTGTGCCTGGGTTCAGATCAATATAAATACCGCCCCAGGCAGCAAGAGCCCCTGCAGCTGTGCCTGACGC
The DNA here is from genome assembly GCF_963924675.1 of Phocoena phocoena. Lineage (NCBI taxonomy): Eukaryota > Metazoa > Chordata > Mammalia > Artiodactyla > Phocoenidae > Phocoena > Phocoena phocoena. Next base: position 41,333 of record NW_027077636.1, on the reverse strand, counting down.
CATTTTCTCTGCCCTGTCAGCAGTCTCGGGGCTGGGCTGGTGGGAGGGAGTGAGAGGCCACGGCTTTGTGGGTGTCCCAGTGTGAGTGGGGCTCTGCTGGACTTTCTGCAGCAGTTGCCAAGATGCCACCTGCTAAAGAAGAGGATGTGTCACCCGTAGCTGCTGCTGGAATTTCTCCCTGGGCAGAGGTGAGGAAGGAAGAATGCAGTGGGGGCCGGGACAGCAGGGGTATCTCAGGCAGGGAAATGGAAAGCTTCCAGAAGAGCACCCAGGGCCAGGACCATCCTGGCTGACCTGCAGGCACCAAGTCGGCTGGCATGCTGTCGCTCATGTGGTTCCATGGCCCTTCCTCTAGGCTTTCAACTCCTTGTACATATTCAGGTGTTTTACCTGGGAAGGGTGGGAACATTGCAGCAGCAGCTGGCCTGGGGCTCGGCCCATGTTTACTCACAGATGCCTCGGCATGGTCCCTTAGCTTTGGATGAGGACGCTTGTTGCGTGGGGCCTGCTGGCTGAATGGGAGATGATTCCCCACCACTGACCAACTTCAGAATTGTTTACAACTGGAGCAAGTGCCCTGATATGATTTTCCTCTGTGTAACTGGTGGGTTCTGTTTTCATTTTTCTTTTTATCATTTTTGGTTCAAGGTAGATTTTAATCCTCTTTTCTGTATTTACAGATATATGCATGGAAATAATTTATTCATATAAATACATGTATGTGAAGGGCAGAATATTTTTTCTGTTTTACTTTTTTTAATTTTATTTTTTTTAATTTTATTTTATTTTTTGTAGAGCAGGTTCTTATTGGTTATCTATTTTATACATATAAATGTATACATGCCAATCCCAATCTCTCAACTCCTCCCACCACCACCCCCGCAACAGCTTTCCTCCCTTGGTGTCCATGCGTTTGTTGTCTACATCTGTTGCTCTATTTCTGCCTTGCAAAACAGTTCATCTGTACAATTTTTTTACGTTCCACATATATGCATTAATATACAAGATTTGTTTTGTTTTTCTCTTTCTGACTTACTTCACTCTGTATGACAGTCTCTAGGTCCATCAACGTCTCTACAAATGACCCAATTTCATTCCTTTTTATGGCTTAGTAATATTCCATTTTATATATGTACCACATCTTTATGCATTCGTCTGTCTGTGGGCATTTAGGTTGCTTCCATTACCTGGATATTGTAAATAGTGATGCAATGAACATTGCGGTGAATGTCTCTTTTTGATTTATGGTTTTGTCTGGGTATATGCCCAGTAGTGGGATTGCTGTATCGTATGGTAATTCTATCGTTAGTTTTATAAGAAACTCCATAATGCTCTCCACAGTGACTGTATCAATTTACATTCCCAACAATAGTGGAAGAGGGTTCCTTATATCCACACACTCTCCAGCATTTGTTGTTTGTAGATTTTCTGATGATGCCCATTCTAACAGGTGTGAGATGATACACCATGGATGGGTCCATTTCGTTGAGCAAAGAGTAGGTCTTGTCTATTACATATTTGGCTTATGGAACGGTATGTGTGCTAATTTCAATCTCTGGTTTTATACAGCACCCCAACTCAACTTTCCCCTTAAGCAAGCATAAGTGTTTATCTAAATGTGAGACTGTTCGGTTTTGTAATTCAGTTTATGTGTAGCCAAGTTTACACGCCCTCTATTAGTGATATCTTATGATAATTATCTTTCTCTATGCAACATATATCTCTTAGAATCATCATACTTAAATCCACTCAATTTGCTGCTACAGGCCTGATGACATTGATTTCGTTGCTGAGTGATATTCCGATGTACGTAAGTAGCACAAATTCTTTATCCATTTATTTCTTTCGGGGATACTTAATTTGTACTGGACTCGAGATTCTTGTAAACACAGCAGCCTTAAATTTTGTGTTGGCTGTGTCTTGTTGATTTTAATATTCCTAAGCTATAGGGCCATAAATGGAAGTGCCCTAGGCTCTGTAGCTTTGTTTTTTAGATGTTTCAGGATACACCATAAACATCTCCAGAGTGTCTGTTGGCAATTTACAATCCGCCCATCAGCATAACAAGGCTCCCTGTTCTCCATGGCCTGTCCTGCCTTTCTGGATTTTACACGTTTTTCAGATGGCCCTTTTGACGAATGGGAAATGAGACTTCATTTTAGTGCAGATTTCCATTGCTCGAGTGCTTGGTTGACCAAAAAGGGCATATGCGTTTTTTTCCTGAATATAATCAGGAAAAAATGTATACGCACTTTTTGTCCAAGTGCATCACTGTCAAAGATCTGCCGCATTTCATATGCTTTAAATGCAAATCCGATCTACCTCCTGAAATATGATTCCTGCAATTCTGCCTCGTTTACAAGTCCTCTTCGCAGACTTACTTCAATATATTTTTGCCAATAGCTGTCATTTATAACTCTGCAGGTGTGTGAATTACAGTGCCCGTGATTTCCTTTCTTAACTCACTTCCTTGTAAGCTGGCCACAAAACCGCAGGTTTCCTTCAGGCCATAATCAGGGTCTGGCACGGCACTCTGACCCTTTGGTTTATTCCTCTTCCTGGTGGGAAATTATAGTTAAATGTGCCCGTCCAGACATCTGCCTCACTCCCAGCCCCTTGGTGATGTGGGCCCTCTGGTGAGAGTCTGAGCCTAGTTGGTTTCCTCACACTTCTGTGAGGTGGGCCCTCTTCTCTGAGGTCACTCCTGCCTGGCTGGCACACACCGCTTTGGTGACTTCGGCCCTCTGGTGGCAGTTGGAGCCTGATGGGAGCCTCGTCCCCTCTGTGATGAGACACTCTGGCGTCAGGACCTAACTGCTGGGTTCCCACATTTTCTGATATGTGCTAAGTGGTGCGAGGGCACTCCTGCCAGGTTCCCATTCACATGGGCATGTGGGCCTTCTGCTCTAAGGTCCCAACGCCTGTGTTGTTCACAGTTTAATGACGTTGGCTCTCTGGTGTTAGTTCACTCAGGCCTAGATCCCATAGACTCTGTGCTCTGAGCCGCCTGCTGGTAGGTTCCAACTGCTGGATTCCCACCTTTTTTATTCTTTGGGCCCTCTGTTTTCAGGCTCCTCCTGCCTGCCTCACTCCCAGCCCCTTTTTGATGTAGGTCCTCTGGTTTGAGGCCACATGTGCCAGTTTCCTCACCTTTATTGATGTGGCCCCACTGGTGTGAGGACACTCCTGCCTGGTTCCCATCCCCTTGGTGATGTGGGCCCTCTGTTGAGAGTCTGATCCTGGCTGCATTCCTCACACTTCTGGGAGGTGGGCCCGCTGCTGTGAGGTCACTCCTGCCTGGCTGGCACACGTCACCTTGGCGATGTGGGCCCTCAGTTGGGAGTTGGTGCCTGTTAGGAGTCTCCTCCCCTCGGTAATGAGGACCCTCTGGCATCAGGCCCTAACTCATGGGCTTCCAGAAGTTTCTGATGTGCGCCCTGTAGTGCGAGTACACTCCTGCCAGTGTCCCATCCCCATGGGGATGTGGGCTTTCTGCTCTGAGGTCCCAACTGCTGGGTTGCTCACAGTTTCATGTTGAAGGCCCTCTGGTGTGAGTTCACTCTGGCCTGGACCCCATAGACTCGCTGCTCCTGGTGCCTGATGGGAGGTTCCAACTCTGGGATTCCTCACCTTTTTTATTCAATGCACGCCTGTTTTGAGGCTCCTCCTTCCTGCCTCACACCCAGCCCCTTGGTGATGTGTATCCTTTGGTTTGAATCCTCGTGTGCTGGGTCCCTCACCTTTCGATAATGTGGCCCCACTGGTGTGAGGACACTCCTTCCTGGTTCCCATCCCCTTGGTGATGTGGGCCCTCCAGTGAGAGTCTGATCCTGGCTGGGTTCCTCACCATTCTGTGAGGTGGGCCTTCTGCTGTGACGTCAATCCTGCCTGGCTAGCTCGCGTTGCCTTGGTGACGTCAGGTCTCTGGTGGCATTTGGAGCCTGCTGGGAACCTCCTCCCCTCAGTGATGAGGGCCCTCTGCTGTCAGGCCCTAAGTCCTGGGATACACAAATTTTCTGAGGTGTGCCCTGTGGTGCGACAACACTCCTGCCAGGTTCCCATCCCCAAGGGGATGTGGGCTTTCTGCTCTGAGGTCCCAACGGCTGGGTTGCTCACAGTGTCAGAATGTGGGCCCTCTGCTGTGAGTTCACTCCGGCATGGATCCCATAGCCTCGGTGCTCTGTGCCACCTGCTTGGAGTTTCCAACTGCGGGATTCCTCACCTTTTTTATTCTATGGGCCCTGTGTTGTGAGACTCCTCCTGCCTTCCTCACTCCGAGCCCCATGGTGATGTGTGTCCTCTGGTTTGAGGCCACGTGTGCTGGGTCCCTCACTTTTCGATGATGTGGCCCCACTGGTGTGAGGACACTCCTGCCTGGTTCCCATCCCCTTGGTGATGTGGGCCCTCTGCTGAGAGTCTGACCTTGGCTGAACTCCTCAAACTTCAGGGAGGTAGGGCCTCTGCTGTGAGGTCACTCCTGCCTGGCTGGCACACGTTGCCTTGGCCACATGGGTCCACTGGTTGCAGATGGAGCGTGCTGGGAGCCTCTTCCCCTCGGTGATGAGGACCCAGGGGCGTCAGGCCCTAACTGCTGGGCTCCCCACATTTTCAGATGTGCGCCTAGTGGTGCGATGACACTCCTGCCAGGTTCCCATCCCCATGGGGATGTGGGCCTTCTATTCTGAGCTCCCAACGGCTGGGTTGCTCACACTTTCATGATGTGCGCCCTCTGCTGTGAGGTCAATCCTGCCTGGCTGGCACACGTCGCCTTGGCGACATGGGCACTCTGGTGGCAGTTGGAGCGTGCTGGGGCCTCCTCCCCTCAGTGATGAGGGCCTTCTGGTGTCAGGCCCTAAGTGCTGGGCTCCACACATTTTCTGATGTGTGCCCAGTGGTGCGAGGACACTCCTCACAGGTTCCCATCCCCATGGGCATGTGGGACTTCTGTTCTGTGGTCCCAACGGCTGGGTTGTTCACAGTTTCATGACGTGGGCCCTTTGCTGTGTATTCACTCTGTTCTGTATCCCATAGCGTCGGTGCTCTGGGCCACCAGCCTGGAGTTTCCAACTCCTGGATTCCTCACCTTTTTTATTCTATGGGCCCTCTGTTGTGAATCTCCTCCTGCATGCCTCACTCCCAGCCCCTTCGTGATGTGTGTCCCCTTGTTTGAGGCCACATGTGTTGTGTTCCTCATCTTTCACTGATGTGGCCCCACTGGTTTGAGGACACTCCTGCCTGGTTTCAATCCCCTTGGTGATGTGTGCCCTCTGGTGAGAGTCTGATCCTGTTTGGGTTCCTCACACTTCTGTGAGGTGGGCCGTCTGCTCTGTGGTCATTCCTGCCTGGCTGGCACACACCTCCTTGGCAACATCGGCCGTCTGGTGGAAATTGCAGCCTGCTGGTAGCCTCCTCCCCTCGGTGATGAGGGCCTTGTGGCATCAGGCCCTAACAGCTGGGTTCCCACATTTTCGGATACATGCTAAGTGGTGCGAGGACACTCCTGCGAGGTTCCCATCCCCATGGGGTTGTGGGCCTTCTGCTCTGAGGTCCCACTATCTGGGTTGCTCATAGTTTCATGATGTGGGCCCTCTGCTGTGAGTTCACTGCAGCCTGGATCCCATAGACTGGGTGCTCTGAGCCACCTGTTGGGAGGTTCAAACTGCTGGATTACTCAGCTTTTTTATTCTATGGGCCTTGTGTTGTGAGGCTTCTCCTGACTGCCTCACTCTGAGCCCCTTTGAATTGTGGGTCTTCTGGTTTAGCCACATGTTCTGGGTTCCTCACCTTTTGATAATGTGGCCACAATGGTGTGAGGGTACTCCTGCGTTGTTCCGATCCCCTTGGTGATGTGGGCTCTCTGGTGAGATTCTTATCCTGGATGGGTTCTTCACCCTTCTGTGAGGTGGGCCCTGTGCTGTGAGGTAACTCCTGTCTAGCTTGCTCCCATTGCCTTTGTGACGTCGGCCCTCTGGTGGCATTTGGAGCCTGCTGGGAGCCTCCTCTCCTCAGTGATGAGGGTCCTCTGGCGTCCGGCTCTAACTGCTGGGCTCCCCATATTTTTTGATGTGTGCCCACTGGTGCGATGACACTCCTGCTTGGTTCCCTTCCCCATGGGGATGTGGGCCTTGTACTCTGAGGTCACAACGGCTGGGTTGCTTACAGTATCACGATGAGGGCCCTCTGCTGTGAGTTCACTGTGGCCTGGATCCGATAGCCTCGGTCCTCTGGGCCGCCTCCTGGGAAGTTCCAACTGCTGGATTCCTCACCTTTTATATACAATGGGTCATGTGTTGTGAGGTTAATCCTGCCTGCCTCACTCCGAGACCCATGGTGATGTGGGTCCTCTGGTTTGAGGCCACATGTTCTGAGTACCTCAACTTTCAATGATGTGGCCCCATGGGTGTGAGGACACTCCTGCCTGGTTCCCATCCCCTTGGTGATGTGGGCCCTCTGCTGAGAGTCAGATCCTGGCTGGATTCATCACACTTCTGAGAGGAAGGCCCTCTGCTGTGAGGAACATGCTGGGAGCCTCCTCCCCTCGGTGATGAGGGTCCCCTTGCGTCAGGCCCTAAGTACTGGGCTCCCCACATTTTCTGATGTGTGCCCACTGGTGCGATGACACTCCTGCCAGGTTCCCATCCCCATGGGGTTTGGGCCTTCTACTGTGAAGTCCCAAAGACTGGGTTGCTCACAGTTTCATGTTGTGGGTCCTCTGCTGTGAGTTTACTGAGGCCTGGATCACATAGATTGGGTGCTCTGGGCCGCCTGCTGGGAGGTTCCCACCTGGATTCCTCAACTTTTTTATTCTATGGGCTCTGAGTTGTGAGGCTACTCCTGCCTGCCTCACTCTGAGCCCATTTGAGATGTGGGTTCTCTGGTTTAGGCCACATGTGCTGGGTTCCTCACCTTTCTATGATGTTGCCACACTGGTGTGAGGACACTCCTGCCTGGATCGTATCCCATTGGTCATGTGGGCACTCTGGTGAGAGTCTTATTCTGGCTAGGCTCCTCACCCTTCTGTGAGGTAGGCCCTCTGCTGTGAGGTCACTCCTGCCTGACTGGCACTCGTCACCTTGGGGACGTTGTACCTCAGCTGGGTTTTGGTGACTGCTGGGAGTCTCCTCCCCTCGGTAATGAGGGCTCTCTGGCGTCAGGCCTTAACTCCTGGGCTCCCAAAATTTTTTGATGTGCGCCCTGTGGTGCGAGTACACTCCTGCAAGGTTCCCAACCCCATGGGAATGTGGGCCTTCTGCTCTGAGTTCCCAATGCCTGGGTTGCTCACAGTTTCATGATGAGGGCCCTCTGCTGTGAGTTCACTGTGGCCTGGATCCCATAGCCATGGTGATCTGGGCTGCCTGCTGGGAAGCTCCAACTGCTGTATTCCTCACCTTTTTTATACAATGGGCCATGTGTTTTAAGGTTAAACCTGCCTGCCTCACATCGAGACCCATGGTGATGTGGGTCCTCTGGTTTGAGGCCACATATTCTGGGTACCTCAACTTCGATTTTGTGGCCTCATGGGTGTGAGGACACTGCTACCTGGTTCCCATCCCCTTGGTGATGTGGGCCCTCTGGTGAGAGTCTGATCCTGGCTGGGTACCTTAAACTTCTGTGAGGTGTGCCCTCTTATGTGAGGTCAATCCTGCCTGACTGCCTCATGTCGCCTTGGTGATGTGGGGACTCTGTTGGCCCCTGGAGCATGCTGGGAGCATCCTACCCTCGTTAATGAGGGCTCTGGATAAAACGCATATGTCCTTTTTGGCCAAGTACATCATTGTCGACGTTCTGCCTCTTTTCCTATGCTTTAAGTGCAATTCCAGTCTATCCCCTGAAATTGTTTTCCTGAAATTCTGCCCCGCTATCAAGTCCTGTTCGCAGGCTTACTTCAATACAATTTTGGACGATAGCTGTCATTTATAACTCCGCAGGTTTGTGAATTACAGAGACCTTGAACTCCTTTCTTCAACTCACTATCTTGTGAGCTGGGCACAACACCACAGAATTTCTTCAAAACCTATTCTGGTTACGACAGGGCACGCTGAGCCTTTGGTTAATTCCTCTTCCTGGTGGGAAATGAGCGTTACATTTACCCGTGCAGACACCTACAGCTAGTCTATAATTGGTTCTCCCTATTCCTGTTCATCTTGCGCAGAAATTGCAAGCTGTGCCAAACAGGAGGTTAAAGGAACTGACTCTCCAAGTGTGGAGAGTGTTAGTAAAGCGTCTGGAATGGTGAACACGAAAAACAGGGGACGAAAACTGAGATGCATTTAAAAACGTTTCCCAATCACACGGTGGACCATACTCTGTGTTTCCCATGCATGTTTTACCTGAAGGAAGAATCCCTTGAACCTGGAGAGTTGGGACTCTTGGAATGGGTACCATGCAGTATGACTTCAAATGGTCTGCATTTGCTCACCGAAACTCACCAATGCTATCAGCCCGAAGTGTCCAGCCTTATGTCTCACCCAACTCTGGTTGTAGATGTGGTAAATCCAGGTTGCATCACAAGCCCTGAGTGAATTATTTAAGAATTGCTCTCTATTTCACTGTCATTGTGTTTTGTTATTGAAATTTATTTTGATAATGGGTTTTATCGGATTTTCACTGCTGCATTTATGCTGCTGTACACACACTTGATTCTCTTACGGAGACATATAAATTCATGGGATTTAAGATTCTTCCCAGTCAGGTGTATTCCTAAGCGTTGAATATGTGGTGCTAAGTCCATCTCCTTGAGCAAAGATTAGGTCTTGTCTATAACATATTTGGCTTACGGAACGGTATCTGTGCTAATTTTAATCTCTGGCTTTATGCAGCACCGCAACTCACCTTTCCCCATAAGCAAGCACAAGTTGGTTTTCTAAAGTTGAGACCCTGTTCTCTATTGCAATTCAGTTCATGTGTAGTCAAGTTTATATCCCGTGTATTAGTGATATCTTATGATGTTTCTTTTTCTGTGTGACTTATTTCACGTAGAATCATCGTACCTGAATCCACTCAGTATGCCACTACGGCCTGATGACATAGATTTCATTGCTGAGTGATATTCCATTGTACGTACGTACCACAACTTCTTTATCCATTTTTCGCTTTCTGGGATATTTATCTTGTACCATAGACAAGGTTCTTGTAGAAAGAGCCGTCCCAAACCTTGGGGTGCCTGTGTGTTTTTCATTTTAATTTCCCTAAGCTATAGGACCATAAGTTTAAGTGCCATAGGCTGTGTTGCTTCGTTTCTTACGTATTTCAGGAAACACCATACACTTCTCCAGAGTGGCTGTTGGCAATTTACATCCCGACCATCAGCATAACAAGGCTCCCTGTTCTCAATGGCCTGTCCTGCCTTTCTGGATATTACACTTTTTCCAGATGGCTCTTTTGACCGGGGGGCAGTGAGACTTCTTTGAAATGCAAATTTCCTTTACAGGCTTGTTTGGTTGGCCAAAGAGGGCGTATGTGTTTTTTCCTGAATATATTCAGGAAAAAACGCATACGCCCTTTTTGGCCAAGTGCATCATTGTCGACGTTCTGCCTCTTTTCCTATGCTTTAAATGAAATTGCGCTCTACGCCCTGAAATCCTTTTCCTGAAATTCTGCCCCGCTTTCAAGTCCTCTTCACAGACTTACTTCAGTATATTTTTGGACGATAACTGTGATTTATAACTCTGCAGGTTTGTGAATTACAGTGCCCCCGAGCTCCTTTCTTCAACTCGCTTTCTTACAGCTGGCTGAAAATCTGGAGGATTGCTTCAGGTGCTACTCTGGCTCTGACATGGCATGTTGAGCCTTTGGTTAATTCCTCTTCCTGGTGTGAAATGAGCATTACATTTGCCCGAGCAGGCACCTACGGCTAGTCTCTGATTGGTTCTCCCTATTACTGTTCATCTTGTACAGAAATTTCGAACTCTGCCAAACAGGAGGTTAAAGACACTGACTCTCCAAGTGGGGAGAGTGTTAGTCAAGCATCTGGAATAGTTAACACAAGTGCCAGGGGATAAAAACTGAGATGCGTTTAAAAACATTTCCCAGTCATACTGTGGACCATACTCTGGTTTTCTCATTCATGTTTTAGCTGAAGGAAGTATCCCTTGAACCTGGAGTGTTGGGACCCATGGAATGGGTACTATGCAGTATGACTACAAAGTGTCTGCATTTGCGCACCGAACGTCACCAATGCTCTCAGCCCGAAGTGTCCAGCCTTATGTCTCACCCAGCTCTGGGTGTAGATGTGGTAAATCCAGGTTGCATGAGAAGCCCTGAGTGAATTATTTAAGGATTGCTCTCTACTGCACTGTCATTGTGTTTGTTTTTGAAATTTATTTTGATAATGAGATTTTTCGGATTTTCACTGCTGAGGTTAGGCCGCTGTACACACGCTTGATTCTCTTACAGAGACATATAAATCCATGTGTTTTAAGAATTTTCCTAGTCAGGTATATTCCTCGGCGTTGAATATGGGGTGTTGAGTCCATTTCGTTGAGCAAGGAATAGGTCTTCTCTATTACATATTTGGGTTTTAGAACGGTATCTGTGCTAATTTCAATCTCTGGTTTTATGCAGAACCCCACCTCACCTTTCCCATTAAGCAAGCATAACTTGGTCTTCTTAATTTGAGACCCTCTCCTCTTTTGTAATTCAGTTCATGTATAGCCAAGTTTACATTCCCTGTATTAGTGACATCTTATGATGTTTCTCTTTCTGTGTGACTTATTTCACGTATTATCATCGTACCTGAATCCAGTCATTATGCCGCGACGGGCCTGATGACATAGATTTCTTTGCTGGGTGATATTCCATTGTACGTACGTACTGCAATATCTTTGTCTATTTTTCGCCTTTTGGCATATATAACTTGTAGCGTAGACGAGGTGCTTGGAAACAGAGCCGTCCGAAACTTTGGGGTGGATGTGTGTTTTTGATCTTAATTTTCCTAACCTATAGGACAATAAGTGGAAGTGCATTGGCTCTGTTGCTTTGTTTTTTAGGTATTCAGGAAACACCATATATTTCTCCAGAGTGTCTGTTGGCAATTTACATCACACCCATCATCATAACAAGGCTCTCTGTTCTCCATGCCCTGTCGTGCCTTTCTGGATTTTACTCTTTTTCAAGATGGCCCTTTTGAACGGGGGGCAGTGAGACTTCATTGTAGTGCAGATTTCCTTTACATGCTTGCTTGGTTGGCCAAAAAGAGCGTATGCGTTTTTTCCTGAATATATTCAGGAAAAAATACATACGCCCTTTTTGGCCAAGTGCATCATTGTCGACGTTCTGCCTCTTTTCCTATGGTTTCAGGGCAATTCCAGTCTACCCCCTGCAATCGTTTTCCTGAAATTCTGCCCCGCTTTCAAGTCCCCTTCGCAAGCTTACTTCAATATATTTTTGGAGGATAGCTGTCATTTAAAACTCTGCAGGTTTGTGAATTACAGTGTCCCTGAGCTCCTTTCTTCAACTCGTTTTTTGTGAGCGGGCACAAAATCGCAGGATTGCTTCAGGGCCTAATCTGTTTCTGGTAGGGCACGCTGAGATTTTGTTTAATTTTTCTTCCTGGTGGGAAATGAACGTTACATTTGCCCGTGCAGACACCTACAGCTAATCTCTCATTGGTTTTCCCTATTCCTGTTCATCTTGCACAGAAATTGCAAGCTGTGCCAAAGAGGAGGTTAAAGGCACTGACTCTCCATGTGGGGAGAGTGTTGGTAAAGCGTCTGGAATGGTGAACACGAGGACCAGGATACCAAAACTGAGATGCATTTTAAATCCGTTCCCAATCACATGGTGGACCATATTCTGGGTTTCCCATGCATGTTTTAGGTGAAGGAAGAATCCCTTGAACCTGGAGAGTTGGGACCCATGGAATGGGTACCATGCAGTATGACTGCAAGGGGTCTGTATTTGCTCACCAAAACTCACCAATGCTATCAGCCTGAAGTGTCCAGCCTTATGTCTCAACCAGCTCTGGGTGTAGATGTGGAAAATCCCAGTTGCATCACATGCCCTGAGTGAATTGTTTAAGAATTGCTCTCAATTTCACTGTCTTTGTGTTTTGTTTTCGAAATTTATTTTGATAATGGGATTTATCGGATTTTCACTGCTGCGTTTATGCCGCTGTACACACGCTTGATTCTCTTATGGAGACATATAAATCCATGGGTTTTTACATTTTTCCTAGTCAGGTATATTCCTAGGCGTTGAATATGTGGTGTTGAGTCCATTTCTTTCAGCAAGGAGTAGGTCTTGTCTATTACATATTTGGCTTATGGAATGTTATCTGTGCTAATTTCAGACTCTGGTTTTATGCAGCACCCCAAGACACCTTTCCCCTTAAGCAAGCATTAGTTGGTTTTCTAAATTTGAGACCCTGTTCTGTTTTGTAATTCAGTTCATGTGTAGTCAAGTTTACATTCCGTGTATTAGTGATATCTTATGATGTTTCTTTTTCTGTGTGACGTAGTTCACGTAGAATCACCGTACCTGCATCCACTCACTATGCCGCTAAGGGCCTGATGACACAGATTTCATTGCTGAGTGATATTGCATTGCACGTACGTGCCACAACTTCTTTATCCATTTTTTGCTTTCTGGGATATTTACCTGATACTGTAGACGAGCTTCTGGTGAACACAGCCGTCCCAAATATTGTGGTGGCTGTCTCTTTTTGATTTTAATTTCCGTAAGCTATAGGACCATAAGTGGAAGTGCCATAGGCTGTGTTGCTTTGTTTCTTATGTGTTTCATGAAACACCATACACTTCTCCAGGGTGGTTGTTGGCAATTTACATCCTGACAATCAGCATAACAAGGCTCCCTTTTTTCCATGTACTGTCCTGCCTTTCTGCATTTTACACTTTTTTCAGATGGCCCTTTTGCCCGGGGGGCAGTGAGACTTCATTGTAGTGCAGATTTCCTTTACAGGCTTGCTTGGTTGGCCAAAAAGGGCGTATGCGTTTTTTCCTGAATATATCCAGGAAAAAACGCATACGCACTTTTTGGCCAAGTGCATCACTGTCGACGTTCTGCCTCTTTTCCTATGCTTTCAGGGCTATTCCAGTCTACCTACTGCAATCGTTTTCCTGAAATTCTGCCCCACATTCAAGTCCCCTTCGCAGGCTTACTTCAATATATTTTTGGAGGATAGCTGTCATTTATAACTCTGCAGGTTTGTGAATTACAGTGCCCCTGAGCTCCTTTCTTTAACTCGCTTTCTTGTGAGCTGGGCACAAAACCGCAGGATTGCTTCAGGCCCTAATCTGTTTCCGGCAGGGCATGCTGAGCCTTTGGTTAATTCCTCTTCCTGGTGGGAAATGAGCGTTACATTTGCCCGTGCAGACACCTACAGCTAGTCTGTCATTGGTTCACCCTATTCCTGTTCATCTTGCACAGAAATTGCAAGCTGTGCCAAACAGGAGTTTAAAGGCACTGACTCTCCAAGAGGGGCGAGTGTTAGTAAAGCATCTGGAATGGTGAACCCGAGGACCAGGATACGAAAACTGAGATGCATTTTAAATCATTTCCCAATCACATGGTGGGCCATACTCTGGGTTTCCCATGCATGTTTTAGCTGGAGGAAGAATCCCTTGAACCTGGAGAGTTGGGACCCATAGAATGGGTACCATGCAATATGATGTCAAAGGGTCTGCATTTGCTCACCAAAACTCACCAATGCTATCATCCTGAAGTGTCCAGCCTTATGTCTCAACAAACTCTGGGTGTGGATGTGGTAAATCCCGGTTGCATCACATGCTCTGAGTGAATTATTTGAGAATTGCTCCCTATTTCACTGTCTTTGTGTTTTGTTTTTGAAATTTATTTTGATAATGGGAATTATCGGATTTTCACTGATGCGTTTATGCCGCTGTACACTGGCTTGATTCTCTTATGGAGACATATAAATCCATGGGTTTTAAGATTCTACCTAGTCAGGTATATTCTTAGGCGTTGAATATGTGGTGTTGAGTCCATTTCGTAGTGCAAGGAGTAGGTCTTGTCTATTACATATATGGCTTATGGAATGTTATCTGTGCTAATTTCAGTCTCTGGTTTTATGCAGCACCCCAACGCACCTTTCCCCATAAGCAAGCACTAGTTGGTTTTCTAAATTTGAGACCCTGTTCTGTTTTGTAATTCAGTTCATGTGTAGTCAAGTTTCCATTCCGTGTATTAGTGATATCTTATGATGTTTCTTTTTCTGTGTGACGTAGTTCACGTAGAATCACCATACCTGCATCCACTCATTATGCCGCTAGGGGCCTGATGACACAGATTTCATTGCTGAGTGATATTCCTTTGTACGTACCTACCACAAACTCTTTATACAGTTTTTGCTTTCTGCGATATTTTCCTGGTAGTGTAGACGAGCTCCTTGTGAACACAGCCGTCCCAAACTTTGTGGTGGCTGTCTCTTTTTGATTGTAATTTCCCTAATCTGTAGGACCATAAGTGGAAGTGTCATAGGCTCTGTTGCTTTGTTTCTTACGTGTTTCAGGAAACACCATACACTTCTCCAGGGTGGCTGTTCAAAATTTACATCCTGCCAATCAGCATAACAAGGCTCCCTGTTCTCCATATCCTGTCCTGCCTTTCTGGATTTTACACTTTTATCAGGTGGCCCTTTTGCCAGGTAGGGGCAGTGAGACTGCATTTCAGTGCAGATTTCTTTATAGGCTTGCTAGGTTGACCCAAAGGGGCGTATGCGTTTTTTCCTGAATATATTCAGGAAAAAACGCATACGCCCTTTTTGGCCAAGTGCATCATTGTCGACGTTCTGCCTCTTTTCCTATGCTTTCAGGGCAATTCCAGTCTACCCCCTGCAATCGTTTTCCTGAAATTCTGCCCTGCTTTCAAGTCCTCTTCGCAGCCTTAGTTCAGTATATTTTTGGACGATAGCTTTCATTTATAACTCTGCACGTTTGTGAATGACAGTGCCCCTCAGCTCCTTTCTTCAACCCCCCTTCTTGTGAGCTGGGCACAAAACCGCAGGATTGCTTCAGGCCCCAATCTGTTTCGGGCAGGGCACTCTGATCCTTTGGGCAATTCCTCTTCCTGGTGGGCAATGAGCGTTACATTTGTCCGTGCAGGCACCTACTGCTTGTCTCTCATTGTTTCTCCCTATTCCTGTTCATCTTGTGAAGAAATTGCGAAATGTGCCAAACAGGAGTTTAAACGCACTGTCTCTCCAAGTGGGCAGAGTGTTAGTAAAGCATCTGGAATGGTGAACCTGAGGAAGAGGATACGA
Source organism: Phocoena phocoena (assembly GCF_963924675.1). NCBI lineage: Eukaryota > Metazoa > Chordata > Mammalia > Artiodactyla > Phocoenidae > Phocoena > Phocoena phocoena. The sequence continues at coordinate 26,095 of NW_027077636.1, read as the reverse complement.
AAACTGAGGTGCATTTTAAATCGTTTCCCAATCACATGGTGGACTATACTCTGGGTTTCCCAATCATGCTGTAGCTGAATAAAGAATCCCTTGAACCTGGTGAGTTGGGACCCATGGAATGTGTACCATGCAGTATAACTTCAAAGGGTCTGCATTTGCTCACAGAAACTCACCAATGCTATCAGCCCCTTGTGTCCAGCCTTATGTCTCACCCAGCTCTGGGTGTTGATGTGGTAAATCCAGGTTGCATCACAAGCCCTGAATGAATTATTTAAGAATTGCTCTCTATTTCACTGTCATTGTGTTTTGTTTTTGTAGTTTATTTTGATAACGGTATTTATCGGATTTTCACTGCTTCGTTTATGCCGCTGTACACACGCTTGATTCTCTTACGGAGACATATAAGTCCATGTGTTTTAAGATTCTTACTAATCAGGTATATTCCTAGGCATTGAATATCGCTTGTTGAGTCCATTTCATTGAGCAAGGAGTAGGTTTTGACTATTACATATTTGGCTTATGGAACGGTATCTGTGCTAATTTCAATCTCTGGTTTTATGCAGCACCCCAACTCACCTTTCCCCTTAAGGAAGCATAAGTTGGTTTTCTTAATTTGAAACCCTCTTCTCTTTTGTAATTCAGTTCATATGTAGCCATGTTAACATTCCATGTATTAGTAATATCTTATGTCTTTTTCTTTTTGAATTATATGACATCGAATGATCACACGTAACTCCTCTGGAGTTGTTACAACTGGCCGTATTTCATTGATTTCCAGGCTGAGTAATATTCCACTCTACATAAGCACCACATCTCTATCCATTTTTTCTCTGCAGAAACATTTAAGTTATATCCTAGTCGAGGAACTTTTAAACAGAGAGGTGGTAAACATTGGGGTGCCTGTGTCCTCTCGATTTTTGTTTTTCCCAGGATATACTTCCATGAGTGCAAGTGCCCTGTGCTCGGTAGCTCATTTTTTAGATGCTTTAGTAAACACAATAGACTTATCCAGAGTGACCGTTGGCAATATACATTTCCACTATAAGACTCACAGGGCTCCCTTTTCTCCTTACCCTGTCCTGCATTTCTGGTGTTTACACTTTATGAGGACGGCTCTTCTGACTGATGCAAAGTGATATGTTTTGTAGTATTGATTTCCAGTGCCCACCTGTTTGGTTGGCTAAAAAAGTGTATGCCCTTTTCTTGAATATATACAGAAAAAGACGCATACACCCTTTTTGGCCAACTGCAATGTTGGCAATGTTCAGCCCCTTTTCTTGTGCTTAATGGCGAGTCCTTTCTACCTCTTCCAATCCCTTTCCTGCCATTCTCCATTGCTTACAAGTCCTTTTCTCTGACTTTCCTCAAGACATTTTTCAGTGATAGATATTTTCAACTCTGCAGTTTCGTGAATTTTAGTGCCCCTGAGTTCCATTTTCCAACTTGTGTTTATGGGAACTGGCCACAAAGCATCAGGATTCCTCAAGCCCTATTCTGTTTCCATGGGCAACCCTAGCCTTTGGTCAATTCGTCTTCCTGATTGGAAATTAGAGTGACATGTGCCTGTCCGAACACCAGGACTTGTCTCTCATTGTTCCTCCTCCTTCCGCTTCATCCTCTGGACAAATTCCAAACTGTATGCAACAGGGTGTTGACAGTGCTGACATCTCCAAGTGGGGAGACTGTTAGTAAAGACGCTGGAGTGGTGAACCCTAGCACCAAGAGATGAGGAGATGAGATGCCTTTTCCAAACTTTTCCCGATCAGACGGTATACCATCCTCTGGGTGTGACAGGCATGTTTTAGGTGTAGGAAGGGTCCCATTCATGTGAGGAGAACACCAGGGGATTTTCAATATCAGTGTCTCTCCGCAACCCAAACTGGGGAATTTTTTAAGCTACGGCTACACATATGTTCATTAAGGGCCTTGGGAAGTAGGCAGAGTCCAAACTTTAGATGATTGAAGTCTTCAGGGTCAGAAGCACTCACCACTGTCTTCCCTTAGGTTCCATTTTTACTGTCATTGATGGATAATGTCAATAAAAATATCTATTCTTTTTCAGATCATTTCCCCTTATAGGTTATTGCAAAATATTGAGTGTAGTTCCCTGTGCTATACAGTAGTTCCTTGCTGATGATTTCATACATAGCAGTGTGTATGTGTTAATCCCAAACTGTTAATTTATCCCTCCTCCTACCACTTCCCTTTGGTAATAATAAATTATAAGATTTTATGCTTCTCAGAAATGGGGGAGCTGAAAGAGAGGTATCATTTTAAATGCAAAAGCATTTAAAACAAGATTGAAGCTTTAACCAAGATTATTAGATGTACATCCTTGGAAAGAAATCACTTTGTTTCTCTAATATTGACCTGACAAAGAAGACAGACCTTTTCACTGAACTTGCTTATAATAAAGTGATGGAAATATCAAATGGAAGTGTTAGAAACATCTTATTTTACCCGAGCCTTATACACTGTTCTATGTTAATTACAGTTTGGCTCACACATCTGTTCATTGAAGTTACAATGTTCTCAATTTCTGTTACTGATCCTCCAGAGTGGACGCCAACAAGTGTCCCCCTGCCCAGTGTCATTGGAGCCAATAGATCGAGACTGAGTTTGGTTCAAAAGCAAAGGAAACTTTATATTTTGATCAGAGAATGGAGAGGTGCTACCCTGTGGGCTGTGGGCTGGGCTGCTGTGTAGAGATCCTGTCAGAGTCACTGGGAGGGAGGGGGCTGAGCTCTCGAGGACCTGGTTGGCTGCAGCTCAGGCTCTATGTCACGGAGTCTGAACTGGGCCCCAGGAGCTGAAGTGTCATCGAGCCATTCTGCTCTAGGAAATGTGGTCTGAAGTGCCGGGTGTGGAACCTCTGTATGCGGGACACTAGGAGCACCTGAAATTAGACAAAGCACAAAGGATAAAAATGGTTAGACTTTATTTTATTGCCCAGATTCTATTTTTATCTCCCAGGCATTTTTAAGGGGCTTTGCCTGGGACAAACTCCTCTTCTGCCTTTTGTCCCTTTCCTCATTCTTGGAGTGCTATGGGTGCAGACCCTTCTTCTCTAAATGCTGAGTGCTGAGTTAGGAGGCCTCATACCCGTGGGCGAGGGTCAAAACTTCTCCCCAGCAGCCTCCAGGTGACGTTGATTGTCCCCAGGCCTCCTGCCTCCCTGCTCGTCCGCCTGAGCACCAGTATTGGAAGTGTTATAGATTCTAATGACCTTTAAGGGTCCAGAAAGGAGATGTGCAGTGGCGCTGTGAGGTCCAGTTTCACCCCGCCGCACATTTGTTCAACCACCTTAGGCTGACCGTTTCTGCCAGCCTAGATGCTCTGACTGACCGTTTCTGCCAGCCTAGATGCTCTGACCAACAGTCTGCGCTTTCTTCCATTAGGCCCCTGAATTAATGTAAAAACAGCACCAGGTGTCAGGACCCTGCCCGCTCAGCTCCCAGACACTCCAGGGTTAGTGGTGATGAAGGATCATGATGGTCACTGAGTCAAGAGCCTTTGGAAGTAAACAGGAGTCCAGCCGGTCTTATTGGCCACCATCATCAGGGTGTCTGTAGGCTTTTCTATGGTGACAGCATGATATACGGTTCCCCTGCCAAGATTATTAGCTCCTCTCTGGGTACAGTAAGTACTGCAAGCAGTAGTCTACTCTTTTGGGACACACTCTTGTTGTTTTATGAGAGAAACTCCAGGTCAAGTGATGGTCACACGGGTCGTCATGGTGCCCCGTTGCCCCCGGTTATCTCTCTGGAGGTTGGAGTTGGAGGGCCTCCTCAATCGAGGTCAGTGTGCCCACGGAGCAAACCCTGCAACTTCAGGGCATGGTTGGGGGTTAGGATCACCACGTGGGGTCCGTTTCCCTTAGAAGGGAGGTGGCTTTTTGGGCTGCTGATATCTAGGTTTTCAGATACCACCAGTATCTTGGCCAGATGTGGCAGTGGGCCAAGCCCCTTGGTGACCATAGTTTATCCTACCTGGATGGCATTCTTGCATTGTTCCATTTCAAGTGGTCCCAGTTTTTGCACTAATACTCCAATGGCGATTCACCTTTCAACAGGAATGTAAAGGTCAAAGGGTTTAGCTAAATTAGGGAGTTCCAGGGCAAGGGTCTGAATTGACTGCTCTTTCCATTCTTGAAAGGCCACTTCTGGATTCTATTCAAAAGGATCATCATCTTTTCCTTTCAGTGTTTCATATAGAGGCCCAGCTAGTAGACTGTAGTTAGGGATCCAGAGGCAGGAAACCCTGGCTTCCCCAGGAACCCCTAAGCTGTCTTCTAGTTTCAGAAAAGGGTAAGGCTGTAAATTGTTTCTTCCCTTTCCTGGGATGGGCTTCTCCGACCTTCTGTGAGAATGAAGCCCAGGCAGGTCACCGTAGTCTGTGATATTTGAGCTTTTTCGTGGACAACTTCTATCCTTTATTGGCTTGGTAGGTCTGAGGACTCCTTAGTAGGGCTGGCGATCAGAATGTCGTCTGAATATTGAAGGAGTGTTTCCTTTTCCAGAGGTAGAAGTTTTAGGTCTTTAGCTGAGCTTTCCCCAAAGATGGTGTGGGAATTTTTGAACCCTTGGGGCAAGACAGCCTGGAAGTATTGTTTTAGTTGTATGTTGAGTCCTGTCACTGACAAGCCAAAATTTCTTGTGACTCTGGGACTAATGGAATACAAAAGAAGGCATCATTGAAGAGTAATACAGAATACCAAGTCCTGGTGGTTGGTACAATGAACAGCAGGGTGTAGGATTTAGGAACTACTGGAGGTATATCCTCGGTGGCTTCACTGACTGTCCTGACATCCTTTACCAGGACTCCAGCAGCCCATGGGGCTCTCGAGGTCAGGCCAATCCCAGGATATGGAGCTCACCTGGGCAGGTACCCTACCCCCACCCCAGCCCACGGGGCTCTCGTGTTCAGGCCCCTCCCAGGATATGGGATTCCCTGGGCAGGTCCTCTGCAGTCCATGGGGCTCCCGTGGTCAGGCCCCTCCCAGGATACAGAGCTACCCTTGCAGGTACCGTGGCAGGGCTGGGCACACAGGAACCATGCACATAGCCCTCATTGCAGAGCACTCCCAGCTCACCTGTCGCTCAGATCTGACACAGAGCACCTCAGAGCAGGACTTGAACTAACAAAGAGCAGCTCTGACAGGTCTGTGACCCTGGGCATCACTCTGTGCGGCCTCCCTCCACCTGGTCTTCCAGAGACTTCCACTGCACCCGGGGCACCAGGCCTCTGTCTCCACCCACCACCCACCCCTCCTCTCCCTGACTCCTGGGTTCCTCTCATTAAGAGAGGGTTTTCTTGAAGTTGTCTCCCACTCATGGGCCAGATAATATAATTAGAAAACAAGCCAGAGCTGCAGCCCCTTGTCTATCCTGACTCTCAGGAGCCCACACCTGTTCCTTGGAGCTGGCCGATTCAGCAAGTTCCATTTTCTGCAACTGTGAGCCCCTGAGTGGTGATTATTGGCTGGCCTGGGAAGCCTGACCGTGCCGGCCAGCCCTCCCCAGGTGTGCCTGGGTTGAGATCAATATAAACACCGCTCCAGGCAGCAAGAGCCCCTGCAGCTGTGCCTGACGCCATTTTCTCTGCCCTGTCAGCAGTCTCGGGGCTGGGCTGGTGGGAGGGAGTGAGAGGCCACAGCTTTGTGGGTGTCCCAGTGTGAGTGGGGCTCTGCTGGACTTTCTGCAGCAGTTGCCAAGATGCTACCTGCTAAAGAAGAGGATGTGTCACCCACACCTGCCGCTGGAATTTCTCCCTGGGCACAGGTGAGGAAGGAAGAAAGCAGTGGGGGCCGGGACAGCAGGGGTATCTCAGGCAGGGAAATGGAGAGCTTCCAGAAGAGCACCCAGGGCCAGGACCATCCTGGCTGGCCTGCAGGCACCAAGTCGGCTGGCATGCTGTCCCTCATATGGCTCCATGGCCCTTCCTCTAGGTTTTCAAGTCCTTGTACATATTCAGGTGTTTTACCTGGGAAGGGTGGGAACATTTCAGCAGCAGATGGCCTGGGGCTCAGCCCACATTTACTCACAGATACCTCGGCACGGTCCCCCAGCTTTGCAGTGAGGACGCTTGTTGCGAGGAGCATGCTGGCTGAATGGGAGATGATTCCCCACCACTGACCAACTTCAGAATTGTTTGCAATTGGAGCAAGTGCCCTGAAACGGTTTTCCTCTGTGTAACTGGTGGGTTCTGTTCTTTTTTATCTTTTTTTCATTTTTGGTTCAAGGTAAATTTTATTCCTCTTTTGTGTATTTAGAGATATAAGCATGGAAATAATTTATTCATATAAATACATGTATGTGAAGGGAAGAATATTTTTTCTGTTTTATTTTTTTAATTTTATTTTTTTATTTTGAATTTAATTTTATATTTTTATACAGCAGGTTGTTTTTGGTTATCTACTTTATACATATAAATGTATACATACCAATCCCAATATCTCAACTCCTCCCACCACCATCCCCAACAGCTTTCCCCCCTTGTTGTCCATACGTTTGTTGTATACATGTGTTGCTCTATTTCTGCCTTGCAAAACGGTTCATCTGTACAATTTTTCTAGGTTCCACATATATGCATTAATATACAAGATTTGTTTTTCTCTTTCTGACTTACTTCACTCTGTATGACAGTCTCTAGATCCATCAACGTCTCTACAAATGTCCCAATTTCATTCCTTTTTATGGCTTAGTAACATTCCATTTTATATATGTACCACATCTTTATGCATTCGTCTGTCTGTGGGCATTTAGGTTGCTTCCATTACCTGGATAGTGTAAATAGTGATGCAATGAACATTGTGGTGAATGTCTCTTTTTGATTTATGGTTTTGTCTGGGTATATGCCCAGTAGAGGGATTGCTGTATCATATGGTAATTCTATTCGTAGTTTTATAAGAAACTCCATAATGTTCTCCACAGTGACTGTATCAATTTACATTCCCAACAATAGTGGAAGAGGATTCCTTATCTCCACACCGTTTCCAGCATTTGTTGTTCGTAGATTTTCTGATGATGCCCATTCTAATAGGTGTGAGGTGATACACCATGGATGAGTCTATTTCGTTGAGCAAAGAGTAGGTCTTGTTTATTACGTATTTGGCTTATGGAATGGTATGTGTGCTAATTTCAATCTGTTTTTATACAGCAGCCCAACTCAACTTTCCCCTTAAGCAAGCATAAGGTTTTTATCTAACTGTGAGACTCTGTTCGGTTTTGTAATTCAGTTTATGTGTAGCCAAGTTTACACTCCCTCTATTAGTGATATCTTATGATAATTATCTTTCTTTGTGTGACATATTTCTCTTAGAATCATCATAATTAAATCCACTCAATTTGCTGCTACAGGCCTGATGACATTGATTTCACTGCTGAGTGATATTCCGTTGTACGTAAGTAGCACAACTTCTTTATCCATTTTTTTCTTTCTGGGATATTTAATTTGTACTGGACTCGAGGTTCTTGTAAACACAGCAGCCCTAAATTTTGTGTTGGCTGTGTCTTGTTGATTTTAATTTTCCTAAGCTATAGGGCCAAAAGTGGAAGTGCCCTAGGCTCTGTAGCTTTGTTTTTTAGATGTTTCAGGATACACCATGAACATCTCCAGAGTGTCTGTTGGCAATTTACATCCCGCCCATCAGCATAACACGGCTCCCTGTTCTCCATGGCCTGTCCTGTGTTTCTGGTTTTTACACTTTATTCAGATGGCCTTTTTGACGAATGGGAAATGTGACTTCATTGTAGTGTGGATTTCCATTGCTGGAGTGCTTGGTTGGCCAAAATGTTCATATGCGTTTTTTCCTGAATATATTCAGGAAAAATGTATACGCACTTTTTGTCCATGTGCATCACTGTCAAAGATCTGCCGCTTTTCATATGCTTTAAATGCATTTCCAATCTACCTCTTGAAATATGATTCCTGCAATTCTGCCTCGTTTTCAAGTCCTCTTTGCAGACTTACTTCGATATATTTTTGCCAATAGCTGTCATTTATCTCTGCAGGTTTGTGAATTACAGTGCCCCTGAGCTCCTTTCTTAACTCGCTTCCTTGTAAGCTGGCCACAAAACTGCAGGTTTCCTTCAGGCCGTAATCAGGGTCCGGCACGGCACTCTGAGCCTTTGGTTAATTCCTCTTCCTGGTGGGAAATTAGAGTTAAATGTGCCCCTCCAGACACCTGCCTCACTCCCAGCCACATGGTGATGTATGTCCTCAGGTTTGAGGCCATATGTGATGGGTTCCTCATCTTTTGATGATGTGGCCCCACTGGTGTGTGGACACTCCTGCCTGGTTCCCATCCCCTTGGTGATGTGGGCCCTCTGGTGAGACTCTGATCCTGGTTGGGTTCCTCACACATCCGTGAGGTGAGCCCTCTTCTCTGAGGTCACTCCTGCCTGGCTGGCACAACCCGCCTTGCTGACTTCGGCACCCTGGTGGCAGTTGGAGCCTGCTGGGAGCCTCCTTCCCGCGGTGATGAGGCCCTCTGGCGTCAGACCCTAATGGCGGGGTTCCCACATTTTCTGATACGTGCTAAGTGGTGCGAGGGCACTCCTGCCATGTTCCCATCCTCATGAGCGTGTGGGCCTTCTGTTCTGAGGTCCTAACGGCTGGGTTGCTCACACTTTCATGATGTGGGCCCTCTGCTGTGAGGTCAGTCCTGCCTGGCTGGCGCACGTCGCCTTGGCAACGTGGATCCTCTGGTGGCAGTTGGAGCGTGCTGGGGCCTCCTCCCCTCAGTGATGAGGGCCTTCTGGTGTCAGGCCCTAAGTGCTGGGCTCCACACATTTTCTGATGTGTGCCCAGTGGTGCGAGTCACTCCTGCCAGGTTCCCATCCCCATGGGCATGTGGGACTTCTGTTCTGTGGTCCCAACTGCTGGGTTGCTCACAGTTTCATGATGTGGGCCCTTTGCTGTGTGTTCACTCTGGCCTGTATCCCATAGTGTCAGTGCTCTGGGCCTCCCGCTTGGAGATGCCAACTTCTCGATTCCTCACCTTTTTTATTCTATGGGCCCTCGGTTGTGCGTCTCCTACTGCATGCCTCACTCCCAGCCCGTTCGTGATGTGTGTCCCCTTGTTTGAGGCCACATGTGCTGTGTTCTTCACCTTTCTATAATGTGGCCACACTGGTGTGAGGACACTCTTGCCTGGTTCCCATTCCCTTGGTGATGTTGGCCCCACTGGTGTTAGGACAGTCTTGCCTGGTTCCCATCACCTTGGTGATGTTGGCCCTCTGGTGAGAGTCTGATCCTGGTTAGGTTCCTCACCCTTCTGTGAGGTGGGCCCTCTGCTCAGAGGTCACTCCTGCCTGGCTGGCACACCCCGCCTTGGCAACATCGGCCATATGGTGGCAGTTGGAGCCTGCTGGGAGTCTCCTCCCCTCGGTGATGAGGGCCCTCTGGCCTCAGGCCCTAACTGCTGGGTTCCCACATTTTCTGATTCGTGCTAAGTGGTGCAAGGACACTCCTGCCAGGTTCCCATCCCCATGGGGATGTGAGCCTTCTGCTCTGAGGTCCCAACGGCTGTGTTGCTCAAAGTTTCATGATGAGGGCCCTCTGGTGTGAGTTCACTCCGGCCTAGATCCCATAGCCTCGCTGCTCCTGGCTGCCTACCGGAGGTTCCAACTGTGGGATTCCTCACCTTTTTTATTCTATGTTCCCTCTGTTTTGAGGATACTCCAGCCTGCCTCACTCCCAGCCCCTTGGTGATGTCTGTCCTCAGGTTTGAGGCCACGTGTGCTGGGTCCCTCAAATTATGGTGATGTAGCCCCACTGGTGTGAGGACACTCCTGCCTGGTTCCCATTCCCTTCGTGATGTTGGCCCTCTGGTGACAGTCTGATCCTTGTTGGGTTCCTCACACTTCTGTGAGGTGGGCTTTCTGCTCTGAGGTCACTCCTGCCTGGCTGGCGCACCCCGCCTTGGTGACATCAGCCTTATGGTGGCAGTTGGAGCCTGCTGGGAGCCTCCTCCCCTTGGTGATGAGGGTCCTCTGGCCTCAGGTCCTAAGTGCTGGGTTCCCACATTTTCTGAATCGTGGAAGTGGGCCGAGGACACTCCTGTCAGGTTCCCATCCCCATAGGGATGTGGGCCTTCTTCTCTGAGGTCCCATCCGCTGGGTTGCTCACAGTTTCATCATGTGGGACCTCTGCTGTGATTTCGCTGTGGCCTGGATCCCATAGACTCTGTGCCCTGGGCGGCCTACTGGCCGGTTCCAACTGCTGGATTCCTCACAACTTTTATTCTGTGGGCTCTGTTTTGTGAGGATACTCCTGCTTGCCTCACTCCTAGCCCCTTGGAGATGTGGGTCCCCTGTTTTAGGCCACATGTTCTGGGTTCCTCACCTTTCTATAATGTGGCCACAATTGTGTGAGGACACTCCTGCCTGGTTCCGATCCCCTTGGTGATGTGGGCCCTCTGGTGAGAGTCTTATCCTGGCTGGTTTCCTCACCCTTCTGTGAGGTAGGCCCTCTGTGGTGAGGTCACTCCTGCCTGGCTGGCACACATCACCTTGGTGACGTGGGCCCTCAGTTGGGAGTTGGTGTCTGCTGCGAGTCTCCGTCCCTCGGTAATGAGGGCCCTCTTGCGTCAGACCCTAACTCCTGGGCTCCCAAAATTTGTGGATGTGCGACCTGTGGTGCGAGTACACTCCTGTCAGGTTCCCAACCCCATGGGAATTTGGGCCTTCTGCTCTGAGGTCCCAACGACTGGGGTGCTCACAGTTTCATGATGAGGGCCCTCTGATGTGCGTTCATTCCGGCCTAGATCCCAAAGGGTTGCTGCTCCTGGGCGCCTGCTGGGAGGTTCCAACTGCGGGATTCCTCACCTTTTTTATTCTATGGGCCCTCTGTTTTGAGGCTCCTCCTGCCTGCCTCAATCCCAGCTCCCTTGTGATGTGTGTCCTCTGGTGTGAGGCCACGTGTGCTGGGTCCCTCACTTTTCGGTGATGTGGCCCCACAAGTGTGAGGACACTCCTGCCTGGTTCCCATTCCCTTGGTGATGTGGCCCCTCTGGTGAGAGTCTGATCCTCGCTGGCTTCCTTACCGTTCTGTGAGGTGGGCCCTGTGTTCTGAGGTAACTCCTGCCTGGCTTGCTCCAATTGCCTTGGTGACGTCGGCCCTCTGGTGGCAATTGGATCCTTTTGGAGACTCCTATCCTCGGTGATGAGGTCCCTCTGGCGTCAGGCTCTAACTGCTGGGCCCCCCAGGTTTTCTGATGTGAGCCCAGTGATGCCAGGACACTCGTGAAATGTTCCCATCCCCATGGTGATATGGGCCTTCTGCTCTGAGGTTCCAATGACTGGGTTGCTCACAGTTTCCTGATGTTAGCTCTCTGGTGTTAGTTCACTCATTCCTAGATTCCATAGCCTCTGTACTCTGGGCCACCTGCTGGGAAGTTCCAACTGCTGGGTTCCTCACCTTTTTTATTCTTTGGGCCCTGTGTTGGGAGGCTCCTCCTGCCTGTGTCACTCCCAGCCCCTTGGTGATGTAGGTCCTCTGGTTTGTGGCCACATGTGCCAGTTTCCTCATCTTTTAATGATGTGGCCCCACTGGTGTGAGGACACTCGTGCCTGGTTCCTGTCCCCTTGGTGATATGGGCCCTCTGGTGAGAGTCTGATCCTGGTTGGGTTCCTCACACTTCTTTGAGGTGGGCCGTCTGCTGTGAGGTCACTCCTGCCTGGCTGGCACACCCCTCCTTGGTGACGTGGGCCCTCTTGTGGTAGTTGGAACATGCTGGGAGCCTCCTCCCCTCAGTGATGAGGGCCCTCTGGCGTCAGGCCCTAACTGCTGGGTACCCACATTTTCTGATATGTGCTAAGTGGTGCAAGGACACTCCTGCCATGCTCCCAACACCTTGGGGATGTGGACCTTCTGCTCTGAGGTCCAAATGGCTGGGTTGCTCGCAGTTTCATGATGTGGACCCTCTGCTGTGAGTTTACTGCGGCCTGAATCGCATAGACTTGGTGCTCTTAGCCGCCTGCTGGAAGGTTCCCATTGCTGGATTCCTCAGCTTTTTTATTCTATGGGCCCTGTGTTGTGAGGCTACTCCTGCCTGCCTCATTCCGAGCCCCTTGGAGATGTGGGTCTTCTGGTTTAGGCCACATGTGCTGGGTTCCTCACCTTTCTATGATGTGGCCACACTGGTGTGAAGACTCTCCTGCCTGGTTCTGATCACCTTGGTGATGTGGGCCCTCTGGTGAGAGTCTTATCCTGGCTGTGTTCCTCACCCTTCTGTGAGGTAGGCCCTCTGCGGTGAGGTCACTCCTACCTGGCTGTCACACGTCACCTTGGCGACGTGGGCCCTCAGTTGGGTGTTGGTGCCTGATTGGAGTCTCCTCCCCTTGGTAATGAGGGCCCTCTGGCGTCAGGCCCCAACTCCTGGGCTCCCTAAATTCTCTGATGTGTGCTCTGTGGTGCGAGTACACTTCTGACAGGTTCCCAACCCCATGGGAATGTGGGCCTTCTGCTCTGAGATCCCAACGCCTAGGTTGCTCACAGTTTCAGGATGACGGCCCTCTCGTGTGAGATCACTCCGGCCTGGATCCCATAGTCTCGCTGCTCCTGGCCGCCTGCTGGGAGGTTCTAACTGCGGGATTCTTCACCTTTTTAATTCTATGGTCCCTCTGTTTTGAGGCTCCTCCTGCCTGCCTCAATCCCAGCTCCCTTGTGATGTGTGTCCTCTGGTTTGTGGCCACGTGTGCTGGGTCCCTCAGTTTTCGGTGATGTGGCCCCACTAGTGTGAGGACACTCCTGCCTGGTTCCCATTCCCTTGGTGATGTGGGCCCTCTGGTGAGAATCTGATCCTCTTTGGTTCTTCACACTTCTGTGAGGTTGACCCTCTGCTCTGAGATCACTCCTGCCTGGTTGTCGCACTCCGCATTGGTGACGTCGCCCCTCTGGTAGCAGTTGGAGCTGGCTGGGAGCCACCGCCCCTCGGTGATGAGGGCCCTCTGGCATCAGGCACTAATTGCTGGGCTCCCCACATTTTTTCATGTGTGCCCACTCTTGTGATGACACTCCTGCTTGTTTCCCTTCCCCATGGGGATGTGGGCCTTCTGCTCTGAGGTCACAATGGCTGGGTTGCTTACAGAATCACAATGAGGGCCCTCTGTTGTGAGTTCATGCCGGCCTGGATCTCATAGCCTCAGTGCTCTGGGCCGCCTGCTAGGAAGATCCAGCTGCTGGTTTCCACACAATTTGTATACAATGGGACATGTGAGGTTAATCCTGCCTGCCTCACTCCGAAACCCATGGTGATGTGGGTCCTCTGATTTGAGGCCACATGTGCTGGGTACCTCAACTTTTGATGATGTGGCCCCACGGGTGTGAGGACACTCCTGCCTGGTTCCCATCACCTTGGTGATGTTGGCCCTCTGGGGAGAGTCTGATCCTGGCTGGGTTCCTTACCATTCTGTGCAGTGGGCCCTCTGATGTCAGGTCACTCCTGCCTGGCTAGCTTACATCGCCTTGGTGACGTGGGTCCTCTGTTGGCCACTGGAGCATGCTGGGAGCCTCCTACTCCCGTTAATGATGGCCCTGGAAAAAACGCATATGCCCTTTTTGGCCAAGTGCTTCATTGACGAGGTTCTGCCACTTCTCTTATGCTTTCAGAGCAATTCACGTCTACCTCCTGAAATCGGATTCCGGCAATTCTGCCCCACTTTCAAGTCCTCTTTGCAGCCTTAATTCAATATATTTTTCTACAATTTCTGTCATTTATAAGTCTGCAGGTATGTGAATGACAGTGCCCCTGAGCTCCTTTCCTCAACTCGCTTTCTTGTGAGCTGGCCACAAAATCGCAGGATTGCTTCAGGCCCTAATCTTGTTCCAGCATGGCATGCTGAGCCTTTGGTTAATTCCTCTTCCTGTTGGGAAATGAGTGTTAAAATTGCCCGTGCATACTGGGCATATACCCTGAGAAAACCAAAATTCAAAAAGAGTCATGTACCAAAATGTTCATTGCAGCTCTATTTACAATAGCCTGGAGATGGAAAGAACCTAAGCGCCCATCATTGGACGAATGGATAAAGAAGATGTGGCACATATACACAATGGAATATTACTCAGCCTTAAAAAGGAATGAAACTGAGTTATTTGTAATGAGATGGATAGACCTAGAGTCTGTCATACAGAGTGAAGTAAGTCAGAAAGAAAAAGACAAATACCGTATGCTAACACATATATATGGAATTTAAAGGCAAAAAATGTCATGAAGAACCTAGGGATAAGACAGGAATAGAGGCGCAGACCTACTGGAGAACGGAATTGAGGATATGGGGAGGGGGAAGGGTGAGTTTTGACAGGGCGAGAGAGAGTCATGGATATATACACACTAACAAACGTAGTAAGGTACATAGCAAGGGGGAAGCAGCAACAAGGCACAGGGATATTAGCTCGGGGCGTTGGGACAACCTGGAGGGGTGGGAGGGAGAGAGAGGGAGGGAGGGAGACACAAGAGGGAAGACACATGGGAGTATATGTATTTGTATAGCTGATTCACTTTGTTATAAAGCAAAAACTAACACACCATTGTAAAGCAATTATACCCCAATAAAGATGTTAAAAAAAAAATTTGCCCGTGCACACACCTACACATAGTCTCCCGTTGGTTCTCCGTATTCCTGTTCATCTTGCGCAGAAATTGCAAGCAGTGCCAAACAGGAGGTTAAAGGCACTGACTCTACAAATGGGGAGAGTGTAAGAAAAGGGTCTGGAATGGTGAACCTGAGTACCAGGGGACGAAAACTGACATGCATGTAAAAAGGTTTCCCAGTCACACGGTGGAGAATACTCTGGATTTCCCATGCAAATTTTAGCTGAAGGAAGAATCCCTTGAACCTGGAGAGTTGGGAACCATGGAATGGGTGCCAGGCAGTATGACTTCAAAGGGTCTGCATTTGCTCACTCAAACTCACCAATGCAATCAGCCCAAAGTGTCCAGCCTTATCTCTCACCCAGCTCTGGGTGTAGATGTGGTAAATCCAGGTTGCATCACAAGCCCTGTGTGAGTTATTTAAGAATTGTTCTCTATTTCACTGTCATTGTGTTTTCTTTTTGAAATTTTTTTTGATACTGGGATTTATCCGATGTTCAATGCTGCGTTAATGCTGCTGTACACACTCTTGATTCTCTTACGGAGACATATAAATCCATGGGTTTTAAGATTCTTCCTAGGCAGGTATATTCCTAGGCGTTGAATATGTGGTGTTGAGTCCATTTAGTTGAGCAAGGAGTAAGTCTTGTCTATTATATATTTGGCTTATGGAACGGTATCTGTGCTAATTTCAGTCTCTGGTTTTATGCAGCACCCCAAGGCACCTTTCCCCATAAGCAAGCACTAGTTGGTTTTCTAAATTTGAGACCCTGTTCTGTTTTGTAATTCAGTTCATGTGTAGTCAAGTTTATATTCCGTGTATTAGTGATATCTTATGATGTTTCTTTTTCTGTGTGACTTATTTCACGTAGAATCACCGTACCTGAATCCACTCACTATGCCACTACGGGCCGGATGACACAGATTTCATTGCTGAGTGGTATTCCATTGTACGTACGTACCACGACTTCTTAATCCATTGTATGCTCTCTGAGATATTTACCTGGTACTGTAAACGAGGTTCTTGTAAACAGAGAGGTCCCAAACTTTGAGGTGGCTATGTGTTTTTGATTTTAATTTCCCTAAGCTGTAGGACCATAAGTGGAAGTGCCATAGGCTGTATTGCTTTGTTTCTCATGTGTTTCAGGAAACACATAACACTTCTGCAGAATGGCTGTTGGCAATTTACATCATATGAATCAGCAAAATAAGGATCAATGTTTTCCATTGCCTGTCCTCCGTTTCTAGATTTTACAATTTTTTAAATGGCCCTTTTGCCCTGGGGGGCACTGAGACTTCATTGTAGTGCAGATTTCTTTACAAGCTTGCTTGGTTGGTCAAAAAGGGCATATGCGTTTTTTCCTGAATATATTCAGGAAACACGCATACGCCCTTTTTGGCCAAGTGCATCATTGTCGACGTTCTGCCTCTTTTCCTATGCTTTCAGGACAATTCCAGTCTACCCCCTGCAATCGTTTTCCTGAAATTCTGCCCCGCTTTTGAGTCGCCTTCGCAGGCTTACTTCAATATATTTTTGGAGGATAGCTGTTTTTCATAACTCTGCAGGTTTGTGAATTACAGTGCCCCTGAGCTCCTTTCTTCAACTCGCTTTCTTGTGAGCTGGGCACAAAACCGTAGGATTGCTTCAGGCCCTAATCTCTTTCCGGCAAGGCACGCTGAGCCTTTGTTTAAATCCTCTTACTGGTGGGAAATGAGCGTTACATTTGCCCGTGCATACACCTACAGCTAATCTCTCATTGGTTCTCCCTATTCCTGTTCATCTTGTGCAGAAATTGCAAGCTGTGCCAAACAGGAGGTTAAAGGCACTGACTCTCCAAGAGGGGAGAGTGTTAGTAAAGCATCTGGAATGGTGAACACGAGGACCAGGATACGAAAACTGAGATGCATTTTAAATCATTTCCCAATCACATGGTGGACCATACTCTGGGTTTCCCATGCATGTTTTAGATGGAGGAAGAATCCCTTGAACCTTGAGATTTGGGACCCATGGAATGGGTACCATGCAGTATGACTTCAAAGGGTCTGCATTTGCTCACCGAAACTCACCAATGCTATCAGCCTGAAGTGTCCAGCCTTACGTCTCAACCAGCTCTGGGTGTAGATGTGGAAAATCCCGGTTGCATCACATGCCCTGAGAGAATTATTTAAGAATTGCTCTCTGTTTCACTGTCATTGTGTTTTGTTTTTGAAATTTATTTTGATAATGGGATTTATCGGATTTTCACTGCTGCGTTTATGCCGCTGTACACACGCTTGATTCTCTTACGGAGACATATAAATCCATGGGTTTTAAGATTCTTCCTAGTCAGGTATATTCCTAGGCGTTGAATATGTGGTGTTGAGTCCATTTCGTTGGGCAAGGAGTAGGTCTTGTCTATTACATATTTGGCTTATGGAATGTTATCTGTGCTAATTTCAGTCTCTGATTTTATGCAGCACCCCAAGGCACCTTTCACCATAAGCAAGCACTAGTTGGTTTTCTAAATTTGAGACCCTGTTCTGTTTTGTAATTCAGTTCATGTGTAGTCAAGTTTACATTCCGTGTATTAGTGATATCTTATGATGTTTCTTTTTCTGTGTGACGTGGTTCATGTAGAATCACCGTACCTGCATCCACTCACTATGCTGCTACGGGCCTGATGACACAGATTTCATTGCTGAGTGATATTGCATTGCACGTACGTGCCACAACTTCTTTATCCATTTTTTGCTTTCTGGGATATTTACCTGGTATTGTAGAGGAGCTACTTGGGAACACAGCCGCCCCAAACTTTGGGGTGGCTCTCTGTTTTTTATTTTAATTTCACTAAGCAATAGGACCATAAGTGCAATTGCCATAGGTGGGTTGTTTTTTTTCTTACGTGTTTCAGGAAACACCATACACTTCTCCAGGCTGGCTGCTGGCAATTTACATCCTGCCAATCAGCATAACAAGGCTCCCTGTTCTCCATATCCTGTCCTACCTTTCTGGATTTTACACTGTTTTCAGATGGACCTTTTGCCCAGGGGGCAGTGAGACTTCATTGTAGTGCAGATTTCCTTTACAGGCTTGCTTGGTTGGCCAAAAAGTGCCTATGCGTTCTTTCCTGAATATATTCAGGAAAAAACGCATACGCCCTTTTTGGCCAAGTGCATCATTGTCGACGTTGTGCCTCTTTTCCTATGCTTTCAGTGCAATTCCAGTCTACCCCCTGCAATCGTTTTCCTGAAATTCTGCCCCGCTTTCAAGTCCCCTTCGCAGGCTTACTTCAATATATTTTTGGAGGATAGCTGTCATTTATAACTCTGCAGGTTTGTGAATTACAGTGACCCTGAGCTCCTTTCTTCAACTCGCTTTCTTGTGAGCTGGGCACAAAACCGCAGGATTGCTTCAGGCCCTAATCTGTTTCTGGCAGTGCACACGGAGCCTTTGGTTAATTCTTCTTCCTGGTGGGCAATGAGCGTTACATTTGCCCGTGCAGACACCTATAGCTAGTCTCTCATTGGTTCTCCCTATTCCTGTTCATCTTGCACAGAAATTGCAAGCTGTTCCAAAGAGGAGGTTAAAGGCACTGACTCTCCAAGCGGGGAGAGTGTTTGTAAAGCATCTGGAATGGTGAACCCGAGGACCAGGATATGAAAACTGAGATGCATTTTAAATCGTTTCCCAATCAAACGGTGGACCATACTGTGGGTTTCCCATGCATGATTTAGCTGGAGGAAGAATCCCTTGAACCTGGAGAGTTGGGACCCATGGAATGGGTACCATGCAGTATGACTTCAAAGGGTCTGCATTTGCTCACCAAAACTCACCAATGCTATCAGCCTGAAGTGTCCAGCCTTATGTCTCAAACAACTCTGGGTGTAGATGTGGTCAATCCCGGTTGCATCATATGCCCTGAGTGAATTATTTAAGAATTGCTCTCTATTTCACTGTCTTTGTGTTTTGTTTTTGAAATTTATTTTGATAATGGGATTTATCGGTTTTTCACTGCTGCATTTCAGCCGCTGTATACACGCTTCATTCTCTTACGGAGACATATATATCCATGGGTTTTAAGATTCTTCCTGGTCAGGTATATTCCTAGGCGTTGAATATGTGGTGTTGGGTCCATTTCGTTGAGTAAGGTGTAGGTCTTGTCTATTACATATTTGGCTTATGGAAAGTTATCGGTGCTAATTTCAGTCTCTGGTTTTATGCAGCACACCAACGCACCTTTCCCCATAAGCAAGCACTAGTTGGTTTTCTAAATTTGAGACCCTGTTCTGTTTTGTAATTCATTTCATGTGTAGCCAAGTTTACATTCCGTGTATTAGTGATATCTTATGATGTTTCTTTTTCTGTGTGACGTAGTTCACGTAGAATCAGCGTACCTGCATCCACTCACTATGCCGCTACGGGCCTGATGACACAGTTTTCATTGCTGAGTGATATTGCATTGTACGTACGTGCCACAACTTCTTTACCCATTTTTTGCTTTCTGGGATATTTACCTGATACTGTAGACGAGCTTCTTGTGAACACAGCCGTCCCAAATATTGGGGTGGCTGTCTGTTTTTGATTTTAATTTCCGTAAGCTATAGGACCATAAGTGGAAGTGCCATAGGCTGTGTTGCTTTGTTTCTATGTGCTTCAGGAAACACCATACACTTCTCCAGGGTGGCTGCTGGCAATTTACATCCTGCCAATCAGCATAACAAGGCTCCCTGTTCTCCATCTCCTGTCCTACCTTTCTGGATTTTACACTTTTTTCAGATGGCCCTTTTGCCCCGGGGGCAGTGAGACTTCATTGTAGTGAAGGCTTGTAGTGAAGGATTTACTGGCTTCCTTGGTTGGCCAAAAAGGGCGTATGCGTTTTTTCTTGAATACAGGAAAAAACGCATACGCCCTTTTTGGCCAAGTGCATCATTGTCGACGTTGTGCCTCTTTTCGTATGCTTTCAGGGCAATTCCAGTCTACCCCCTGAAATCGTTTTCCTGACATTCTGCCCCGCTTTCAAATGCCCTTTCCAGGCTTACTTCAATATACTTTTGGAAGATAGCTGTCATTTATAACTCTGCAGGTTTGTGAATTACAGTGCCCCTGAGCTCCTTTCTTCAACTCGCTTTCTTGTGAGCCTGGCACAAAACCGCAGGATTGCTTCAGGCACTAATCTGTTTCCAGCAGGGCACGCTGAGCCATTGGTTAATTCCTCTTCCTGGTGGGAAATGAGCATTACATTTGCCCGTGCAGACACCTACAGCTAGTCTCTCATTGGTTCTCCGTATTCCTGTTCATCTTGCACAGAATTTGCAAGCTGTGCCAAAGAGGAGGTTAAAGGCACTGACTCTCCCAGCGGGGAGAGTGTTAGTAAAGCATCTGGAATGGTGAACCCGAGGACCAGGATACGAAAACTGAGATGCATTTTAAATCGTTTCCCAATCTCAGGGTGGACGATACTCTGGGTTTCCCATGCATGTTTTAGCTGGAGGAAGAATCCCTTGAAACTGGAGAGTTGGGAACCATGGAATGGGTACCATGCAGTATGACTTCAAAGGGTCTGCATTTGCTCACCGAAACTCACCAATGCTATCAGCCTGAAGTGTCCAGCCTTATGTCTCAACCAGCTCTGGGTGTAGATGTGGTCAATCCCGGTTGCATCACATGCCCTGAGTGAATTATTTAAGAATTGCTCTCTATTTCACTGTCTTTGTGTTTTGTTTTTGAAATTTATTTTGATAATGGGATTTATCGGATTTTAATGCTGCATTTCGGCCGCTGTACACATGCTTGATTGTCTTACGGAGACATATATATCCATGGGTTTTAAGATTCTTCCTAGTCAGTTATATTCCTAGGCGTTGAATATGTGGTGTTGGGTCCATTTCGTTGAGCAAGGAGTAGGACTTGTCTATTACATATTTGGCTTATGGAAAGTTATCTGTGCTAATTTCACTCTCTGGTTTTATGCAGCACCCCAAGACACCTTTCCCCATAAGCAAGCACTAGTTGGTTTTCTAAATTTGCGACCCTGTTCTGTTTTGTAATTCAGTTCATGTGTAGTCAAGTTTACATTCCGTGTATTAGTGATATCTTATGATGTTTCTTTTTCTGTGTGACATAGTTCACGTAGAATCACCATACCTGCATCCACTCACTATGCCGCTACGGGCCTGGTGACACAGATTTCATTGCTGAGTGATATTGCCTTGCAAGTACGTGCCACAACTTCTTTATCCATTTTTTGCTTTCTGGGATATTTACCTGGTACTGTAGACGAGCTTCTTGGGAACACAGCCGTCCCAAACTTTGGGGTGGCTCTCTGTTTTTGATTTTAATTTCCCTAAGCAATAGGACCATAAGTGCAATTGCCATAAGCTGTGTTGCTTTGTTTCTGACGTGTTTTAGGAAACACCATACACTTCTCCAGGGTGGCTGCTGGCAATTTACATCCTGCCAATCAGCATAACAAGGCTCCCTGTTCTCCATATCCTGTCCTAACTTTCTGGATTTTACAATTTTTTCAGATGGCCCATTTGCCCTGGGGGGCAGTGAGATTTCATTGTAATGAAGGCTTGTAGTGAAGGATTTACAGGCTTGCTTGGTTGGCCAAAAAGGTCGTATGCGTTTTTTCCTGAATATATTCAGGAAAAAACACGTAGGCCCTTTTTGGCCCAGTGCATCATTGTCGACGTTGTGCCTCTTTTCCTATGCTTTCAGGACAATTCCAGTCTACCCCCTGCAATTGTTTTCCTGAAATTCTGCCCCACTTTCAAGTCCCCTTCGCAGGCTTACTTCAATTTATTTTTGGAGGATAGCTGTCAATTATAACTCTGCAGGTTTGTGAATTACAGTGCCTCTGAGCTCCTTTCTTCAACGCGCTTTCTTGTGAGCTGGGCACAAAACCGCAGGATTGCTTCAGGCCCTAATCTGTTTCCAGCAGGGCACACTGAGCCTTTGTTTAATTCCTCTTCCTGGTGGGCAATGAGTGTTACATTTGCCCGTGCAGACACCTACAGCTAGTCTCTCATTGGTTCTCCCTATTCCTGTTCATCTTGCACAGAAATTGCAAACGGTGCCAAACAGGAGGTTAAAGGCACTGACTCTCCAAGCCGGGAGAGTGTTAGTAAAGCGTATGGAATGGTGAACCCGAGGACAAGGATACGAAAACTGAGATACATTTCAAATCGTTTCCCAATCTCACGGTGTACCATACTCTGTGTTTCCCATGCATGTTTTAGCTGAAGGAAGAATCCCTTGAACCTGGAGAGTTGGGACCCATGGAATGGGTACCATGCAGTATGACTTCAAAGGGTCTGCATTTGCTCACCGAAACTCACCAATGCTATCAGCCTGAAGTGTCCAGCCTTATGTCTCAACCAGCTCTGGGTGAAATGTGTTAAATCCAGGTTGCATCACATGCCCTGAGTGAATTATTTAAGAATTGCTCTCTATTTCACTGTCTTTGTGTTTTGTTTTTGAAATTTATTTTGATAATGGGATTTATCGGATTTTCACTGCTGCGTTTATGCCGCTGTACACAGGCTTGATTCTCTTACGGAGACATATAAATCCATGGGTTTTAAGATTCTTCCTAGTCAGGTATATTCCTAGGCGTTGAATATGTGGTGTTGAGTCCATTTCGTTGAGCAAGGAGTAGGTCTTGTCTATTACATATTTGTTTTATGGAATGTTATCTGTGCTAATTTCAGTCTCTGGTTTTATGCAGCACCCTAAGGCACCTTTCCCCATAAGCAAGCACTAGTTGGTTTTCTAAATTTGAGACCCTGTTCTGTTTTGTAATTCAGTTCATGTGTAGTCAAGTTTACATTCCGTGTATTAGTGATATCTTATGATGTTTCTTTTTCTGTGTGACGTAGTTCACGTAGAATCACCGTACCTGCATCCACTCACTATGCCGCTACCAGCCTGATGACACAGATTTCATTGCTGAGAGATATTGAATTGCACGTACGTGCCACAACTTCTTTATCCATTTTTTGCTTTGTGGGATATTTACCTGGTACTGTAGACGAGCTTCTTGGGAACACAGCCATCCCAAACTTTGGGGTGGCTCTCTGTTTTTGATTTTAATTTCCCTAAGCAATAGGACCATAAATGCAATTGCCATAGGCTGTGTTGCTTTATTTCTTACATGTTTCAGGAAACACCATACACTTCTCCAGGGTGGCTGTTCACAATTTACATCCTGCCAATAAGCATAACAAGGCTCCCTGTTCTCCATATCCTGTCCTACCTTTCTGGATTTTACACTTTTTTCAGATGGCCCTTTTGCCAGGGGGGCAGTGAGACTTCATTGTAGTGCAGATTTTCTTTACAGGCTTGCTTGGTTGGCCAAAAAGGGCGTACGCGTTTTTTCCTGAATATATTCAGGAAAAAACGCGTACGCCCTTTTTGGCCAAGGGCATCATTGTCGACGTTCTGCCTCTTTTCCTATGCTTTCAGTGCAATTCCAGTCTACCCCCTGCAATCGTTTTCCTGAAATTCTGCCCCGCTTTCAAGTCCCCTTCGCAGGCTTACTTCAATATATTTTTGGAGGATAGCTGTCATTTATAATTCTGCAGGTTTGTGAATTACAGTGCCCCTGAGCTCCTTTCTTCAACTCGCTTTCTTGTGAGCTGGGCACAAAACCGCAGGATTGCTTCAGGCCCTAATCTGTTTCCAGCAGGGCACTCTGAGCCTTTGTTTAATTCCTCTTCCTGGTGGGAAATGAGCGTTACATTTGCCCGTGCAGACACCTACAGCTAGTCTGTCATTGGTTCTCCCTATTCCTGTTCATCTTGCACAGAAATTGCAAGCTGTGCCAAAGAGGAGGTTAAAGGCACTGACTCTCCCAGCGGGGAGAGTGTTAGTAAAGCATCTGGAATGGTGAACCCGAGGACCAGGATACGAAAACTTAGATGCATTTTAAATCGTTTCCCAATCACACGGTGGACGATACTCTGGGTTTCCCATGCATGTTTTAGCTGGAGGAAGAATCCCTTGAACCTGGAGAGTTGGGACCCATGGAATGGGTACCATGCAGTATGACTTCAAAGGGTCTGCATTTGCTCACCGAAACTCACCAATGCTATCAGCCTGAAGTGTCCAGCCTTATGTCTCAACCAGCTCTGGGTGTAGATGTGGTCAATCCCGGTTGCATCACATGCCCTGAGTGAGTTATTTAAGATTTGCTCTCTTTTTCACTGTCTTTGTGTTTTGTTTTCGAAATTTATTTTGATAATGGGATTTATCGGATTTTCACTGCTGCATTTCAGGCGCCGTACACACGCTTGATTCTCTTACAGAGACATATATATCCATGGGTTTTAAGATTCTTCCTAGTCAGGTATATTCCTAGGCGTTGCATATGTGGTGTTGGGTCCATTTCGTGGAGCAAGGAGTAGGTCTTGTCTATTACATATTTGGCTTATGCAAAGTTATCTGTGCTAATTTCAGTCTCTGGTTTTATGCAGCACCCTAAGGCACTTTTCCCCATAAGCAAGCACTAGTTGGTTTTCCAAATTTGAGACCCTGTTCTGTTTTGTAATTCAGTTCATGTGTAGTCAAGTTTACATTCCGTGTATTAGTGATATCTTATGATGTTTCTTTTTCTGTGTGACGTAGTTCACGTAGAATCACCATACCTGCATCCACTCACTATGCCGCTATGGGCCTGATGACACAGATTTCATTGCTGAGAGATATTGCATTGCACGTACGTGCCACAACTTCTTTATCCATTTTTTGCTTTCTGGGATATTTACCTGGTACTGTAGACGAGCTTCTTGGGAACAGAGCCGTCCCAAACATTGGGGTAGCTCTCTGTTTTTGATTTTAATTTCCCGAAGCAATAGGACCATAAGTGCAATTGCCATAGGCTGTGTTGCTTTATTTCTTACGTGTTTCAGGAAACACCATACACTTCTCCGGGGTGGCTGTTCACAATTTACATCCTGCCAATCAGCATAACAAGGCTCCCTGTTCTCCATATCCTGTCCTACCTTTCTGGATTTTACACTTTTTTCAGATGGCCCTTTTGCCCGGGGGGCAGTGAGACTTCATTGTAGTGCAGATTTCCTTTACAGGCTTGCTTGGTTGGCCAAAAAGTGCGTATGCGTTTTTTCCTGAATATATATATTCAGGAAAAAACGCATACGCCCTTTTTGGCCAAGTGCATCATTGTCGACGTTCTGCCTCTTTTCCTATGCTTTCAGGGCAATTCCAGTCTACCCCCTGCAATCGTTTTCCTGAAATTCTGCCCCACTTTCAAGTCCCCTTCGCAGGCTTACTTCAATATATTTTTGGAGGATAGCTGTCATTTATAACTCTGCAGGTTTGTGAATTACAGTGCCTCTGAGCTCCTTTCTTCAACGCGCTTTCTTGTGAGCTGGGCACAAAACCGCAGGATTGCTTCAGGCCCTAATCTGTTTCCAGCAGGGCACACTGAGCCTTTGT
Source organism: Phocoena phocoena (assembly GCF_963924675.1). NCBI lineage: Eukaryota > Metazoa > Chordata > Mammalia > Artiodactyla > Phocoenidae > Phocoena > Phocoena phocoena. The sequence goes on along the minus strand of NW_027077636.1, from coordinate 1,061 downwards.
TTAATTCCTCTTCCTGGTGGGCAATGAGTGTTACATTTGCCCGTGCAGACACCTACAGCTAGTCTCTCATTGGTTCTCCCTATTCCTGTTCATCTTGCACAGAAATTGCAAACGGTGCCAAACAGGAGGTTAAAGGCACTGACTCTCCAAGCCGGGAGAGTGTTAGTAAAGCGTATGGAATGGTGAACCCGAGGACAAGGATACGAAAACTGAGATACATTTCAAATCGTTTCCCAATCTCACGGTGTACCATACTCTGTGTTTCCCATGCATGTTTTAGCTGAAGGAAGAATCCCTTGAACCTGGAGAGTTGGGACCCATGGAATGGGTACCATGCAGTATGACTTCAAAGGGTCTGCATTTGCTCACCGAAACTCACCAATGCTATCAGCCTGAAGTGTCCAGCCTTATGTCTCAACCAGCTCTGGGTGAAATGTGTTAAATCCAGGTTGCATCACATGCCCTGAGTGAATTATTTAAGAATTGCTCTCTATTTCACTGTCTTTGTGTTTTGTTTTTGAAATTTATTTTGATAATGGGATTTATCGGATTTTCACTGCTGCGTTTATGCCGCTGTACACAGGCTTGATTCTCTTACGGAGACATATAAATCCATGGGTTTTAAGATTCTTCCTAGTCAGGTATATTCCTAGGCGTTGAATATGTGGTGTTGAGTCCATTTCGTTGAGCAAGGAGTAGGTCTTGTCTATTACATATTTGTTTTATGGAATGTTATCTGTGCTAATTTCAGTCTCTGGTTTTATGCAGCACCCTAAGGCACCTTTCCCCATAAGCAAGCACTAGTTGGTTTTCTAAATTTGAGACCCTGTTCTGTTTTGTAATTCAGTTCATGTGTAGTCAAGTTTACATTCCGTGTATTAGTGATATCTTATGATGTTTCTTTTTCTGTGTGACGTAGTTCACGTAGAATCACCGTACCTGCATCCACTCACTATGCCGCTACCAGCCTGATGACACAGATTTCATTGCTGGGAGATATTGCATTGCACGTACGTGCCACAACTTCTTTATCCATTTTTTGCTTTCTGGGATATTTACCT